>NC_047044.1:93581683-93886058 GCF_011762595.2 Tursiops truncatus | reverse complement strand
CATACCAAGGAGAAAATACACTCAAAACTACTACCACCCTCATTTCTGCAATTGGTCAGCTGATCATGGTTGGTGTTTATTAAACTCCTTTTCCCATTATCCAGTTAGTATTCTCTGCTCTCAGGAAGCACCTCAGCTTTCCTGGTGGGTTACCCAAACCTTCACTCCCAAAGGATCTGTAGCATTTGCATTCCTGCTATATTGGGGGTGTTGTAGTTTTCTGTCAACTTTTTTTCATAGTACATAGGAATATGAAGAGGTGTCCCCAGAGGATCTGTTGAATTCCAGAGTTACTCCACCCTGCTCCCATTGTGTAGTAGCAACCCAATTTCCCCTTGAGGATTTGGGATCAGTCACACTAGCTAATATATTAAGCTGCCTTTTTGTTTTGGCTGGTTGGTTCAGTGGCACGAGAAGCTCAAAATGTCAAGGTTACAGTTTCAGCTTCCACTTTGGTAGAAACACTGCTGTGTCCCCAGTGAAAACACTCTTCCTTTGGGAATTAAGATCTCTAAACCAACAGAGCACACAGTTCAGAGGACAGGAAGTATCATTTTTACTAGTGGACCATTGGAGTTCAGAACAAGAGGGGCCAATCCCATTTCCACCTCCTGATTCTTGGAAGTGAGAGAAGAAGCACCATATGGTGGTTGCCTGCTCAGTGCATTTATTGCATCCTGGAAGAAGTTACTCCAGCCTTGCAAAGTGTTGCCACCCATCTGGTACCACAATTGAGTCTTCAAAGGGCTATCCCACTACCCTATCAAGCCAACTGCTTCAAAATGATGGGGAACATGATAAGCCCAGTGAATTCCATAAGCACGAGCCCATTGCTGTCTTTTACTTGGTATAAAATCAATTTCCTGTTCACAAGTGACACTGTATGGAATACTCTGAGGATGAATAGGGCATTTTGTAAGTCCACAAACGGTGGTTTTTTCAGAAGCACTGCAGACAAAAAAGGTAAATCCATAACCAGCTCTGACTGCTGGAGGGATTTTTCGTAACCGCCGTCCTTTAGAGCCACGCCTAAGTGGGGCAGTACTGCCACAGTTGTCCACTTGCAGATGCTGGCAGCATGGTGCCTGAGAACCATCTGCACTCAAGCCTGAACTTCTTCGTCCTTAGCAGAAGTTTCTCGACATAGAGAACTTCCCATGAGGCCGTACGTGTGGGTTGACAGAGAGGAGGCGATTTAACAGGAGTAAGAGCCGTGGGGATCTGAGCCAGTGGCTCAGGTAACTTCCTCATGCCTTTAGGACCTGCTTGTGCCCAAACTCGCGTATATTACTTCCACTCAAGTCGGAGCGCTGCTGTGCGTGCCCAGCATGGTGGCTTCCCGGGTCAAACAACACCGCATTCAAAACGGGCAGATCAGGTTCCATGACAACGTGGCAGTCCAAAGTCAAGCATTCAGTCTCTTCTAGGGTTCCGTAGCAAACCAGAAGCTGTTTCTTAAAAGGAGAATGTTTATCTTTAGAAGATGGCATAGCTTTGCTCCGGAGTCCTAAAGGTCTGCAGTGTAATTCACATAATCCTGCCAAGGGCCTCTACAACATCCCTATCTGTCATGGGCATTTCAGATCTCAGTGGGTCTTCTGGATCAAAGGGCTCAACGGGCAGAGGAGCAGTCACACAGCTTGGGCCTGTTGCAGAGTCTTCTCCTACGTGAGGTCCCATTGAAACCTGGAGGCGCGGTAGAAGTCGTGCTTCTTTCTCTGGAGTGGGAAGGCCTAGATCCAGCAACTTGTTCACCTTACTAGAGATATCTTGACCATGCCCCAGATCAGAGGAGGCAGTAACTAAGGTGGAAAGCCCCTAAGCTTTTGTGAAATTTATTCTCACCCTCTGGATAGCTGCTACTTCCTGCTCATCAGGTCCAGTCAACATGCTGTCATTACTGTAATGGACCAAAACAATATTTTGTGGAATGGAGAGGCAATCAAGGTCTTTTCAGACTAGATGATGATAGAAGGCTGTAGAGTTGTTATAGGCTTGAGATAGGGCAGTACAGGGTATTGCCAGCCCTACCAGTTGAAAGCTAACTGCTTTTTGTAGTCTTTACTATGGGAATTAAGAGAAGAAGTATTCACCAGGTCAAGCGCTGCATACTAGGTACCAAGGATTGTACTGATGTGCTCCAATAAGGAAATCTCATTTGGAGTAGCAGATGCATTTGGAGTTATGACCTAATTAAGTTCACCATAACCCACCATCATTCTTCAAGACCTATCTCTTTTTCTTTTTTAAATAATTAATTTATTTTTGGCTCTGTTGGGTCTCCATTGCTGCGCGCAGGCTTTACCTAGTTGCGGCGAGCGAGGGCTACTCTTTGTTGCGGTGCGCGGGCTTCTCATTGCGGTGGTGTCTCTTGTTGCGAAGCACAGGCTCTAGGCATGCAAGCTTCCGTAGTTGTGGCACGCGGGTTTAATAGCTGTGGCTCGTGGGCTCTAGAGTGCAGGCTCAGTAGTTGTGGCATACAGGCTTAGTTGCTCCGCGGCATCTTCCTGGACCAGGGCTTGAACCCGTGTCCCCTACATTGGCAGGCGGAGTCTTAACCACTGTGCCACCAGGGAAGTCCAAGACCTAGCTCTCATTCACAGGCCAATAGGTGAAATGAATGGGAATGTAGTAGAAATCACCACTTCTCCATCCTTTAAGAACTTTATGGTGGCACTAATCTCTGTAATTCCTCCAGGAATGCTATATCATTTGATTTACTATTTTAGCAAGTAAAAGCCATTCTAGGAACTTCTTTCTGGCCTTCTATCATAAACCCCTCACTTCATAATTTGGGGAACACTGCAGGGATTCTGCCATTTGATGAATATGTAAATTCCAACTCTGCATTTCAGAACTGGGAAAATAATCATGGGGTGGGTTTGGGTATCCACCAAGCCCACTGTGAATTGGGCTCAAGTCAAAACTCCACCTATTGGGTTTCTAGGAATCAGTGTTAATTCAGAGCCAGTGTGCAGTAACTGCCCCCAATTCTCGTTGTTCCCCCTTCCCTGATGCAAAACCATACTGGTAGGTGGCCACATGTGCCTGTGGGGAAGGGTGGGTAGAAGATTTACAGCATACATTTTTGGCAGTGTAGCAGGTTTCTTCCTCAAGGAGACCTGCCTCCCCTTAATTTAAGGGGCTCTGCATCTATATGTGGACTGAATCAAGTCTGGGATTCAGTTGAGGATCCAGCACTGTCTGTTATTGGGACTCAGGTCAGAATTTTTGACTCTGGACCTAGAGCTTTTCTGTGTATACAAGTCAAGTAAGACTTTAATAGGATGTCTATTAATTTCAGTCCTAGGGAGATCCCAGTAAATTAGCCAATACCAAAGATCAAACCATGGTGATTAATTATCACTTTAGCTTTGCTATCCATTATGATAACCATGTTTTCTTATCTCTGGTAGTTAAAATAGTTAAGCAATGTCACTTGACACCTGTCACTCCAGTATCCCACCATCCCCAGTGAATTCAGAGAGCCCAGTCTAATGGCAGCATTCATGGCTTAGAGAATGGCTACTATAGGACTCTGCAAGGGTGCTGGTGTTTGCTTCAACAATGCACCACTTAAAGCCTTGTTGAAGGGAGTGTCTTCTGAACCCTCCCAGGTCATAATTAGGGGAGAGCGGTAGTTCTTACATAATAAATCCACTCCAGCATTCCAACTCCTTATCTTTTGGATACCTTCCATTTATACAGTGTGAGGTGGATTTATGAAAGAGGTGATTTTCAGGTTCTACTTGACAGAAAACAAATAGTTTCATAGTTTGTGTGTGTGGGTGGAGTTTTGAGTAATGTGGGACAAGGCCTGAGGATAGCAATGGGAGTAATGAAGTAAGAGATTTGAGCAGAGATAGAAGATTCGGTAGTGATTATAGATAAACTATACAAGTTCTGTGGAAAAAGGAAGTGGCAATAATCCAAACTGGAGTTGCCACTTCTGGCAAGATAAAGGAGAATCTGTGAATGAAACAGAAAGATTTGGGAAGAGACGATATTTATGGCATAAAAGAGAGCAGCATGTCAAAAATTATTTTGAGGTTCATTAACTTGGAGGTTGATAATATGATGGCATTATTAAGAGAGATTGGGATGCCATAGGGAGAAGGCATATGGAATACAATAGTTTGAAGGTTAGATGGGGGATGATGTGACAGAGAACTGAAAAATTCTAAAAATATAACAGCAGGAGAGGGCTATGGGAAGCTGATCATTTTGCGTAGTGACTTTGTAACGTGACAACTTAGCTAGATTGAAATACATTCTCAGAATTCCCTTCTCTGTATGTTTGCAGTTAGCGTGGGACACAGGAGAGAGTGTGGAGTGACTTGGAAGGTAGAAATGAAGCAGCAGATATTTTGTAGCTCACACATATTGTCACTCATCTGTTGCCTCCCTCATTGGTGTGGGGCAGTGTCTGGGCCACTGACCGCTCCGCCTTCACCATGATCCTCCTTCAGCTTCTGCAACTCCTGAGCCAGGTGTGTGTGTGTGTGTGTGTGTGCGTGTGCGTGTGTGTGCGTGTGCGTGTGTGTGTGTGTGTGTGCAGGACACCCAGGACATCAAGGTCAGAGGCAATGAGATTGACATGGGTTTCAGTCCATTCTCATGGGCTCCAGCTCCTGCTTTTGAGTTCTAGCTTTTTCTTGGTTTCACCCATAGTTGAGCATAGATTTCACCCATTTCTTGATTTCTTGGTTTCACCCAGCTGGAAGCTCTGCTCTTCCAGCTGCCTGCTGTATGTATGTATGCTTCCTTTACTGTATCAGTCAGCATGCCATCAGAAATACACAATCATTCTCTCTCTCTCTCTATATATATATATATACACAATACACTCCCACAACACACACACGGAGGTAATTCTGCCTGAATGCACCCTGACTGATATAGTAAAGAAAATATATAGTTTAAGGCAGTGACTCTTAAGATTTAAAAACCCATGTCTTCTTTGGATAAGCAGAAACATTTCTCCTCTTCTTTCCCACCCCACCAGTTATGACAGATCCTTTTTACAGAAGCATGCCCATTAGGTTAAGGAATTCTGATTTGGCAGAGATATGTGGATGGTGTTTTTTTGTGGGGTTTTTGTTTTTGGAGTTTATATTTTTTAAATGTTATTATTTTCATTGTAAAAACATAACATTATACTACAATAATGGCTATGTTTTTTAATTAAGCACATCCACTTCCACATGGTTCTTAACTTCATTCTTCCCCACTTCTCGCCACTCCTCATCACTCTTTTGGAGGATAAAGACTAGACATTCAGGTTCCTCTTCCAGTTTGTATGTAGAAAGTCACAAGAGACCATAATTCATTCCCTAACACCTAAAACAAACCAGATAATCTACATAATTATAATTTAAAAAACCATCAGAGAGATGAGAGCACAAAGAAACCTAAGTGAATTAAGTTTCAGAAAATGACAATCCTTCAAATGAAAGAAAAGATCCACAGTGGTTCTCACCCCTGACTGAAGTATAGGACTCCACCATAGATGATGGCAAGGAGGAATCAGCCTAACTTTTCACAAATTTTAATGGCCGTGGGTGGGCTTATATGACAGATTAGAATCCAGGGGAATCACAGGCACAGAGTGCAACTATACTACCTCACTATTCTTTCCCACTGATATTCACTAACTACTGGGATAGGGCCATAAACAGAAGGGCAGGGAAGAAGAGCTGAGAGACGCTCTCAGAGACACACTGGGCTTTTAATTAAGAAAGACTTGTAGAGGGTGGGAGAGCTGAGAGAAAACCCATGGCACTCCAGGCCTTCAGCTAAGAAAAATTGAGGGTCAGGGCAGGAGAGAAGGGAGAGCCTGCCTGAAGGCTTGATAGCTAATGAAGACATCAAGCAAGGCAGAACAGCTGAGATAACAGCTCTAAGACAGTATTTGCTTATAGGAAAAGTTCTGATCTTGCCTTCAAAATATTTGAAACCTGTGGTGAACTGAATCAAACTGAAAAATTACAACAAAGCCCACATCTAGCTCAACGATAGATTATAGCTACTCAGCTCCAATTCTAGTGGTCTTACAGGAGAATGTGTGTGGCCCTTTTTGGAGGAAAATATTTAATTCATTGTCTACTGTATTTTTACAGAAAATGTATGTAGTTTTACATAAAATGTCCAGCATAGAGTAAAAAATAGCAAGACACACACACAAAAGAGCAAGAAAATGTAACTCATGGTCAAGTAAGGAAACCAACTGAAGTTAAGCAAGAAAACCTCACATTTGAGAATTATCACATTATAACAAAAATGCTAAAGGACTTTAAAAAAAAAAGGTAGAACCCATAAATAAAGATATGAGCAACTTCAGAAAAGTGATGGAGAATATTAAAAAATGGAAATGCTAAAAATACAGTATCAGAAGTAAAGAACTTGATAGGCTTAGCAGTAAGTTGGACAATAACGGAGGAAAAAAACTTGGAAAAGAGATAAATAGAAAGCATCCAAATTGAAAGTCAAAAAGAAAAAATGATAAATACAATAGAGTATTTGGGTCTATTGAACAATGTCAGTTGGTCTAACACTTGTATCATTGCAGGAAAAAAAAAAAGGAGTAGAAAGAATGGGCAGAAAACAATATTCAAAGAGGTAACAGATCAGAATTTTCCAAAACTGACGAAAGATACCAACTTATAGGTCCAAGAACTGTAGCCAACATCAAGAAGAATAAATACAAACAAACCAAAAAAACCCCACATGTAGGCACATCCTAGTCACAATTCTGAAAACCAAGTTTAGAGACCAGGTCTTAATGACAGCCAGAGAAAAAAAGACATTACACACAGGGAGCTAAAATATGAACTACAAATGACTCTTAAAAATAATGGAGACAGAGATGGAATGAAATGTTTAAAGTGCCAAAAGGAAAAAAAATATCTGTCAACCTAAAATTTTATACACAGTTGAAAATTATCCTTCAAAAATGAATGTGAAATAAAGACATTCTGACACAAAGAAAGCTGGGAGACTTTATCTCCAACAAGAAATGCCAAAGAAGTTCTTGAGGCCAAACAGAAATGATACTAGATCTGCAAGAGGGAATAAGAAAGTACCAGAAAGGATAAATAGCTGGACAGATTAAAAAGAGACATATTTTAGTACCTTCATTATACACACATATTTACAATATTAAAAAAAAAAATCAAAACCCCCTACAGTGTATGGTGGGTTTTGTAACACAAGTAGAAATAAAATATAGGACAATATCATAAAGGATGGGAGAGGGATAAATGAAATTATGCTGTTGTAAGTTTCTTATATATTTATGAGATAGAATAATATTATTTGAAGATAGACTGTGGTAATTAAAGATGCAAATTGTAATTTCTAGAGCAACCACTATATTTAATGTAAAAAAGAAACACTAGAAAGACCATCTAGGAATTTAAATGGAATATGAAAAAAAATACCTAATTACCCCAAAGAAGTCAGGAAACAAGGAATAGAGAAACACCTGACAAATGGGAATGAGTGAATGAAAACAACTTCCCTTAACTACTATTACTGAGTGGTTTTGGAAATTAGTTTTGCTACAGACTTTATCAAGTCTGTTTTTCATGAATTAAACCTAAAACTACAAGGCAAAATATAGCTATATGTGGAGCTTATACTGCAGTTAAATCATTTTGACACAATTAACATTGTTTGAATCACAAATAATATAAAGCTGCTTTATACATTTCCTATATGGTCAAAAGTTAAGACAAGAAGCAAGATGTCCATTCTAACACACATTTGCAGCAGTTCTATTTTCTGAACTCGAACTACAGTTCCAGCAGTGGTTTTTGGATTTTGATGCAAGTGAAAAGGATATTTTCATATTTAAAATCCACTTCACTGTGCAGTTGAGGCACTTCTACCTAACTTTCAATTGGAAGTGATTAATCTGCAATGTAATGACACGCTAAAGGGGAAATATCAAGAGAATTTATAGAATTCCAATAAAATTGTATAAATGCCTTATAAGCAATAAGTATGCTCAAGTAGAACCATATGCTCATGGATTGATACATCTGGCAGGATCCTATCTGGATGAACAGATACTTCCAAATGAAATACGTGAAATCTCATGACAGATCACCATTAGCAGATAAACATTTGCAGTCAATTTTGATGATAGAGAACATTTAGTTTAAACTGGGGTTTAACTAAGTGAAATGTTATCCCCCTTAAAAAAAAAAAAAGAGTTCCATTCCTCTCATTGTTAGACCTGTATTACAACTCTTATTATTACACCTTATATTTTGTCAATAAAAACAAAACTGTAGATATTTGTTTTCTCTATTGCTATATAAGTATCTACATATTCTCAATTTTGTCTCTTGGGGCACAAAGCCTAAAATATTCACTATTGGGCCCTTTGCAGAAAGAAATCACCAACCCCGGGCTAAATGCAATGTTTTCCACAGCTGCTACTGCGTAGTTTGCTTTGGAACCACACACAGTCTCCTTTACACGCCACTTTTGTTGAGTCACCTGGAGAAGGTAACGAGGAGATAGAACAAAGTTGAGAGTTAATTCAGTCCTGAGGTTAAATAATGGTAGCTAACGTTCATTGAGCAGATAAAGTATATAATAAGAACTCAGATAATTCATCACTTTGTACATATTTGCTCATTTAATAAATACTCACAGGAATCTTAGGAGATAGGTAATATTCCCCACCCCATTTTACCCAAGCTGAGAGAGTGAGTTGCCAAAGATCATGCTGATAAGTAAGGGATGTAGAGGTTTACAGGACTTAACCCAGCAATGGGACATCAGAACCAACGCCTGCAACACCAGCCGAGGGATCAAAAGTAGACGCGTGTGTGTGGGTTGAGGTGGGAGCAGCAGGTGGTCCAGGGCAGAAGAGCTGGTGTGGACATGAGCGCTCTCGGGAAGGACAGGACTACCAGGTGACATGGACTGCTGAGGTCCTCGGAGACCCACAAAATCCCATTATTCCCACCATCCCAGCAATAGGACTCTTTTCCCATTCCAACCCCTTTAATAAATTCTGGTTCAGAGTGTTCTTCGAATGAGCGTGTGAAGAAGTCTGAACACAATTTATTATGTGGAGAGATGAAGGCAAGTGGGTAGGAAAAATCCGTGTAATGGGGAGGGTCTGGGAAATCTGTCCTGGTTTATCTGTATATACTATAGACACACATTATACATATGTATTTATATATTTGTAATTTAATACACATCCACACATTAAAGCCGTACGTATTAGCAGGGTTTAGAATTTAAACATAAGTATAATGTTCTCAACCTTCTGCAGTGGACACTTCAGAGCATTTTCAGAGACTATAAATAACAATAAAAATCATAGAGTGATCAGACTGCACGTACTCAAGGCTAGAACCTTCAGCCCGACAGGATTTCACCTCCTCTCAATTGTTTTTCCAACCAAATATTCCTCCCCCGGCAGGATCCCGGGGTCGTCCCATCCGCCAATGATGGTTTCAGAGAAGCAGTCCTGGGGAGGGGTATTATCTCCAGGAACACGTCCTGTCAACTTTGCAATCGAGTCACCTATTTCGGTTGGTAGCGGCCGCTATTGCTTTAAAAAGACAGAGGATTTCGAAACAGGGAGGAAGGGGGGTCAGGAAAAGGAACTCAACTGCCTTTGATAACCTCCCAACAGCCTTTCCTTCTCCAGGGCGCGTGCTCGGCTGGGGCAGCGCCCGCATCCCCGGCCTGGCGGGCGCGCGCGCCTCCTCTTTTCCGGGCGCCCACCTTCGCGGGGAATCCCCCGCGGCCAGGCTGGGCTTATGCCGGCGGCCGCCCCGCTTTGTCTCCGATGTCGCGCTCCGCGACTCGCTCGCTCGCTAGCTCGCCCCTTTACCCCGGTGCGGGCTGTAACCCGATCTCCCATTTCCTGGTGGATTCTCTTAAAGAGGCCGCGGTCGAGAAGCAGAACAAAGGCTATTGTTTTACTTCCTCCTTCGGATTCCGTGTCCTTACCGGAATGTCCCTTCCTATATAATTATTTTCATTGCGTCTGCGCTCGGCGGGGGGTGGGGAAACCCTGTGCCTTTCAATGTATCCAAGAGACGGAGCTAGGGGAGGGGAGGCGTTTAATAAAACCTGTTCTGAGGTTTCTGGGGCCCCGATGGAACGTTTCTCGGCGTGTCTTCCGCGAGCCAGGCGGCGGCCCAGCGGAGCCTAGGACGCCCCGCGCCACGCCGGCGGGGGCCGCGCCGCCCGCCTAGTTAGCAGCCGCGGCCTCGCGCGGCCCCGCTCCCCGGGATCCTCCGCCCGCGCCCCCGCCGCCGCCCCTCCCCCACCCCGGCCCGGCTTTTATTTCTCCGATGCGGGGCTGTAACCCGATCTTTTATTTCCTGGTGGCTCCTTTAAGAGGCAGAGCTCAGTGCTGGGAATTCACGTCAGTTTCTGCACTGAAACTCTCAAGATCAATGAGCAAAGAGCTTTCTCAGTTCTGCCTTTCAGTTTCTCTCTTCCAGGAAGGAAAACATTCGAGAGAGAGAGCGAGGGAGAGCGGCGGGAGGGCGGGGGGCGGGGGCGCCGGCCCGGGTGGGAGGAGAGAGCGGGAGGCCGGCCGGGCTGCGTCCCGGGTCGCCGCGCCGCACCGCGACCTGCAGACCCCGCCGCCGCGCCGCCCGGCTCCCACGCCCCCGCCGCCCCGCGCGGCGACTCCGCCGGCGCCCGCCCCGCCCCGCGCGCTCGCGGCCCCCCGGGGCGGCCGCCGGGAGAGATGCTGCAAGAAACTTCTTAAATGACCGCGTCCGGCCGGCTGTGGAGCGTTTCTGGGTTGGGGAGAGGAAAGGAAAGTGGAAAAAAACTGAGAACTTCCTGATCTCTCTCGCTGTGAGACATGTCTGAGACTCCTGCTCAGTGTAGCATTAAGGTAAAGATCTTCTCCCCCTCCCTCTCCGGGGTGGAAAACCTTGAGCTGCACCGGCCCGGCCAGTCGTACTGGGCTCTTCAGTTGTGAGGGGACTGTTGCAGTCGCTCTGTTCGCAGGAAATTATTTGGGGCGCCGGGGAAGGAGACGCGGCTCGCGGCGGCAGCGTACCCTTTAGTGTAACCTTGCTGCTCCCCCCCTCCCGCCGAGCGCCCTGTCGGCTCCTGCGCCCTCACCTCACCCCTTTGCTTTTTGACAATGAAATGCCAGTCACCGTCGGTCTGGAGGAGCCCGAGTGGTCTCCAGGACTGTAAAACACCCCCGTAATTAGTGCGCCTTTAAAAAAACCCGGTCCCTATTCGTACTCCCAACATGTGACCGAAATGGAACTTTTGTTCCCGAGGGGTGGTCTCCTTAGAAAAAAAGTTCTCCGGCTCCATTGGGATTGGAATCATTTCTTTTTTTTAAGGGCTCACAGAGTCGGATCAGACAGATTCCCCCCACCCCCGCATTGTAATTGCAAGCGCTTGTCGGAGAGACAGTCGTGGTGTCAGCTTTTCCTGGGCATTGCACAATGAATTTCTTTTCTTTTTTTTTCCCCTTTAAACCAAGGTGAATAAAGTCGCTGAATGGTTATTTTACTCTGATGCATATGAACGCTGAGCAATCCCAAAGTAGAAAACTCCCGTGTTGCAGAGAGGGAGAATTACCTAAGTGACCAGACAAAATGACCTTCCCAGTTTGACAGTGCAGAGAGGAGAGCTAAGAGTAGAAATCTCCCAGCTTTCTGGCCATGGTTTTCAGTATTGTAAATGCAAGATGGTGAAGGATGTTTGCAAACACAGCATTTACCTTCCAAGTAGTTGTGTGTGTACATTTATATATATGTGTGTGTCTATAAAGGCTAGTGGTGTTGCGGTTTGTTGCTTCTAGAAAGTTGTCGTAAAGTTTGCCACCGTGAGGAGGCAGACTGATTTGTCCATCTCCCCCAATTATTTTGCCCGTCCTTGCATTTGGTGTGCACTTCCATTTCACTGTTCCATCAGTACCCAGATGGAAAAGCCTTTTGCTTCTGTGAGACGCTGAAGCTCCTGAAGTTTGTGGCTTGGCCCATTAACTGTGTTCATTGAGGGAACCCTGCAGAGACAATGCACAAGTAACCAGTTTTCTTCATCTATGGAGAATTCGAGAAACCTTTCCTGCTTTAACACGGCTTTTCCATAGGATCTGTTTAGAGGAAACAGTATTTTCTCATGTTTGCTTATTAGGGTTTCATAATTATACTCAGGTGTTAGTGTTTCTTATCAGGCAAGATTCTCATGGGGTTTGAATTAGGGCTAATGTGAACTGAAAAGGTGGGTTGGGTTTCTTTGTTTTTGCCTCGCAAAAAAATGCCCGGTGGAACTTTCGGGTTTCTGTGTTTGTACATATCTGGGGATAGCAGTATGTCTGGGGTAGCAGGGGAGTGTCAGAGTAAAGATGTTAGGTAGGTTTATACTTCAAAACCAATTTCTTTTGCTGTATAAATTTGATTCTACGAGTTCAGGAAAATCCTACGGTATGCCTGATCTAATTTATCTGACACTACATAACACAAACAGAGGTAACTAAATACTAGGGTATGAAATCAGTAAATTGTATTTAGCTCTATGGCAATAAATCTGACCTGGGGAGAACCTGGACCAACTATGAGATAGTGATTTTAGGGTGAAAACAACAAAAAACAAGCCTTTCTGTGACTTTTCTCGATGTCTCTTCTAAAGAGACTGCATATGCCCCCTGTTCTGAGGGGCTTATGTTTGGGTACTGCAGGTGCTCACCTTATTGTACCCCAGTGGGAGGCTACAGCAGCCCTTTCCTTACACACATGGATGGAATCATTCCTAAACCCAGACAGCACAGTGTCTTACATGTGACATAAAAATTGCAGCCGTAGTTTGTATATCATTTTTTTCCTTATTGTTTACCCCGCAGTTCTTTTCGGGAGCCTCTTTTCTCACTCTGTATTTCTCTGTAATTAGATTTAATGGTCTTCACTAGTAATGAAAGTATCGCTTTTATTTTGGATTGCTCTTTATGGAACCAGAATATGACTGTTTGCTTGGACTGTGCATATGTTTAAATGCACATATGTGAAGTGCGTTTTTCCACAGAGTTTGTTTAGTTTGCAACGTTCCAGTAAGAAGCGCCGGAGATCAAGGACTGGGCTTATTCTAGCTTGTCTGAAAATGCTCTGGTGATGTGTGCGGTGTTTCCCTCAGTCCTTGGGATGTGGTACAGTGACTGCATAATAAAAAATGTTTGCTGGGAACCCACAAGAACTGGGATTTTTTTCTACAGTCCAGTAAACAATAAAGTTTTCTGTGGAGCAGCGAATGAGTGTCAGGAGCTTTCAAGGATGACCTGATGGCTCTGATATCCTGAGGACATGTGACACGGAAGGCTCTCTGTGTGGAGAGATTTCCTTCACTCCTCCTGTCTACTCCTGAAACCTTCCTCCCTGGCTCTCATTCCTTACAAGCAGCTGGTCAGCAGGCAGTAAATTCCTCAGCAGCTGGTGTGATGGAGCACAGAGGAGCCTGACCAGAGGCAGCCACAGAGGGAAGTACTCTGTTTACTTCTGTGCTAGAAAAGAGTAGTGTACGATTTCGGTGGAATTTCCAGGGTGAAAGTTTCTGAATCAGTCAGTGACATCTTTGTATCACTTTCATGGTGGTGGTTGCTGATGAATGCCTGATATTGGCTTTTATATTTCTTTTGCACTTTATAAGCATGTTCCCGGCACCGCAGGGAAGTTAATATCAGACACATGTTTATAGCAGAAGACAGGTTGACCAGCCCAAGGTCACCCAAACTATGGCTGCGCCCCACTGTTTGTCTGCACTGGGCGCCCTCATCGTGAGAGATTAAATGCTTCCATTCCTGACCATTTGGGGTTGTTTCAATGTAAGGACGGGGTCACCTAACTCTGTAAAAAGTCAAATTATTTTTTTCGGAGGATCGTGTGGCTGACTGCTGGGTACGGGAGAAAGGAAGAGGCTATCTTTTCCATCATCAGCCTTCACCTTCAAGTCACCTGTTCAGTTTTAACTTCAGCCAAGTTGCAGTGGAAAGTAACTATGGCCCAGCAGACACAGCCCTGCGTAAGGCTGGCTGGGCGGCCGGCTAGAACTATCCAGGATAGTACAGAGAAATAGTTGCGTAACATCCCTGGCCCCTCCTTTCCCTGCCCTCCGTACTGGTTGGCTTTTTTAGCGGAATGCAATCTCTATTTTGCTGCTTTCTGGGAGTCTCTGGGTTTCCCCTCCTGGGCTCTGAGCTCCTTGGGTTTAGTGGCGATTATCTTTGCGTCCTGGTGCCCACCTTGGCACCTGGCTCAGAAATGTGTGTCAGTAATGTTTGCTGACTTGCAGTGAAGCATGGAAGGAGGTCAGTACCCTTTCCGCTCTCTGTCCTGTGTGCTCGGAGTGACTTAACACTTCACCCACAGGCTAGCATACAGTGGTTACTAGGGCCACTCTGCTGTCACAGGGAGGCCTAGAGCACTCCCTTGGGTGTCTGCCTAAAAATTATTACTGGTAGAATTTTGGCCTAATAATAATGTTTTCTTATTTTGATAACATTTTCAAAAACTGCTTTTGTGTCTCAACAAACAACAATATGGAACTGGGTAAAAGATACGAGACAGGGGCTTGAGGAATCACTGGAGAAGGTTCAGATTAGCAGACTTCTAAGTTTTCCCCAGGGTCTTCAGCAAGTGAATCAGGGAACTTTGAGAATCTAAGAGCTGAGAGACTATAAAGATCACCTGGGCCAACGTCTGATTTTAGTTTATTTTTTCGCTGTGTTGGGTCTTTGTTGCTGCGCACGGGCTTTCTCTAGTTGCGGTGAGCGGGGGCTACTCTCCATTGCGGGGCGCGGGCTTCTTACTGCAGTGGCTTCTCTTGTTGCGGAGCGCGGGCTCTAGGGGCACGGGGTTAGTTGCTCCGCGTCATGTGGGATCTTCCTGGACCAGGGCTTGAACCCATGTCCCCTGTATTGGCAGGCGGATTCTTATTTATTTATTTATTTATTTATGGTTTCGTTGGGTCTTCGTTGCTGTGTGCGGGCTTTCTCTAGCTGCGGTGAGCGGGGTCTACTCTTTGTTACACTGTGCGGGCTTCTCATTGCAGTGGCTTCTCTTGTGGCAGAGCACAGGCTCTAGGCCTGCGGGCTTCAGTAGTTGTGGCACGTGGGCTCCAGTAGTTGTGACTCGCAGGCTCTAGAGCACAGGCTCAGTAGTTGTGGCGCGCAGGCTCAGTTGCTCCGCGGCATGTGGGATCTTCCCAGACCAGGGATCGAATCCGTGTCCCCTGCATTGGCAGGCAGATTCTTAACCACTGCACCAACCAGGGAAGCCCGGCAGGAGGATTCTTAACCACTGCGCCACTAGGGAAGTCCCTACAACGTCTGATTTTTATGGAGAGGAGGTCCACACCGCTAAATTGTTTGCTTCAGCTGATCGGTGACTGAGCCAGGTTTAGAGCAACGCAGACCCCCTGGTTCTCAGGCCCCTGTCCCTCACTGGGCTGGGTTCACGGTGCATCCCTATAAGAGGCCAAGGAGATTCGATACAACAGGCTGCACACTCTCTAGCACTTCCCAGCTTGGTCCATTTTAATCGAAAGCCAGCTGGTATGAGGGCACAGAGGTACGTGCCAAGGAAGATGGTGTGTGTGGGAGCCCTGGGTCCAGAGGGTATATTGTTAGATGTGAGAAGAGGAAGGAGTAGGAGGGGGGGATGAGGGAAGAAGGGCTTCATGGACTTGTATTTGCACCACCATCTACAGCAATACATTTTTTGTATTCTGGTAAAAAGCATGTAGCATTAAATTTACCATCTTAACCATTTTTAAGGGTACAGTTCAGTCGTGTTGTCTGTTCACGTTGTTGTGCAACTGATCTCTAGAACTTTTTCATCTTGCAACACTGAAACTCTATACTCGCTCAACACCCATTTACCCTCTCCCCTTCTCCCAGCCCTCCGTAACCACCTTCCTATTTTCTTTCTGATTTTGACTACTTTAAATAGTTCATATGAGTGGAATCATACTTTCTTTACTTCACTTAGCATAATGGCCTGGAGGCTCATCTATGTTGCAGTATGTGACAGGATTTCCTTTTTTCAAGGCTGCGTAATATTCCATTTTATGTATATGCCATATTTTCTTTATCCATTCATCTGTTGATGGACATTTGGGTTACTCTCATCTCACAGGTGTTGTATCTCACAGGTGTTGTGAATACTGCGGAGGTGAACATGGCCGTACAAATGCCTCTTTGAGATCCTGCTTTGAGTTCTTTGGATTTATCCCCAAAGATGGGATGGTGGGGTGCAGTGGTACTTTTTTATACCATGTGAGGGACTGGTACTTCTGTTTGGGGCTGAGGGTGCTGGACCTGTTAGCAGGGCCTTTTCTGAGGAATCCTTGAGGGGGCCCTAGGCTCAACTGTACACCTTAATTTATACACAGTAGGCTCTGCATCAGCTAAAAACATGGCAGCTGGTCCTAGGGAAGTAGCTTACCTCTTTAGCATAGGTAAGTGAAGGGAAGAAACACCCCAAATACGGGCACCAGAGGAAGGTGGAACTAAAACAAATTCTGGGCATCTGAGTTGAGCACACTGAGGCAGGCCGGGGGCAGGTGGGGAGGGCGTGTGAGGACCATCTTGAAGAGCAGGTGCGTTCTGTTACGGATGTTGAAAAGTTGCCCTGTGGTGTGGATCTCCCGGCTGAGGGAATCAGCGCCAAACGAAGCCCCCTAGGGTGTGGGGTGTACAAACGAAGTATTTGTCTCTGTGAATGCTACTTCAGGAGACGCAGTGATGGTGGTTTTCTGGCAGAGTCCTTCACTGCCGCATTTGTTGTAGAAACCAGTCTCTGTGTGGATGCGCTGAATAGCACGAGTGTAAGTTGACGCAGGGTTCCCACGCCAGAAGGGGCCCAGCTTAAAGACCAGTCGCTGCCAAGCCTAGTATTTGGAGAGAGAAAGGGTAAAGTTAGTGAGAAGTTAGAACGATAGCCTGTTAAAAAACAAACACATTTTCATTGATTTTTGAACATACAGGAACCAGCCTAATAGAGCGTGGCTTTCCAGGGTGTCTCAGGCTGAGCCTCCGTGCGAACAGGCAGAAATGACTTGTGTCCACACCATCAGCTGGTGAGAAATGAGGGCTGCCGTGTGCTGGAGACGGTACCTTCCGCATCGAAATAGTACCATCAGTATGTTGCTTGCTCTGTGAATTTTCTTGATCACCCTTTCTTTTTAGATAGTGAAAGTATACAGTTCAGCCTGGTCTTTGGCTAAATGACCTTGAATTTGGGGAGTATGTGGGGTGGTGACAAGGAAGGTATTAGCCTGTGTTTGTTAGGTGTGGAGCCCCAGATGAGCTAATTGCTTACTCAGGCCTGTGGACTAAGCGTATGGGAAACTGTGGAACACCTGTGTTTGGGAGCCTTGTAAGGTCTGGGTAATTAAAGGGGTTTGTGTGCTGCGTTGGTGGTCATCCTGCATCATCACCACCATCGTTTATTGGATACTGCTGTGTGCTGGTCCTTGGGCTAAGCGTTTTATCTGCATTATCTCGTTTGCTCTTTACTACTCCCTCCGGGATGCAGGTTTTCTCCCTGTTTTGCAAAGGAGGAGCCTGAAGCCCATAGCTGTGAAGCGATGTATTGGTCTGAGATCTTCCAGGCTGTACTCTGGCCCGAGCTTCACCGAGTCTACATCTCGGGACTACAGTTCCAAAGCACTTTCTCTCCTGACCCAAGACGCAAGGACAGCCACCTTTATGAAGAAACTTAGGAAACCTAGAGTAATGGGGCTGTGGGGGAGCTTCCCACAGGCCAAGATGAGAGGTGGGAATTGAGCCGGCAGAGATGCTCCTTCCCTCTCTGGGTGGGTGCCCCCTAACCGGCCCTCTCGTGGCAGGGTAGCCAGATGGTCACGTCGCACCACCCACCTTGGAATGGACGTCCAGATCTCCCATTTGTACACCAACCCCTGATGTTCTCTAGTGATACTTTGTCTGTGGGTGGGTTCATTTGTGCCCTTTTCATGTTTTTCTCAGAAATCTTTTCCCTCTCTGCCTCGCTCTGCTTTCCCCCAGTGTCTCCTTACCCCATCATCAGGTGATCAGGTGGGTGACAGGCCAGGGCCGTGTTGTCTCATCCTGCCCACCCTCGGAGCTAGACACCTTGGTCACACCCTGGTCAGTCTCTCTCCTTCCACTGCTTTTTTTTTTTTTTCAATTTCAAACTTTTTACACAATCCACGAATGCAATGCTTTTTAACCATCCCTCATGTCCATCTGAAGATACTGTGTGATTTCTAGGAATCTGTTTGATGTCTCTTCAGGTGTTCCCTGATTTCCCCCCCCCCCCACCAAAGGAATCATCTTTTTTCTTAATAAATTTATTTATTTATTTTTGACTGCCTTGGGTCTTTGTTGCTACACGTGGGCTTTCTCTAGTTGCGGCGAGCAGGGGCTACTCTTCGTTGCGGTGCGCGGGCTTCTCATTGCGGTGGCTTCTCTTTGTTTCGGAGCACGGTCTCTAGGTGCGCAGGCTTCAGTAGTTGTGGCATGTGGGCTCAGTAGTAGGGGCTCGCGGGCTTAGTTACTCCCCAGCATGTGGGATCTTCCTGGACCAGGGCTCAAACCTGTGTCCCCCTCATTGGCAGGATTCTTAAGCACTGCGCCACCAGGGAAGCCCTATCTTTTTTCTTGATAGCTTGATACCTGACCCTACTGGCCTTGTTCTAATTTCCCGGAATGAAGGGAGAATTTGGGCCCTCTGACTTTATACATTTGTGGATTTGAAGAGCTTTAATGAAGCCTGTCTTCAGAGCAGACATAGGGAAGGAAGCACACAGAGACATGGCGTGGAGGGAGTTAAGAAGAGACTAAGAAAGCCTAAGTCCTGATTCTCATGAAACAGATGAGGAAACTGGCCCGTGCAGCATTTAAATAGCCTGCTTGAGATCACAGTACTCTTCAAAGCTGAGCTGGAGTCAGGATCCAGGTGTTCTGTCCCGGGACCGTGTTCCACTCACACCAGGAAAATTGGCAAAAAGCAGACAAGACCTCAGAAAGCATAGCTTCATGGTGAGGACTCCTATCTAGAGAGTGAAACCCCTTTGTCTGGTACCACACAATGACCGACAGCATTAATGATCATCATTATGACCTTGTCCAAGTTGAAGACAAACTGTAAATTATGAGATTTAGGAAGTTAGGAAATAGTGTCATGCATTTTGGAAAGCTGTCCAGCGAAAATGGTTGGCATAGAAATAACGTTACGTTTTTAGAAGGCCACGCTTCAGCTATCTGGACGAATGACTTATAAAAATAATACCTTACTCCCCAAAGAAGACAGGAAAGAACTACCCAGTAAATCTGCGCGCTCACCGGAGCTCGTGTGTTCCTCGGGGGTATTTTCCCTTTGTATGTGGGAGTCAGACACACGGAAAACGGTCTTATTTCCTGAATGACCTGGAAAGGGCGTGTGGCCCCGCTGGTGTGAGCACCGTGGGTGCGTACGCTCAGGGATGTGACTGTTGATCCCGTGTAGTTCCAGTCAGCGCTGCTTCAGAGTTTGATTTGCACTTTGTTCTGCCTGATGCTATTCATTGGTTCTTCTCTGTAACACTGATTTCCCTTAAGGGAATGGTAAGTTCCCGAGAAGAGGGGAGCGGTCATTGCCATGCCGTGAAGAGCTTCCAGGGGAAGGAAGGACCCTGTAGTAGACAGACCTGAGTGCGAATGCTGCTTCTTGAACTTGTTCATCTTAAGCTTGAACCTGTTAAGTCATCTGAAGTGGTAATAAAAACACCTGTCTTTGGGGGCCGTTGGCACTGCCTTAACGTTGTTTTAAAAACACCCAAACTTAGTTATTCTCCCTCTTTATATATCCTCCCATCACAGGGATCTAGAAGGGGCGAGAGACTTTCTAGTCCTGTGCCTGCCTTATACCGTTGAGAAAATGGAGCTCAGAGATGTGACGGTATTGCTCGAGCTCCCGTGGCTGGTTTGTGGCACCGCCTGAACTGAACTCCAGGCCTTGCAGGTGGGCCAGCTCCCAGGCTGGGCTCTTCTCACCGTCGCCATGAGTTTCTCCCAGGGTTGGGGTCGCTCAGTCAGCGCTCAGCAGAGCCTCGCTTTTGACTTTCATTGAATACAGACCCCAGTAACAGGAGCAAGGAGCCAGCTGTAATTATGGTAGAAACAGATGCCTCTTGCATCTTCAAATTGTGAGGGCAGAGCTAGTAGGGTTCTGAATAAGTTTCCAGAGATGAAAGGAGAGGAAAAACCCCGAAGCCTGGAAGTACTGTGCAGGGCCTCTGATGGGCGTTATTACTCAGCCCTCAAGTATTCAAACCTATTCAGGGATCTGCCTGTTCATACAGTTGCTTATTATTTGTGACCGGGCCGAGACTCGAGAGGGAGCGTCCATTCTTCAGTCCGCTTCTGTGTGGCACGCAGCCCCGTGTCTGTCTGACCACAGAGCAGACACTGTTTGCCGTGGGCGGTGAATTTCCAGTTCCAAGCGTCAGGAGTGGATGGCTCTTCGTGGAGGTTTAGACGGAAGAGTTTGAAGAAGCCAAATTTGTAACTTTGGGGCATGAGGGAACCTTTGTTTTTAGTAAATGTGAAGAGGGGCGCTCAAGTATTTGTTAGCAGTCTTTTGCTGTGGACTTACAGTGCGTTCCTGCGTTTTCCTTTGATATCCATTTTAAATGAGAAGATGAAGTGGGGCCTGGAAAATAGCCCTTTTTGAGGAACAGTGGAGAGAATGTGCGCGGCCTCCGCCGCCGTCCCCAGAAGCAGGTGTGGGCACTTTTAGGCCGTTGAGGAAAGAGCTTAGGTCTGGAGAGCAACCGTTCCTCTCCCTTCGCCCTGGAAAACACAAGAGAACTTTGGTGATCTTTCTGCTCAGCTCTCTTGCAGCCCTCTCCGGTGGGTTATGATGAGGCCAGGTGGCTTCATCTTTCTGAAGATTTCTCTGTATCATGAGGTCACTAATCCCTGATTCTGTGACATCCCCTATACACGAGGAAGCAGCAACCAAAGATGAGATACTGACTCTCAAGTATTTCCTGGAAGAAATGAGCTACAGATAGAAATCAGCATTGTAATTAAAAAAAAAAAAAAATCAACCCCCAAAGAACAGGCTTTCTGTCTCTGAAGTCACCCGTGTCCCTAACACCTCCTTGGGTCTCTGGGGAAAGTGTGGGTCTAGGTGTGCAGCGGTGGCCTTGCGTGTACCAGCCTGGCTGTGGTGTGGCCAGAACAGTGCTGGCATCCCTGACGAAGACTCCAGGTCAAGAGACAGTTTGGGACCAGTATTGTCTGAAGCCTAATAATTAGTACTCGGATAAATAGATCTGCCACTGGTGTAGCCAAGAGGAACCGTACCCGAGATGTTATAAAAGGGGAGCAGGCGTTTGCTGAGTACTTTTCTGGACTGCTTGGTGGAAGCTCAGACAGGGAAGGCAACTTCTTTCCATGTTACTTCCTTCCTTCATTGTTCTAGACCATATATCTTTCCCAGACACTATCTGTGACCGTCACGTCGGCCTCCTGCCAGAGCAGACCACGTGGTCGTGTCTCCTGACTCAGCCATCTGGTCCAGCGCTGTCTTTTCGTGTGTGGGTTTGTGATCACAGGCCGGGCACCCGAGGGGACAGAAGTGAGTTCTCATTTCTTTGGGCCTCTGTGGGTGCTCTCGTGTCCAAATTCCTGCCCTGGAGTTGGCACATCTGGTTTTGGGAACTGGGCAATCTGAAAGATTGGCCCCCTCATGCATTTGGTAGCTGCCGTGTCCTCCTTTCGACTTGAGATCTGAAAAATCCGGGTCATGAGTTCACTTGACTGGTGCCTTGTTCTGTCGAGAACGTGGCTCTCCTCATGGTCTTGACAGTCGTGGCCAGTGATGGGTGGGGACGGCAGGTCAGGATCACTCTCACTCTGCACCTCTCCATCTGGCCTGTCTCCAAAGTGAGGTGCACTGGGTGGGAGAACTGTCACTTAAGGGTGAATTCCGAGTGGCCTAGGTCCCCAGTCTGGGTGAGTCTCCTCTTCTCCCGGTTGTGGAGATCTGAATGACCCAGTTTGGCTGACGACAGCTCAAGTCCCCTGGAAGGCTGCCAGCTCCATGTTTGACTCTGTGCCCCCGAGTCCTGCCCCGGGTCTGCTGACTTGAACACTTTAGGGTGAGTTGGGATGGGAGACCATACCCGTTGGGAAGGCAAGAGGCTTTGCCCTCAGACCCAGAGAAACAAAGCCTCTCTCCGAAGTTGGCATTCTGCTCTTGTGCACCTCTGAGGCTGTGTGCTCCTGGCGGGGCCGTGCATGAGTGGTGAGGGCACGCTTCTCGGAAGCAAAAGTCAGCTGCAGGTCAGAAGCAGTTTTTGGATACGATGGAATCCTGGGGGAATGCTGGCGAGCACAGGAAGGCTGCAGTGGTGATCCTCTAATCTCTTTCAGCATGCTGTAAGGGGATCTTTAACTTTCACCCAGACGGGAGGGAGATGGGCACAGGGACCTAGGTGTTGGGTTACATCTCAAGTAGGGCACCTATTAGTATACCCGTCTTACGTGCTCCCACCCTCCCTGGCACCTTGGCTTTTTCTAAGCTCCCTACCCTAGAAAATGAATAAAGATCCACTGACATCAACGGCAGATTTATTTCTCATTTTCTGGGTGCAAGGTCGTGGGCTCTGCTTGGAGATGTGTGGGACGAGGCCTCGGAGAGAAAAGAACCTTAAAAATGCAAGAAAAGGCAGAAAGCCACGCACACCCCGCCGAAAGGCCCTGCCTGTTATTCCAGCAGAGGGACGAGCCGGGCCCCGGGGTGCAAGTCACTGTTAACCTTAGCCTGCTTTTCTGAGAATTTGTCTGTCTCGAAAGATTTGGTGAAATGGCCAAGTGGAGCTTCTGTAAGGTAGGGGGATGCCTGCGCGTGCTTTCGTGGTCAGCCATGGCCTTGAACAGTCCCATTGAAGGGAACGATGGTTCTGGGTACGTTTCCATTTCAACTGTGGTATTTAAAGGTTTGCCATGGCGAGGGGTGTGGGTGGACGGGAGTATAGTCCTCTTGCCTCTTGGTTAGTTTTATCTAGGGTATAGGTGAAAATGAGTTCGCAACACCTCCTCTTTCTTATTTGGGTCCATTTAGGATGACCTGCAGAGCCTAGTTTGGGCAAATCTCGTTATCCTACCCGATGCACATGTTTGTGGACCACCAGGCTACATGTCAGATGGATTATGAGGAAGGATCCACTTCACAGCTCTGGCCCCCATATTGGTGCTTGTGATTCTTCTTGGGGTCTTGTATATACTTAGGGTGCTTTTCTCTCTTAATCCTTCTGGGACTCCGCCTGGGGCTGTGTTGACAAGGTTGCGCCACTTTGGGGAAGTTTTGGCCTCACGCTTCCCCAGGTGGGGTCCAGCTGGCTGCACTTTGGGCAGTTGATGGTACTTAGAGCTTCAGGGGTTTCCATTTGCCAGAAAGGTAATCTCTCAGCTGGCCCTAGTGGCCGCAGGGCACACATGTTAGGCTTTGGGGGAAATTCACAATTTCAGCTTCGCTCTTTGTTCGCATCTTGTGTACATTAATGGCCTCATAATCGAAGTGCATTGAACTATTGCTCCACAATCCAAAGCCTGGAAAGTAGCTTCTTTGGGTCAGGGAAAGGTTTCTAAGTACAGTTATTGAAGGCTCAAGCTTAAAAACCAACACTGGAGGTTAGAAGTAGCGTGTTCTAGAGGGAACAGTGCGAGGGTAGCTGACACCAGGTCTTTTTGCACTATTTTTAGTTCTGGTCGGGACTGTATGGGGTGGCTTGTGCTTCCTTGGACATCATTCTGCTTTTATTCCAAGGGTTTGTTCTTGTGACTCTGTATATGTGCAGATGTATTGCATGCTCATAGGATCGTATGTCTCAGCAATTATGGCATAATCTGTTTTCCAGCGTATAGAGTGAAAGATTGCATGAAGCCCAGCCTTGTGGCAAAGAAACCCTACATGTAGATGTAAAATATATCTCCTTGGAGGGCTGGCTTCCTGATGGGCTATAAACGGATTGTTAAACAGCAATGCGAGGGGCTGTTAACAAGCTGTTTCTAAGAGCATCTCCCTGGTCTGGTCTGAAAAGGTAATGTGTACATATTGCAGCTATGAAACAGTTTGCCTGTGGTGCTTATATGTTGGTAGATTGTGTGTGTGTGTGTGTGGGGGGGGTATTTTCAGTGGTGAATGGACTGAAAAGATAATTTTTTTCATTGACGTATAGTTGATTTACAATATTGTGTTAGTTTCAGGTGTATAGCAAAGTGATTTGGTTATACATATATGTGTATATATCTATATTCTTTTCTCCAATTCTTTTCCATTACAGTTTATTACAAGGTATTGAATATAGTTCCCTGTGCTATACAGTAGAACCTTATTTATCTATTTATATCTAGTAGTGTGTATCTGTTAAATCTGTACTCCTAATTTATTCCTCACCCCCCTTCCCCTTTGGTAGCCATAAGTTTGTTTTATATGTCTGTGTGTCTGTTTCTGTTCTGTAAATTTTTCAGGAATTTGTATTATTTTTTAGATTCCACATATAAGTAATATCATATAACATTTGTCTTTATCTTTCTGACTGACTTCACGTAGTAAGATAATCTCTACGTCCGTCCGTGTTGCTGCAAATGGTATTATTTCATTCTTTTTTATCGCTGAGTAATATTCCACTGTATATATGTACCGCGTCTTCTTTATCCATTCATCTGCCGATGGACACTTAGGTTGCTTCCATGTCTCAGCTATTGTAAATAGTGCTGCTGTGAATGCTGGGGTGCATGTATCTTGAAAAGATCATTTTAAATGTTGTCTATTTGCTCCTATGTCAATGTCCACTTTGTCCATTGGGCCGTGTTCTGGTTTAAATGAAGAGGTGTTTGGTCAGCACAGGGTATGGCTCACCCAGACTTCAAAAAGCTTTAGTATGTTTATGATAACACCCTAAGTGCGTAATAGCTGCTTTAAGGATTTAGAATACTTGGATGAATAGGTGAATCACCTCCCCATAAGCAAACGAACATTCAAATTCTAAGTTCAGTGAAGCAGGGTTCCTTTTGTGTGTCTAGTCTTATTGGAACTTCTCTTCACATTCAGGTGACATAGCTGGAAATCGGTCCATGGCAGTTTGTGGTACTCTTGGGTTTTAATGAGAACTCTTTCTTGTTTCCAGGATGCCACGCTTCTGCTGTGTTCGCAGCTGCTGTGTTGAAAAACAGGTGTCTCTTATAATCCCCTGCCCGGATCAGTTTGCTAGCCTGGCAGAGCCTTACTATTATCGTTTACTTCTTTATTTATTTTTGTCCCATGGAGGTTAGAGAACTGCCAGGAGGTGCTGATGAGCAGGATTAATGGGATAGAAGACGGCAGCTCTCCTCGGTGGAGGTTTCTATTAAAAGAATCTGAGAGTCTCAGGGCGTAAAGATAGAGCTACAGAAAACCGTCCAGGATACGACTCACCGGAGAGAAGAGCCAAAAGGAGGGTAGTAATAATAGTTCTGCCAAGTCACCTCTCTCTCTTTCAAAGGCCAGTGTGGCCACAAAAGCCATCCAAGACGAGGGTGGGGAGTGAGGACCGTTCTCTGGTCCACGGGGCACCAACGGACTCATCCGTGGTTGCTTCCCCGGGCTTCTGGGTCCTGTGCGGCCCACACCCCATGTCTCTCACGCTGTTCTTTCTTCTCCATGCTGACTAACACTGTCTCCCTCTGGCCCCGGACTCTTCAGCTGTCTCCCGCCTGATCTTCCTTCCTACACTCCCTGCTCCTTCCCAACCAGCCCAGAATGATTCTTGGCAAACAAGAAATTGATCACACCAGGCCCTTTCTGACGCTGCAGTTCAGGATGAAACCCAGCTCTCTATCAGGGCATTGAGGCCCTGGACAGGCTGCCGTTCTATCACTAGAATCATCTCCACCCTCCTGCCCCACGTTGTGGTCCAACCAATACCTGTCGTTCTCCCAAACCACGTTATGAACTTTTATGCCTGGAATCTTGCCCCGATCCTTCTTCTGCCTGGTAGCCAACTTGTCATCTGAATCCCGTCTCTTAAGCCTTCCCTGGTGCTGTCAGGCACAGCATCCTACAGCCTCGTTGAACTTGTCTCCGTTACTGGCAGCGATCCTGTTATAGTTTGCATGTGCCTCATCCTCTAGCTGGAGTCAGAATGCACCGAGAGCAAGAGGTTGATGGATTCGTTTTATATTTCCAACGTCCAGCTCAGTGCCCGGCACAGAGAAAGTCCAGTGTCCTTTAGTTGAATGGAATTTTTTAAATCAGCAAGTATTTATTAATCTTCTGTTAATGGGCTCGGTGGGCGCTAGGCTCTGTGCTACATTAAGAGAAGTGTAAGTTGAAAATCTTGCACAGTTGAAGTCCTGAGTAAATACCCCTTGAAGGTAGAGGGAGGAAGAAAGGGAGAGACCTCATTTCTGTTGCAGTGTCAGGACCGCATGGCAGGGCCACGCCGATACCTAAGTCCCCCCGTGAGACTCAATCCCTGAACTGACACGTACACACAGAGCACCTGCTAGATCTTTCCATCTTGATGGCCCATATTCCAGAGAGGGACACAGGCAGCTGGAGACGAGGCTTGAGAACCTTTAGGCTGGTTGCGCAGGGTGGAGCACGGACAGCCCCAAGTGAGTGAACAGATCAGAAATCCGTCCTCTTTTCCCGGCTCAGCGTGCCTCTCGGGTCTGAGAGAGAGAGCTGGGGGCTGTTGGTTGTAGTGCGTGCAGTCCTGACACTGCTGACTGTGATCCTCCGGGAATGAGGGGCCGCCGCTTGCTCTCTGCCTCACCCGTCTGCTCACTGGGTGGCGGAGGTGACCCGAGAGCAGGGCAGCTTGCGAGCTTTCTGAGAAGTCTGGGATTGCCCTTCCAGGAAAAGGGAGGGATCTGACCCTTCCGTCCGTCAACTCCTCAGCCGTCTTCTCCAGATCGCTGTTCTCTTCCACACTTACCCTGGGGGGTGATCTCTCTGGAGCTCTAGTTCACTCCCAGTGGGTTGCCCTGGGGGCTAAAGCAGCGAGAAAACTGAAGGTACCACAGGACTAGAAAAGCAGCCCCAGGTCCTGTCATATGGATGATACGACAGCTTCCACATTTCCATTTACAGCGGAGAGCTCAGTGCTGTGTCCTTAAAGACAAGGCCGTCAGGGGAGTATGTTAGAGTTAGGAACAACCTGACGCGTGTGAGATGGACCAGTCTGGAGAAGCCAGGTATGCTCAGGTACAAGCAGACACACCTGGGCCTTCCATAGGGGCCCAGGTGACTCCTTTTCTCCCTACGCTTGTTGCCATTGACAGACAGACAGGTGGGATTGGGGGCCTCAGGGTAGGTGAGAACTTGCAACTTCCCGATCCCAGCCAGACCCCAGCCAGGGCTCTTTTACAGTTCCCCCCAAACTGTCATCTGCCAGCAGCTCTCTTTCCCAGAGCTGCCCTGCAGCTGCCCGCCAGCCCTCCTGGCCTTGGGCTCTTCCTGGCTGTAGGTGGGGCCGTCTCCATGGTGCCTGACCCCCAGGCCCTTCTGTCCTCTCAGGGTGTCCTAGGTTTCCCTTGCCTTCCAGACAGGCTCCACAAGGGGTTGTGTGGCAGGCAGGTCGGGCGCTGTTGCAGGGATGCTCCTCTGAGCCGCATTGGGCAGCAGCAAAGCCTAGGGCCGTGTGTGCCCAGTGAAAAGACACATTCATGAAGCTGCTGGGGTGCGGGTAGCCGCGAAGCGCACGCCTTCTTCAGAACCCTCAAATCATACACCTCACACCCGGATGACGTGGTGCCGCCCGCGTTCCTCCCACTGTCACTCCCCTGGCCCAGCCTCTCCACTGCCAAGGCCGTTGATGGAAGGGCCATTTCCTCCTCTCTCTCCCTTCCGGCCTTACCAGACCCGAGGGTAAGCTTACTCTTCCGGGAGCAGGGGAACCTGGGCCTAGCCCTGGTGGGCGCTGGGTGCCTGAGCATCAGGACAAACAGTCTAATCTTGGGATTCCCTCCCTTTTGGTCCTGCGAGGCATTACAGTCCTAGTTCTAGCACCCTCCTTATGGACACATTTTCCAACCTCTGTGACTACATTAGGGCCGTCAGTCATTGGTTTCACTTGCGTTGCTTAAAAGTTGACCTGCCTACGAGGAAAGTTTCAGGACGCATTCCTTAAGGAGCTGTTGAAATAGAAATAGGAATGAAGTAACAAGTGCCCACGAAATTGTGTGTAGGGGGGCATCCCCCATCCCCCAGCAGGAGTTACCGTGTTTTCCAAACCCTAACTTGTGACATGTCATCTGATAAAGGACTTCTCAGTGTTTTTCGTTTATGTGGCAAGGCTTACAAAAGGGTGCGCTGGTATATTTTAACAACCTAGCGCTTGTTAAAAATAAAATTGCGTGAGATCAGGCCTGTTGCAGAATAGCTTTCCTGCCCCCCAGCCTTCCAGCGTGGCCAAGGTGACACTCAGTGACCGAAGACACCACACTGTGGGTCTCCTCTGTACTTCCTTCATTTTTTATGACCCTTGGCTGGTATTGAGAAGGACCAGTGAGTCTGTTTGTCTTTCTTCTGGATAAAAGTTGCAAAAAGGACACTTAAGCCTTCTGCTTCAGGGCAGAATCCGATCACGCGCTGAGATCAGGAAGAAGTTTCCCCCCTGTGGTATCAGATTGCACAGTTGCCCAGCCAGGTGCGCGCGCTCTGTTAAACACACCCAGGAGCACACGCCTCCTTACTGGCCATCTTCAGAGCAGGATGTTGGACTCCTTGGCCAGCAGCCTGATTCCTTTGGCGCGTCCTGCGCTCTAAGATGGCAGGCAGCTGCCCCGGGTGCTCCTGAACTTGGCTTTCCTCCAGCTGTACTGGACTGACCTCAGGGCCGTGTCTTCAGACCCCCAGAACTCTTTGCAACTCTCACTTTGCAATTGGGTCTAAGTATATACACACCCACTCACGTGTGCACGTGGACGCACGCGCACTCACACACACACACACACACACACACACACCCATATTCATCTTTAAAGAGTTTTGAAAAAAAAATGAGTTTTGCATAAATTCACTTCCCTTTCCTGAGCTTTACTTCGGTTCTCCGACACCACATCAAACCCACACACATTCCCAGAGCATCAAAATGCTGTTCACAGTTAATAGTCGAGTTCTTTAAGGCTTGCAGGGGCCAATCTCAAGCTTGTGCTGTAAGTGACTTCGAAGTCTGATCTAAAAGAAGTTGGGGGGTGGGGAGAGATGGACTTTTTCTTTTTTTTCGGTCAGGCCCCGGCTGTACAGCCTCTTGTGCAATAGGGTAATTACCCGCGATTCCCAGGCTGGCCGGCCTGCGTTTTCTTCCTTTGCGTCTCTATCTCCTGGGGCGCAGTACTTCCTTCTGTCTCTATTATTAGCCGACTTAACTTTCCCGTTCAGTTCCCGGGTTCCTTCTCATCCTCCCCCAGTCTTTCTTTTCCCTGTAAAGTTATTTTGGGGAGCACTTCCCATGTTCGGTTCAGATGCGAGCCTTCTTTTTCTTTATCAAGATAACATTTTCTCCTTCATTTCATGATGCATTCATTCATATTCCCAGAGTAGAAACCCTCACCCTCCAGCACATAATGTGCGGTTTGTGAACCTTTAAAACAGTGTGTGCTGACGTTGAGTTCTCCAAAAACAGGTTTGCTCCATCCCAGGACTGGGCACTCTGGTACCCCTGGTGGCCTCTGGCTTATCTTCACTCTCTCTTGCCCTTCTCTTTGTTCTTTGATGATTCTGCCCAAATCATGTTCCTTCCCCAAATTACTGTTTTTTGGGTTTTTTCCCAAATTACTGTTTTCTTTATTTTATTATTTTTTAAAGCTGAGATATAGTTGCTATATAATATTGTTAAACGTGTACAATATAGTGATTCACAATTTTTAGAGGCTATTTCATTTATAGTTATTGTAAAATATTTCCTATATTCCCCATGCTGTACGATATATCCTTGTAACTTACTTTATACCTAATAGGTTGTACCTCTGAGTCCCCTACCCCTATTGTGCCCCTCCCCCTTCCCTCTCCCCACTGGTCACCACTAGTTTGTTCTCTATATATCTGTGAGTCTGTTGCTTTTTTTTTTTAATATTCACTAGTTTGTTGTATCTTTTTAGATCCCACATACAAGAGATACCGTATAGTATTTATCTTTCTCTGTCTGACTTATTTCACTTAGCACAATGCCGTCTAAGTCCATCCATGTTGCTGCAAATGGCAAAGTTTTACTCCTTACGACTGAGTAGTATTCCATTGTGTGTATATGTGTGTGTGTGTATATATACACACCACATCTTCTTCATCCATGCATCTGTTGATGGACACTTAGGCTGCTTCCGTGTCTTGTCTTGGCAATTGTAAATAATGCTGCTGAGAACATTGGGGTGCACGTATCTTTTCGAGTTAGTATTTCCATTTTTTTGGCATGTGTATCCAGGAGCGGAATTGCTGGGTCATATGGTAGTTCTGTTTTTAGTTTTTTGAGAAACCTCCATACTGTTTTCCATAGTGGCTGCATCAATTTACATTCCCACCCACAGCGTATAAGGGTTCCCTTTTCTCCACATCCTGCCAACATTTGTTATTTGTGTTCCTTTTGATGATAGGCACTTTGACAGCTGTGAGGTGATAGGCCATTGTCCCAAATTACTGTTTTAGTACTTGTTCATCTTGGTTTGTTCATTTTGTAGTTTATCGTTTCCTTTTTCCCTTTAAGTTTGTCATATTCTTTGGGGTATGCTGGTATTCCTTCCTATTAGTTAGAGATTATTATACCAGTTTTCATTACCTAAATTTGCTAAATGGACATAATAGTATTTGGTATTTATATCAAGCAAGCCCTTTGGAAATAGGGGAAGGAAAGTAGGTTTTAGGCAGCTTTTGGTATAGTGATAATTCCAAATTTATAATAATTGAGAAATAGTTCATGTAATTCTTACAGAGGAGAAGCTTGAAAGTTACTCTTTTTGTAATTTATGTGGATCTCATTCAGTTTGGGTAAGAAACCCAGTTTAAATGTATGCGTTTTTTCATTAATGGCCTTAGAAATTATTATAATTATTGCTTTAATTTCAGCAGCTAATAATTAATCTTTGTATGTTAAGAGTTTTAACGTTGGTGATATATTACTGTAGGGTATTAGCCTATTGGGAATTATAATTTTCTCATTTTATAGTAGAGTTTATAGTGCACAATGTGCTGCGTATAAGTAGTAAAGCTGCATTTCCTTAAATGGGCTTTCCTTGTCAGACTTCTACTGAAGTAGCCATATTCTCTGACATTTTATTACCACCCATTTGTAAGATTTTTCGGTATAAGCGTAGTTTCAACATACACTGTTCTGGGAATAGAGGGAAAGAGTTGAGGGAATTCTGTTTGAGTCATACCCCACCAAAGAGCAACCTCATTTTAGTAATGAAAGCAGAGAAGTTCTCACTCTTCTAAAAATGTGGGGAGAAGATTTAGGGAGGTGGCTTATAGGCTCAGTTTTAAGACCAGGCCAGCTATACGTACTAATTCCCTCTTTGTAAATGAGAAGTAAAGCTTGAATATGGTTTGGTGGTCGGTGAAATTTCCTTCCACTTAAAGCATGACACTACCATAAGTATTAACGCCTTGAAACTTGCCTGGTAGGGTTTAAAATGTTCTGACTGCCGAGCACTTGTCGCTCGGAAGATGGTCATTAGAATTAGGGTTTAGACACTTAGAGCTACAGCTTTGAGGAGTTTCAGACAAGACTCAAAGTAGAACCCAGGTCTTCTGACTCCCTGCCAGCTTCCTGATTTCTAACTCAGTAGGTGGTTTTATTTTAGAAGTATTTTCTAAATAACAGATCAGTTGAAGTCAAATCACTCTACTTAGTGGGAAAACTTTTTAAAATCAACCAGGTGAACAGAGTGAATATGTCTCCTTTTCAGTTGGGTGTTTTTGGTCATGTGAAGAAAACCGCAAACTCAGAAGGTCTTCATGTTTGGATTAAAAAAAAAAACTCAAAGCGATTAAGGATGGTGGAGTGGGAAGTAGACCTTATACATAACACACCATCTGCTCCCCTGTCCGGCTGCCTGCACTCCTGCTGGGTGTTTCAGGGCTCATTTTAAGGTGAGAGGTTGGTTCCAGCCCCCTGACCACTCTGTTTCCTTCCACTAAAAAAACCTGTGATCCTGAGTTTTTAATTTTATCATGTACTTCGACTGTGAAAAGAAACCAACTCCCGGCCCAAACTGAATGGCCTCCGAGATCCCGTTAAGCAACCAATACTCTGAACACCACTATGTGAAAATGCTTTCCTAGGATGAGCTCAAAGCGTTGCATCCTCCAAATAAAATCTATCTGCTCGCACTTAGATTGTTCAAAGGCAGATGGTAGGCAATTGAAACAGAGAGGCAAGCTGGCAGAAGGAAAAACAAAACCACAAATATCTGTACGTGAAGGTGATCTACGTGCTTGCCAGCCCCCCTCCTAACTTCGTTAACACAGCAGTGTAGCAATTAAATAACACGGCAGCTCAGGCTCATATGGCTAATACAGTTGCCCTCCGTTAATGGGGTGAAACAAAGCTTGCATGTGATAGACAGTGCTACTCACCGAAAGGCAGAGCCAAAGCAGAGTTGAAGAGGGAATCGGCACAAGAGCCCACACGCCATGCCACCCGTGGCAGACGGCCACCTTACTGAAACCTCGGTGACCCTCACCACGTGTAATTGGGGTCCCCGGTATGAAATGTTTGCCCTTCAGAGTTGCCACGTCTTCAGGAAAGGGACCACCCAGCAGTACTGAGCTCCGGATTGGAGTGAGGGAAGGAAGGTGCTGAGCCGAGTGCCCTGGAACATCAGAAGCCCCCACTGCAGTTGCCGTGTGGGAAACCCCAGGTCCTCCCGGGATGAATGCAGTTGCCATCTCACTGCCCGGGAAGACTGCGTGATGACGAGAAAGCCCTTTGCGAATCCCTCAGCCTTTTCCCTGTTGGGAGGATGCTCCGGGCTCTAAAACCCGGCCTTCCTCACTAACCTGGAACTTGAACATTCAGTGACAGAAGGGAAGGGAGAGCATCTCAGTTGCTGGAGCTGGTACTTGTGAGCGGCTCTCCTGCGGCCCATTCGTGGCCCTGGTGGTGTCAGGCCCGGGTGTTCTCAGGGCGTGGGCCAGGCTGCGAGGGGGCAGCGCTCTGAGGCGGTGGGAGGGCTGAGCGAGGAGGGGGTGTGTGGCTTTCTTCTGCGAGAAACAGTCTGGGGACGTCTGTGAGATGGCTCTGGAGAGTGGGCTGAGGCAGGAGGGGAGAGGTCACGTGCAAGCAGAATGAAAGAAGGGCTCTCGTGGCATCCAGAGGAAGGTAGTCAGGGAATTAAACCTTTTGCTGCCTGAGTAACTGAGGGACAGCTCAGAAGAGTTCTACGTGTGCAAAGGCAGCAAAGCCAGGTCTAAACCTTGAACTTCTTAGTCATACAGAGTTCACATAGGAGGTGCCTGAGGAGCAGTGATGTTGGATAAAAGATTGCATTCCTTCACAAATCAGCGTTTTGTCCTCCCAAGCCCTCCCCATTTTATAGTTGTAGTTGTTCCAAATACATCGGTTTTGTCTCTTACATAAGAGGGCTGGTCTGATTTTTATTGCCGGATTCCATTTTCAGTTGTTTTCGTGACTAATGGTCCCGCGTTTGATCCTGGCCCGAAATTGCCGGTGTCTGTTGTTGCAGTGATCTTTCCTCTCCCCCGACCAGCCCGGTCAGACTCTGGCCCGTGGTCTCCAAACTGGGGTTTGGCAGTGATTCACGACTGTTGTGAGTGCAGTTCAGTAATAGAGCTCAGGAATGGAGCGGCTGGCTCGTGGAATTTGGTTGGAGCAGGTGTCATTTTTATTCCTCTGCCAATGCAAATGTATCCCAGAGACTTTTCCTTTACCCAGAAAGAATGACCTCCGTACCCGCTTCCCCTGAAAGGTACAAGGTAACGGTAACGCACATGTGACGCGTTGGCTGGCGTTTACCTTGGGGACAGCAGACGTCCCCGCCGCCCCCCAGGCAGGACAATGTGCGGAATCCAGCAAACAATAAAGGGCTTGAGCTCGCGTGGCCAGATCGTTAGCTTCCTTCCTTTTTTGCCTAGATTTTTGGGAAGTCTTTGCTTGCGAGCTGCACAGGCCCTGGGACATCGCGATGTAAAATGCCAGAGGATGTGCAAATGGGCGTGTGGAGGAAGAGGGAAAGCAGGAATTCTGGGCCAGGGAGCAGATGGCCGGCCGGTGACCCAAGAAGGGAAGCTCAGGCTTTTAAAGTGGAAAAAGAAAAAGTAATACTTTGTTTCACGAGTGATTTTCATTAAGTAGCACCATAGCTCCAGGTTGGAAGATTCCAGAAGCTGTTGGTCACAGCGTGCCTGTCTTTAAGGGTTGATGATCCACAGGGGTGACAGTCTCTTTCGTGTCATGAAGATGCGCAGAAAACAGAAAATGGAAGCACCCTTGGCTCGGCACCATCTGGAGCCCTGCTAAAATGTGTCCTGTGGCTCGGGACTTAGGGGATTTTGGGGGGTTTGTTTCTGGTGTTTTCCCCACGATGACCGGGTTGTGCAACACTGCACTTGGGAGGCAGCTGCTTCCTGCTTCTCTTTTCCAGGAGAGCGTCAATGTCTATCTCCCGGCCTGATGATGGAGGCGAGGGATGAGGAAGGAGACAGCTCGGCCTCTGCTCTCTCACTGCTCCCCTGTCCTCCAGGAGCTGGGAACGGGGTGCTGGGACTCAGGAGGCCGGGGGGCTGTGTGTCCTTGCCTTGCCGAGGGCCATACAGAGCCTGGCGGTGGTGTGATGGAGGCCACGGCCCGACTAATGTTGGAGGGAAGCTGCAGCCCCTCGGTCAACACTTATTGAAGGAATCAAAGGCATCCTGGGCTGTGTAGGTCCACCCAGTCCCCCCTCCAGCTCCTGGGGCAGGGCTTGCCTCTCTGTGGGCATATATTTATTTACAGTTACAGACCTAGCGGTAGCCACAGAGGTGAGCCTAGTTTTCCAGCCCACACAAGTTTATTACTATAAGGAACAATAACACAGGAATGTTTTCTTAAGGTATGCTGTTGCCCCAGAGCACCTGTAGCTCCTGGGTATTTTTGGCTTGATCTCAGAATTAACCAGAAAGCATTCAGCAGGGACCTCGTAGAGATTGCCATTTGTACTTCTGCTACAAAGGGCAAAAATGAAGCAAGTGATCCAACAAAAAAAGCCCTTGGAAGTCCTTTAGTGATGCTAACACGTATTTGAAAACTATTATATGTCACCGAGCGGGGGCATCTATGCAGTCAGTCCTTTGGAAAATGCACTCTCCCAAACTTCATGATACGGCCCTTCAAGTCAGTGCAGAGTGTACATTCAGAGGAAATGTCAATTTGAAGCTCAGACATGGGCTTTCCCCTCCCCTTTCCAGAAAAACATACTTAAGGAGGAGTTAAGTGTACCTAGAAATTGGTAAATGAAACAATACTGTAAAGAAAAAGCCATTGAAGGTGAGTTGAATGTTCCTATCTTGTTCCTTGCGCTGTGTTTCTGGCCACAGTCTATGGCCACTACTTGCTTGTCCATGTCGCTCACTTTCCTCGTTAGTTTGGAAGGGACCCAGGCTGGGCGATGGCTCTGGAGATGATGGCAAGCAGTCACTGGGGCTGGGAGCTGCCAAGTGAGGCAGAGTGATGGGGCATGCAAGCTTCATGCATTTTTCTTGGCCTACGACGCCCACCGCGTGGTCTGTCCCCGCCCCTCCCCTCTTTTCTGAGACTTGCTTTACCCACACCAGCTCCTGAGGATTCTACACAGATACCATCCTCTCCTCTCCTGGCCTTTGCACATGCCATTCATCTTCTGGAAACACTCCTCCCATCTTTCTTCTCCCGACTGACTACTCATCCTCAGGTCTCACCTCCAGGAGACTCTTCCTGGCCCCTGGAGTCTGGGTGAGATGTCCTGCTCAGTGCACCCATTTTGAAATTTCTATCACCTGGTCTTGGAATTGCCTGTTTATATCCATCTACTTGACAATAAGCCCATCAAGTCAGGGCCCCCCCGGGTTTGTGTCTGTGACCACAGTGCTGGACATTGAGTTGGCCCCCAGAAATACCTGTTGACTGAAGGGACGTGTAGAAAACAGAATCTGATCTTTGATTGATTCTGTATGTAGCTCAGTGTCTGATGCTCTTCAGATCCCGATACTTCCTATCAGGCTCTGCAGGACTGTTCGCTGAGCGGATCTGCAGTGTTGTCAGATGTAGTCAGGTCGTTACAAGTTTGTTTATGCAGAGGACAACATGGAGTTTTTTATTTTTAGTTGTGAATTCAGAATCTTGAGTTATACATGAGCTGTGGTGGGTTTTTTTAAATGGACTCTCTGCTTACCGTTAAATCCAAACCAAATCATCTAAAGGAAGGTCTCCCTTATCATTCGCTCCTTCCTGCAAAGACACTGCGGTTCTCTGGATGTGCCTGTGAGACAGGAAAAGCCTTCACAGATCAATTCTAGTTGCTGCCTCTGGAAAAGGTGAGGATGATAGATGGGTCTGGCTTTTGAGGAACCTTTCCCCTCTCCCTCCCTCCCTCCCTCCCTCCCTCTCTCCCTCTCTCTCTCTCTCTCTCTCTCTCTCTCTCTCTCTCTCTCTCTCTGCCACTAATTACAAAGCTGAACTGAACTCCTGCTGAGAATCCAAGTTCTTTCCTGACTCTAAATAAGACAATATAGATGGCACGTGCATATCAGGACTCTTTGGAAATATACTTACATACATACACGCATACATGCACACACACACACACACAGCCTTTGGCCTGACACGATGGCCCTACGTGAAGACCTGTCCTTGTTTCCTAAGCAGTTGGCCTGCTATGTGATGTTTATGTGACTCTTTCTTGGTTGGTTTATTGGGATATAGCTAAAATAACATGAGAGATAGGGTCCAATGACATGGATTAATTGGACAAATACGAACTGAGGACCTGTGATAGCCAGGATACTATTGGAATTGCCACGGTGAAGACAGGCCTCCGATTCAACAGGCTGGGTGTGTAATGGGGTCAGGCTAGTGCCACTCTGTAACTTTAGGGGCAAGTCATTTATCCTCTTTAAACTTCCCGTTTCTTCACTGTACAGTGAGGGTAGCAGCACCTGCTTTATAGGGCCGCTAAGAGCACCTGCCGTGTTAACGTTGGTAACACCCCACCTGACGAGCCCCTGTTCATCCTCGACGTCTCTCAGGCCCTCCGACCTCCCAAGGCAGAGCTTTGTGCTCCAGCTCTCCCTGGTCCCTCGGGCAGGCAGCTGTGGCCCTTAACCCCTCGCTGTGGCGTCCTTTGCTTTGGTGCCTGCACCTGGGCCAGACTCTTCCGGATGAAGGGCTGCAGTGTACCCATCTCTATAATCCGGGGCCCTCGGGGTGTCTAGCACATGGCACGTAAACATTTTTTTTACTTTATTGAAATATAGTTGATTTAGAATTGTGTTGTGTTAGTTTCTGGTGTACAGCAAAGTGACTCAGTTATACATGTACATATATTCATTCTTTTTTAGATTCTTTTCTCATATAGGTTATCCCAGAATATTGGGTTGAGTTCCCTGTGCTATACAGTAGGTCCTTGTTGGTTATCTATCTTATATATAGTGTGTGTGTATGTTTTACGTATATATATATATATTTTTTTTTCATATTCTTTTCCATGATGGTTTATCACAGGATATTGAGTATAGTTCCCTGTGCTCTACAGTAGGGCCTTGTTGTTTATCTGTTCTATATATACTAGTTTGCATCTGCTAACCCCAAACTCCCAACCATCCCTCCCTCCCCCTTGGCAACCACTGGTCTGTTTTCTATGTCTGTGAGTCTGTTTCGTAGGTAAGTTCATTTGTGTCATGTTTTAGAATCCACATATAAGTGATATCGTATGGTATTTGTCTTTCTCTTTCTGACTTCACTTAGTATGATAATCTCTAGGTCCATCCATGTTGCTGCAAATGGCAGTATTTCATTCTTTTTTATGGCTGAGTAATATTCCATTGTATATATGTACCACGTCTTTATTCACCTGTCGATGGACATTTAGGTTGTTTCCATGTCTTGGCTGTTGTAAATAGTAGCACATGGTACTTGATGTGTGTTTGCTGCTGAATAAATTAAAGAACAAAGCTTATGAATGACCAGGTACCACACATATCATATTATGATTCTAAGAACTTTGGGCAAGAAAATAGAACAAAAAGGGAGAGTGCTTTGAGGCCCTGGAGAACTGCAAGGAGAGCCTGGCCTACCCACTGTTATTACAAGGCTGTAAATGTGTGATGCTTTCTACCATCGATGCTGATGTTTGATCAGACATCAAGGCAAAGAAACCCCCTGAGGTCAGGGCGGAAGTGTACTGAGTGCTTAACCTACAGGTTAGCCACATGGCTTCTAGCTAACGAGACTCGCAGGTCTAGGTGGTTGACGAGGAGAGGCTCGTTTTGGTCTTCTTATGCCATGTTCTCCCCAGCTCACATGCCGGCACCTTCTTCCTCCAGTTTCCTCTCATCTCGCAGAAGGAAGTGCGTTTCTCCTAGTCGCCTTTTTTCCACTCTGACTATACCCCTTTTTTGTTGTTGTTGTCCATATAAGCTAGAGCATTAATATGATTATTAATAACATTTGCGTTGAAAAGAAAATGTTCTTCTCCATTGTGGGATATGTGTGTAAAATCTTCAACATGCGGGAAATTAAGGGGTAAGAACGTTTGGGAAAAGATCGTGTCTTGAAGGATTATTTTTTCTCTCTACCCATCTCTTTGGCTCTCAGCATTGAAATCATGGTAAGGTCAGATGGTTGTGTGAAAAGAAGAGCCAATCAGCAGTGTGTGCAGTGTTCTAGGTAGAGTAAGTTCTTAGCGATTGATGGACGGATGGACAGACGGACATGGTTTTAAGAACATTCCTTCTTGAGTAAAGCTTGGTAATTCTCCCCAGTCTCCTTCCGTCCCTTCCCTGGTTTCTGCAAACTGGGGCCATAGAGTGATCTCCTTTCACTCTTTGCAGGGCTGCTGCAAAATTCACTTAGGGGATGTTAAATGATCTTGATGTCTCTCCAGTCTATAAATAAACCTTTTTTTAAATGGGGCCATCACGGGATTTGACTGTATTTATTTTTGTCGCTCTCTCATTCTTCTCTCCACTCACAGGGAACTGGCACATTTAGGAAGAATTTCCCTCATTGGTAACATTCAATGATTTGTGTCTTTCATAGGCCATTGTCTCTCTCCCGATATCAGAGCCAGAGGAACAGGCAGTTCTGTACTTTCAAGCATGCTAGTTCTAGGGTCTGTGAGCGGTCTAGGGGAGGAATCACGCTCCGACTGGCATCCATCATTGTGGCGTCCTCTGGGTCTCACACAGCTTCTCATCATATTACTCTTCTTGAGTTTACACGTCTCTTGATTTCATTTTCCTTTGCCATCACGATGTAGTGGGACTAGCACTTGGCTGGGAATTAGGACGAGCTGTGTCTTTGGGTCAGACAGTGTTTCTGGTTGGTAGTTTTTTCCTCTGTAGAAGTTGAGACATCCAGCTTGATAGCTTCTGAACGCTGAAAGGATGCAGGCGGGATTTCAATCTGTCATATCTTATGCTTTCTGGGAGCATTTTGCTCAGCCATGTGAGTGATTCAAAAAAAATCTGTGTTCCCATGAGAAACAAAGGGAACTCTGCCGGCCCCTTCAGGTGGTAGCTGCTAAAAACAAAAACCCTACAGTTGTTGGGGGCAATCAGTGTATTCCAGCTCTATTGATAAAAATCTAGAAACCAAATGGCAAAGTTGACCCATGCCTATCATTTAACATCCTCAATGTTTACATTTTCCTTATTTCTAAATGACTTCTGATGCTGGAGTATTTTGCGTCCTTCGTTTTTGATTGCAGACCCCTCTCCCCCTTAGTGCTGACGCTACAGCTAAAGCCGACCTCATCCCAGAAGTCGAAGTCCATGTCCAGCTGAGCCAGGGACTGCGTCAGGGCAAGCACCTCGCATATAATTTGACTCAGCTGAACACATTGATTTTCTTGCAGCCAGGGATTAACTCCCTCCATGGAAGACTCACATGAGGGGAAGAACAGATAGCAAAGTATTTGTTAAAATGATGGACTGTCCTTATTTCGCCTTCCAGCAGCAAAGCAATCTACTTGGAAACTAATTAGAGCATTTCCCCAACGGTGTTGATGATCCACTTCTCCTGGCTGTAATCTGAACACTCCCGGGGTCTCCTAGACAGTCCTGCCTGTGTCAGGACCCAGCTGTCGACCGGGCCCCCATCCCTCCATCTTTCAGCCCATCTCCCTCGAGGAGGAGAAGGTGGAGAGAGGCCCATTCCTTCAAGTGACTCTGAGACCTTTTCTTTTAGGCTTGTTGTTTCAGAAGATTTTTCACTCCTCTGCGATGCTCCTTTCTGCATCTTTCCTTTTGGATCCCAGGGTGGACAAGGGAAATGTGCATCGTCGTTAATATCATATAGAGAGAGTTAGGAGATCTCAGGGTCCTCCGGTTCTGGTCCACACTTCCTGGAGGCACAGGAGCGAGCTGACCTTTTCTGGGGAAGCCCACTGGGCCAGCCTCTCTTCTCTGCATCCCACTGAGTCTAGACTGCATTGCTTTGTAATGTGGCAAGCTTGCTTTCCACGTGGAAGGAGGATAAGGGTGATCTTTGTCATGCTGAGGCAGCGCTAAGGCACATGCATCTGGGTTCATAGCAGATGAAGCACCACCAAGGGCATTGGGTTTCTTTGTTTTTCAGGATAATTTTCGTGTGGCTCATGTATTGAGGAGCAGACACGCCCCCCCCCCCCTTTTCTTTCTGTTACAGTTCTTTCTGTTACTTTCTTTCTGCTAAAGATTTGGCTTCTGGGCCTTAGATAGTCACTTACATTGTTACAGTTAGCTGTTAACACTTTTTAGCCAACTTTATGCCCCTTTCTGGTGGGTTTCTGGTATTTTTTTGTTTTCACACATCATAAACCACCAAGTCCAGTGAGTTGCATGGGATGATGCCGAAAATCAAGAGGTAAGACTGAAGTTAGGAATGAAGTTCCTGACTATAAGTTTGACGTTCATTCTCGCCACTGGCTAAAGGCTTCAGACCATAGTTCAGTGAGCAAATCTATACAGCATATATATGTACATTTTTTGCATTGATCATCAAGGCTAGGACTTTTTTTTTTTTTTTCCGGTACGCGGGCCTCTCACTGTTGTGGCCTCTCCCGTTGCGGAGCACAGGCTCCGGACGCGCGCGGGCTCAGCGGCCATGGCTCACGGGCCCAGCCCCTCCGCGGCATGTGGGATCTTCCCGGACCGGGGCACGAACCCGTGTCCCCTGCATCGGCAGGCAGACTCTCAACCACTGCGCCACCAGGGAAGCCCAAGGCTAGCACTTTTAATTTAAAGATTCTGCCTTGATTAGGTTCAATTTACTAGACATAAACTCATGAAATTTGTTTGACTTTCTACCAGACCGTTTTCACTTCACATTTCACAGATAACACACAGACTTCGCCACACTCTTCGTACTAGTGCCTACATTATAAATAAGATATTTAAATTATAATGCAACTAAAGTAAAATAAAAATGTAAAAGGAACACTAATAAATGAATTTACTCATCCTTTCTCGAGAAATTCATTTATTCATTTATTAATTCATTTATTGATCTGTTTTTAGCCATGATGCATCTACCAGTAGACTGTCACTGGCTAATTTATATATAGGTTCAGAATACTAGGAATGGAAAGAGCAAAGGGGGATCAGCTTTCCCTTCAGACTTCTTTGTAAGTCTGGCTGTTCCATTCTGTAACTCTCATGCCTCAAAGAACTGAGGGCAGACCAAGAACCTGAGTTTAAAGTTTGTTTTCCTAGAAATGTCATCAGAATGTAAACTCAGAAACAGACTGCCCACAGAGAAATCCCCTCAGGAACTGTTGTTACTTTTTCCCTGATGTTACCGGTTTTCTTGTAGGATTCCACGTAATAGTATGTACTTCGTAAAGTTGCCTCCCAAACTTCCGTGTTTAGTTCCTCTTTCCGAGCGGCGTTTGATTCATTACTGTGCAAACATGGGCATAAAGAAAGCCTGACCTGCCTAAACACTGTGTTGCAAAATTAATTGATAGTTAATTCCTCAGATGCATGTTGCCACATGGACAGAGAATTAGGATGGTGGTTTGTCACGGACATTGACAGTGGAGTCAGAGTGATTCAAGGGAGTTGGCCCTGCATGTGAGAAGTTTTAGGAACAGCATGACCAGTTAATTTCACTTATTTTCCTATTAGTATTTGCCCAAGATGAATGTAAACCTCATGTGTATATCTAAGAGTTCTTTCGATAAGTACAAAATAATTGTGATACATTATTTTTTTCTTAGTGGTAGATAAATCAGTGCGTCATAGATGGATTCTCATCTGTGGTTTGCTTTGACTCATTGCTAATTTGATAAACTAAATGAGCATCTGATTTTATTTAGCTTTAAAAAAATTCTTTGTGTTTTTTTTTTTCCTTTCATATTTTACTTAGGCTTTCTCTACCCTAAGATCAAATAAATATGCAATTAAGTATACGGAAGACGACCTGTTTCATTTTTCCATTGAACTTTAAGATTTTATTAACGAAATTTTCACACATATTCCAAAGTTAAGAGAACAGGCCAATGAACTGTATATGCTCATCACTCAGTTTCAACACTGATCAATGCATGACTAATCTTGTTCTTTCTATATCCTATGGCCACCCTTCTCACCTCTTTCCCACCCTATTATTTTGAAGTATAAATCCTCCTGTAACGTCACCTATAAATACTTAAGTGTGGGTCTTTAACAGGCTTTTTTTTTTTAATAAACAAAACGTCATCATCACACCTAACAAAGCTAACGGTAATTCCTTCAAGTTATCGAATATCTGGAGTTCAAATGTGATACCTAGTAGTGTTTTAGGCACTGAGCATACAGCCTATAAAGGTAAGGGCCAGAAGCTTTTAATATCCGTGAGGCAATATTCTAGTGTGAGGAAACAGACACAAAATGAGTAAAATAAAAAGCATTTCTGTGAATGCTGAGTGCTGGGTGATAGGACAGAAAACATGGCCCAGGTGGAGGGCGGGGGGCTTCAGGCACGGTGGTCTGGAGAGGCGTCCTGGGAGCCGAGACGGATGGGTAGCAGGAGCTGGGAACAGCTTCCAGGGCGGGGAGTGTGCAGTTGGCGCGCTAAGAGTGGTGGGGCCTGTGCAAGCTCAGCCAACCAAGCCGACTTGTTTCACCATTAATGCTGGCTTTAGTTGTCATCGTCTGTAATATGTAACTTCTCAGTGCTTCCCTTCTTGGCAAGATAAATAGAAGGAACCAGCCAGACTGCGCTCCTACTGAACTTCGTGATCATTTTCGGCTGATTTGTTTGTCAGTTATGCTTAGTTGCCTCTTGACCTTCCAGAAAAAAAAAAGACACTGAAAATTCAGGCTACTTAAAGACCCTTTGAAATACATAAGGTCCTAAGGGCTCAAATTCTTATCTCTATAATAATAGAGCTCTAATTTCTGCAGGGCAGGTTCCCTCTTGAGATTTGGGGCACTTCCTGATTCTGGGTAAAATAAAAGTGACAACTTTTTTTTTTTTCTTGTGACTTTTTAATACTTCTTCTTCTTATCTGGGTAAAAACCAGGAAGTGGGAAATGAATGTATAGAAACCAACAATACACACACACACACACACACACACACACACACACACGTGTGTATTTTCATGTGCACGTGAATATATACGTGGGTAATACGGAGGAGGGAAAGGATGCAGAGGGAAGATGGTCTTTGTCAACTTTGATTTAAATGTAATAGCAAATTAGGGTACATTCTTGTCTTGTCTTAATCTTTTCTGTAACAAAGATAAAATGGGGTATTATGTTCACATGATTGAACAAAAGTGGATGATTTTAGCATTCTTCTTCTCAGCCATTAAAAGAAGAGTTTGAAAGAAACATTCTTTACATATACACACAAAGAGTTTGTCAGCCTTTTCTTCAAACACAGCTAGCCACAGTCAGACTAAACATTGGTAGACATTTCATTTAGTCCACAGAGGAGATATTTGTTGATTCACATATTTTCTTTGTATAAGAAAAGCTTCAAGGTTAGTATTCATCACTGAATGTAACCCAAAGTAAAATTCCATTGTGTTGTAAAACAGCTTAAAATGTTATTTTTGATTTAATCTAGAAAATTCCATCGCCTTCACTCCTGAAAAGGGTTCTCGTATCTTAGGTTTAACCATCAGCTACATTCACGTCTGTGGATAGTTTTGCAATATATGAACTTGTTACTCATCCAAATTTATCTTCTGCCAAACACCAGTGCCCTTGTGTTCCCTGGGGACTAACTATTGGATTTTTCTGCCCAGGATGTGGGGTACCCATAGTGAGTTAGAGAGTTTATGGTAGATTCAGTTTGTCTTTATTTACTCAACCTCTCTTCCAGGACCTGGAGCTGTCAAAGGCAAACCAGCAAATTATTGTTTACATCTGTCAGGAATTCCTCATTCTCTCTTGTATGAGCTTTCATGCCCTCCAGAGACCGTTCTGCATACCTTGATCGTCAAGAGGGGTCCAGGATGTATTGATATTTGGAGTGGTACCTAGATTGTATATCAACAACTTCGTCTGCTGTGATTCTCAATGCTCTGCAGTATCTGTTTTCTTAAAATTTAAGTTTACTTGGCAGTTTTTTTTTTTTTAAATAAATTGGGTAGACACGTCTCTGGGAGTTCAACAGTCAAGTTCACGGAGTATGAGAAATCAGCAGATTAAGTGAGCTAATGCACGTGAAGAACTTAGTACAGTTATAGCCAAAGTAGGGCTTAATCAGTATGAGTGTGTTGTTAAATAGCCAGCATTTATTGTGTTCCTGCGTTTAAGACCCTTTCAAACATTGTAGGGAAAGAAAAGCACGTGAGCTGCAGTCTTTACCTTCAAGGAACTTGTAGCCTAATGGAGATAAGACATACGTATAAGAAGATACGTAGCATCCAAAAGCAGTACGTCATCAATGCCAATTGCGAATGTGTGCTAAAGGGGTTTAAAAGAGGGAGAGAGTTCGTTGCAGTAGAACTAGAATAATGATAATAATGACAGCAGGCACCATTGATCGAGTGCTTCCCGTGTACTCAGTACTGTTTGAGGATTTTACAGGCATTCACTCAGTCTCCACGTCAGCCGTGTGAGATGGGCATTTCTATTCTCATTCCTATTCTACAGGTCAGGAAACTGAGGCACGTTTGCCAACTGGCCTGGCTCACAGGCCAAGGGGATGGTGGGACCCCCATTAAGATTCTGGGCTGCTTCACTCCACAGCCACAGTCTTATCCATACCGGGGTGGTCTAGTGATGCCTGATGAAGGGGGCACCTTTTAGGCAAAGGAAGCAGACCACCTCACAGAAGCAGCCGGTGTAGGCAGGGAAAGAGTGACAGGTGACGTTTCAGAGGCATATTTAAAAGGCCTTCAATGCAAGTGAAAAGCATTTGGACTTGATGGGAAAAGCAGTTAGAGAACCAGTGAATGAACTTACCAAGAAAATGATCGCCCAGCACCCTGGGAGGATGGCTCTCACAGTGAACACTGGGTGTGTCACAGGGCAACTATTACGCTTTGAGTCTGGCTTTCTGATCATTTCTGCTTCAGTCTTGTGACTGTCCAGTGGTTTATTTGATTTTCCATGAGGCCTTTCTCCCTTGGCCTTGAGGGATCAATAACTACCAGATCTCGGTCCTCAGGCGCTGTGAGCTCCGTGTCCCACTCGTCTTCCCAGCAGCTCGCACAAGGGCTAAGTGCTGGAGGGTAACCTGCCTACTTACCTGGAAGAAGGGAAAGCCCCAGGTGGTGTCACTCCCCCTCTGGGATCCCTTGACTCTTTTCTGGATTTGGGGCCGAAGAATGCAAAACTACATTTCAGAGCAGCCTTAGAAACACGGGAGGATGGTGCGGGCACACGGAGGACCTTCTGGGATAACTGCAGCCCCAGCTGCCCCTCCAAGCCTGGCTCTGGGTCCCCAAGGGCTAATTAGAGGAATCCTTTGTGATCACCTGCTCAGGACTGCGTACATATACAGAGCAAGGTTACAGGCAGTAGCCACAATTTTCTCTGCCATGCTGATGAATCTAGGATTTAAACAAAGGCTCCAAGGAAACCAAGCTCCCGTTAGATGACGTGGGGCCCCTGGAAATGTGGGAAGGACGGGGAACAAAGGTTACTTACTCCATCTGTCATTCTTTTTAGACAAAGAAAATATGGGATTAAGAAATGTTTTGGTGGGACTTCCCTGGTGGCGCAGTGGTTAAGAATCTGCCTGCCGATGCAGGGGACACGGGTTCGAGCCCTGGTCTGGGAAGATCCCACATGCCACGGAGTAACTAAGCCCGTGCACCACAACTACTGAGCCTGCACTCTAGAGCCCATGAGCCACAACTACTGAGCCTGCGCTCTAGAGCCTGCGAGCCACAACTACTGAGCCTGCGCTCTAGAGCCCGCGAGCCACCGCTACTGAGCCCACGTGCCACAACTACTGAAGCCCGCAGGCCTAGAGCCCGTGCTCTGCAAGAAAGAGAAGCCAACCGCAATGAGAAGCCTGCGCACCACAACGAAGAGTAGCCCCTGCTCGCCGCAACTAGAGAAAAGCCCGCGCGCAGCAGCGAAGACCCAACGCAGCCAAAAATAAATGAATAAATAAATTAATTAATTTTAAAAAATGTTTTGGCAAGATACCACTGAGATTATTTACTGGGAAGGAGGCCCAAGACTCAGGGAAATGTGGGGTGTTTGTTGGGGGTGTGGAAGAACATTCTAAAAGTGTGGAAGTAGCGTGAACATCTGTGTCTGGAGGGTGAGGATTACCCTTGTACGGTTTCGTGCTATTAAAGGATCCCCCCCAAAAGCCAACATAAATAGAGGAAGGGACCTGCTGGAAATGTAGGGAATGGACTGCAGTGGTGGGAAGCCGGGGGATGGTTAGCCGTGCTTTGAATATTTAGAGGCACAGCACAGTACATTTACTTGCCTGTTTTGTTTTTTTTTTAAACCATGGCTAGCTCTTCTCCAGTCTCCTCCAGGAAGAAAACTTTGATTGTTTGCCGTCATCCTGGCATAGAAATGTCCACAGTTATGCTAATGCGCAGGCTTAGGTGAGCAGAGAAGATTTGCCTTTCTGGTTTCAATGTTTCACAGCCTAGCTTTTTATAAAAGAACAAAATAAGCTGCCAGCAACTGAAATTTCAGGTTAGGGGCGTGGTTGGAGGGAGTTCAGAGCAGCAGGCGTTCTTTGCCATGTTTTTTGTGGACACTGGATGCGTATCAGTGTCCTGGCTGACCACGTTTTCCCCTGGGGCGCCCTCCCCAGAATCATTTGTCTCCCACTGGGAGACTCTTCCCTTTCTCCTCGGTTTGTTTCTCAGACTCTGCTGCACCCTTTCTCCAGGGCATGCGGTCCAAACCATCCGAGAGCTTTGTCTGCTTAGTATAAACTTCTAGAAGAAGACAGAACTGATTGATTTTCATGCACAAATACAGTGATGTTCTTGCCAGAAGTTCCATGTACTCAGTGTCACAAACATGAATTTGTGATGCAATTGGGAAAGGGTTAGAATATTCAAAGACGAGGTTAATGCTGGTCCATGAGTGCTGTGTGGTGCCGAGGTAACCCAAGTGTATCTGGCGTTCTCCAGGGCTTGAGTTCCTCCTGCAAATGCCCAGAGGAAACAGAGGGCTCCGAGGACTGACAGTGGGACGTGTAGATGCAAATTTCTTGCCTCTTTTCAATCGATAACCTAGGCTGGGGAACACAGACTGGCTGCGGGAAGTCAGCTCGTGCAGAATGGGGTGTGAGCTGGCCTCTCTCTGCCCCCCTCACCCCCTTAACAGGACACCTGTGCATTTTGCATAGACTCAGGCACCGTGCTACGATATTCCTGTAACTTCATTTTTTGTTCTGTTGATGGGCTTTATATGCAGAGAATTGGATTGATCATAATCCTTACTTCATGACGCATTATCTTTATATTTTAACTTATTTAAATTAAAATAATAAGTAACCATAAACCCATCTCCTGAAACAAAAGCTAAGCTCTTGAAACTAAACCTACATGTGACTGGACGATGGCTCTCCCCGCATCTTAGTTCCCCTCCTTTCCCTCCCCCAGGTGACCCATCACCTGAACTCTGTGTGCGTCATTTCCTTACTTTCCTTTCTGTATAGTCTCTTTCAACTATATGAGTCCTGAAAAGGACTACATGAAACGTATAAAAAGTATGTATCGGTACAGATGTGTATTTCATTTTAGTTGTCTGTTAACTTGATAAAAAGGGTATCAGATTATATATAATCTTTGGGGACTTTTTAACTTAATGTTTTTACTGCTGTTGTTCGTCTGCATTGCTCCATGTCAGTGTAGGTCATTGCTTTGTCTGCTCTAGAATGTTCCATCTTGTGATGATACACCATTTAGTCATTCAGTCTCCCGTTGATGGGCACACAGGTCGGTGCTGGGATTTTGGCTACCTCGAACATGTTTGCTATAAATATTCTTGTACATGTAATCAGTTGTCCCTGTGCAAGGGATTACTTTGTGTATCTGACTTCATTTTTTTGAAACCAGCAGTACTGTGAGCTGGAGGAACATTTGTGGGAAGAGAAATCCCCTGCGCTTTTTATTTCAGTTTGGTGTGAAGAAGTAGCACATGAACTTAGAGACAAGGCACCGTCTTATTTCTACGTTGTTCCTCCCACCATCTTCCCGGTCCCACCCCGATGCTTGGAACGACTCCGGGCACCCAGCAGGCGCTTTCTTTATCCGTGGCTTCGATGCAGTCAATGCTCGCTGACTTTGTCTTATTTTAAACTCTTTGGAGGTAAAACCGTATCCCTCTGAGACCAGTCTTTTTTGGTGCTTCCGTGTGTCTACTCAAGTCAGTTCTTTGCATTGTTTTCTTTAGCACCTGCCACCAACCAGGCAGGCTCCATCTTAATAAGGCATGCTTCTCGCCCTTAAAGAACGTCTTATCTAGTGGGGAGAGGATGTTTCTATACTGAGCATTTTGATGCCTTATGGCATGTGCTGTAACACTTAGGTCATAGAGGAAAGGAGCTCCCGAGGAGAGAAGGCTTCCGGGGGCGGGAGGGAGAGAGAGTGTCGGATCTGATATTTGGAAAATGAGCGAGAGTTCACAAGATAGACTGGGAAGGAGGGAGGGAAGTTAGAGGCCTGGAGGACATGGCACACTCGGGCCCTGGCAAGCGGTTGGCTTTGACTAGAACGTGCCCCGCTCAGTTAAGCAGAGGCAGATGAGAAATCAAACGTGCTTGTGTTTGGGGAGTGTCTTCAGCTTCGAGAATTGGAGATAGACCCAGGTCATTTCCACTCATGCCCAAGCTCCACCCCACCCCCATGCCGGTCGGCTGGGTCTTGGGTACTTAGTGATGTCCGTCACCCTTCCCCTCACGGCGTATCCAGTTGGCTAAGAGGGCAGGCCTGGGCATGTGGCCAGGGGAGGGGGAAGATCCCACTGACCTCTGGTCCCACTCAGCCTGTTTGCTTGGACAGCACATTTCGCCTACGGTAGCGTTCAGTACCAGTCTGGGGTTATGGAGTAGTGGTTTTCTCTCCAGGGATTAGCCCAAGATAACTCCATTGTAGGGGTAACAAAAGCACAGGCTGGGGAGTCAGTCAACGACTTCCGGTATCTTTTAGCCCCAGGACTCTCTCTCTGCCCTCTCTCTGCCCCCAGCGGCTTTCACGTACTTGCTTTCTAGTGATGAAGCAGTGGGCTTACTCGCGGCCGTCACTGACCACCTGTTCTCGAAGGCTGGCAAGCAGAGGAAACGGTGATTTGGGGGGGAGAAAGAGCGCCAGAGGGGACTGATGGACAGCAGGGGTCTCTCCTCGGAGAAAACAGCTAGTCCTCTATGACCAGGTCTCCCTCTAACTAGAGAGATTATCCAGCCACAGTGCGCACACATGCGCGCGCACGCGCGCGCGCGCACACACACACACACACGGGGAGGGTGGATGGAGTTGTACCAAATAAAATTTTTATTTGAATGCATGGTGGTAGAGAAGCACCTTTTATTACGCCATGGCATGATGTAGTGGCCTAGTTTGTATTAATTATTTATTTATTTATTTATTTATTTCCCGGTATGCGGGCCTCTCACTGTTGTGGCCTCTCCCGTTGCGGAGCACAGGCTCCAGACGCGCAGGCTCAGCGGCTGTGGCTCACGGGCCCAGCCGCTCCGCGGCATGTGGGATCTTCCCGGACCGGGGCACAAACCCGTGTCCCCTGCATCGGCAGGCGGACTCTCAACCACTGCGCCACCAGGGAAGCTGTAGTGGCCTAGTTTGGATGCTCTGGGGGAAGTCTTTATTTTAGGTTCGCCTTATTAGAGCTGTAATTTTCTTTGTGTTTGTGTACTTACCTAGCACAGTGGTTAAGAACACAGCTTTTAAAGTTTGATGGACCTGCCTGTGTTTGAACTTCATCTCTGCCACTTTTTAGCTCTGTGACCTTTGGCGTATTATTTAACCTCCGAGGCTCAGTTTCCTCAGCTGAAAAATGGGCCACTAATACTTGGCTCCTACACTGGGTTATTGTGAGGGTTATATGAGAGGTAATGCACACAAAATATATTACAGTGGTTTCTTTATGGAATGATTTGAATTTTGGACCCATACGTTGCTCTGGAAGCCAGCTCTGCTAACCACTAGTCCACCAATGCCTCGGCCCATATGTTGCTTTAATAAGAAGATTCAGTCCGTCCTTTTAAGCTGTGCCAGTCAGATGCCCATCCTGAGACCAAGTGCACTGTTTTCTGTAATGTTTAATACATTTTTAATATTATTCAGTGCCGAGGTTAAAAAGGAGGCTGACGATATACAGAGTGGGTGGCTCTCCCTCAATTTCAGACAGTGGCTCTCCCTCAATTTCAAAACAGTGCTTGAAAAATCTCCTCCCCTAAGGAACTTTTCCCAGTGAACACTCTTTTTCCACCTGGTTATTGTCTCTGTGTTTGTTACAGCCTTCTCTCTGCTCTCATATGTTTAGCTCTTCAAAGTCGTAACAATTTATCCACATGTACTTTGGTGTGTGTTTGTCCCATCTCTCTCTTTAGAAGATGTATTCCTGCTGGTCCATGGGATAAAATATTCTTTTCCTTCCCCACGGAAATGTTATTTTCCCTCTCCTCAGGGAGCTAGGAGACAGTTCCACTCGACATTCATTTTGTGTCCGTATATCACTGTGTTTTTCTTCCCTTAGATTACCATGTGATTAAAAAAATAAAATGGGGGAACGGTCGGGTAAGGATGGTGTACCGCCCATAGCGTACGGCATGTGTAACTTCTGTATACTGGATATTACTGAAATCTGCCAAAAGATATGGAAGACAGGCCCATTTGAGACATTTTGTTTTCTGGCATTTTCCTACTTGTCAAACTGATCTGTCGTGAACTGAAGGTACATTGTCCTTTCTTTTCAGGACGTTACCAAATCTAACCCCAGTTCAAAGGAAATCATTGTGATTCGAACAGATTCTAATAAATGGAAGTATGGATTTCTCGACCGTATGGGAGTTAAATATTGAAGTGGGGGATATGGACCAACAGGGATAGAACAGGATGGAGAAAGGAGTATGAGGAATAGTGATGGGGGGGTGGGGCAGGGACCAGCAGACACGGGGGCCATGCTTTCAAGCGATTGGGTCTCTTTCGTGGGGTGTCTTTTGCGGGATGTTAGAATTCTTCCGGCTGGACGCTGGAGTTGCCCTGGGTTCTCTCTGGTTTCAGAAGCACGTTTTGGTTAGAGGCAGAGCTAGGACCAGATCTGGCCTTTTGGAATCCTCGTCCAGGGCTGCTTCCATTAAATGATGCCCTCTCTCCCTTCCCCTTTGCATTGGCAGGTGTGGAGAACCTCTCTAAGGATTTCAGCCAAGCTTCCATGGGATAGAAGTTTCTGTGAAAAGCCACTTTTTTTTTAATTGATTACAATGTTTATTTACAACGTTGACTTACAAGTTGTTTTACAATGTTGTGTTAGTTTCAGGTGTAGAGCAAAGTGATTCAGTCATATATATAATATATTATATATATATATAATATATATGTATAATATATATATTATATATATAATATAATATATGTAATATATATATAATATATATAATGTATATATGCATATATATGTACATATATATTTTTCAGGTTATTTTCCTTTATGGGTTATTACAAAACGTAGAGTAGAGTTCCCTGTGCTATATGACAGGTTCTTGTTGGTTATCTGTTTTATATATAGTAGTGTGTATATGTTAATTCCAACCTCCTGATTTATCCTGGCCCACTTCCCCTTTGGTAACCGTAAGTTTGTTTTCTATGTCTGTGGGTCTATTTCTGTTTTGTATAGAAGTTCATTTGTATCAATTTTTTTTAGATTCTACATGAAAACCCACTTTTAAATCAATTTGTTTTTTTCAGTAAGGGCACATTACTTTTATAATCAGAAGAGAAAAAAAAAGCTCTTTTAAGGAGATGAATAGAGGGAAAGTCAGAGCTTCTCTCCCTAGCCCTTTTTACCCTGTATATGGTGGCAGGGCTGTAAGTGTCAGGATGCAGCACGGCTGCCTGCCCGAGTCCTCACTCTGCTGCTTCGGGACCCCCTCCGGTCTCTGCTGAAACCCTTCTAGGCCACCATTTTAAAATAGCACCTGCCCGACCCCCTCCACACACCCTTTAGTTCCCCTTCCCTGCTTTGTTTTCTCTTTAGCACCTGTCACTCTCTGACATTGATTCTACTTATTTTTTACTTAATATTTTTGTCCTTCCACTCATACAGAAACTCCATGGGAACAGGATTTTCATCTCTCTTGTTCGCTGCTGTCTCCCCTGCACCCAGAGCAGGCAAATATTTGTTAAAACAATGAGTGTGTGAACTTTGGGCAGGTAACTCAACCTTCCATGCCTTTTTGTGTGTGTGTGTGTGTATGTGAGTCAATTAGGGATTAAAAATAAATGCTACCTCATCAAGTTGCAGTGAACATGAGGGAGTTCATCCACCTAAAACACTTAGAACCACCCTGGCATATAGTAAATGCTCAATAAAGGGTCTCTATTGTTATAATAATTGCTAAATATTTGACTTCTTTGCGAGACTGTGAACTCCTTGAAGGCAGAGACTGTTTCTTATGTCATCTTTTCATTTCTGGTAGTGATGTGGTGAAACACATGACTGATATTCAGTGTTTGTTAGATAGATAAATAAATTATAGAGAAACTGTAGGCAGTACCTCTATAAATGCTTGTTACATTGGAATGAATAGTTTTTTTTTTGTTTTTTGGGTTTTTTTTTTTTTTTTTGCTGTCTTTTCCCCCAAGCTGCAGTTGGTGAATCTGTGTGGAAAGAGTATGATTATGATCTACCTTAGCTCATCACTTAAGCAGTGGAGCCAGTAATTTATTTTTGTTGTTGTGACTTGGCTGGAATTTCTCAGGGATTGACAGCAATGGCAGAAGCTTGGTGGGTGATGGATATCACGCCAGCCTGTTTGATCCCCAGCAGTTACTTGAGATCTCCTTGCATTCATAGTTGGTACTTCACAGAAATGCTTCCCTGGCAAGGGGGGGTGCCTAGCAGAGGCTGCAGGCATCTGAACAGACAGATGCAGGAAAGACGAAAGGTAACGTTAAGAGAGAAACAAACTCGTCCTCTCTGTTTTCAAGAAAGGGTTTAAAGTTTATATTGATACAAAGATTTTGCTTTTAAACTTGAGCCAGTCATTTGAATTCCATGGGCCTCACAGTTTTTCCAGTAAAATTAGAGAATAGGACTAGGTGATCTCCAGTGAACCATCTTACCTGTTGAATTTCCTGATTCTGTGCAGAATATTTCAGAAGGCTCCAGACTGGTTAAGAATTTAAGGTCAGAGGCTATAATTAATAATGATGTATCATTATTGGCTCATTAATCATAACAAATGTACCATAACAAGGTAATATGTTAACAGAAGGGGAAACTGTGCAAGAGGGTATATGGAAACTCTGTACTATCGTCTCAATTTTTCTGTAAATCTAAAACTTCCAAAAATAAAGTTAATTAACAAATTAAACAAAGGTCAGAGGTTTAAAGGGAGCTACTGATAAAATGGAAGGGGTTGTTACCGTAGGAGCATTGGGCAAGTAGCAAGTGGTGGACTGTGTCCTTTTGCGAGAGGAACTGGGAAATTTTAGTATTTAACTAGAAAATGAATCAGAACCCACATCTTAACAGAAGGCTTTTCTGATTTCCTGGTTTGGGTCCATTTATTCAACGTGAACTAAGTTGCGTGTTGGCTGTCGGATCTGGGCATCTGACTTGTGGGCCTTTCCCATAGCTAAGTCCCCAGAGATTCCAATCATGCCTATAAGGTAATGCAATTTGGCAAGAGGATTTGGACCTTGACAAAATCTCTTGCCCAATTTGGTTTCCAGAAAGGCTGACTTACCTAATTTGAATGTAAATTGAAAACAAAACCTTTTGGTTGTTACTCATTTGGTGAAATGCCACAGAAAGCTGTAATTTGTTTTTCCATACCCCATCACCGTGGAGTAGATTGTTCCCATTCGCTCCTAAATACCTTGGTTTACTGTCCTTTCCTACCATAGTGTTCCAATAAACTAAATCACTGCAGCAGTGACATTAAATCATAGGAATCCGTGTGTGTGTGTGTGTGTGTGTGTGTGTGTGTGTGTGTGTTTGTGTGTGTTTTGTGCTGTGTGTATCTGCTGGCATTCCCAATCCCCATATTAATATTAGTTTTCTATTGTTGCATAACACATCACCACAAACTTAGTGGTTTAAAACAACACACACTTACTTAGTATCTCACAGTTTCTGTGGGGCAGGAATCTGGACACAGCTTATCTGGATTGTCTACTTAGGGTCTCACAAGGCCACAATTCATGTGTCAGCCAGGGCTGTGGTCTCATCTGAGGCTTGACTAGGGAAGAATCTGCCTCTGTTTGCAGGTTAGTACCTTGCGGTTATAGGACAGAGGGTGTCAGTTTCTTGTTTGCTGTTGGCTGGAGGTTGCGCTCAGCTCCTTATCTTGTGGACCACCCAACACAGGCACCCCACACGTGGCAACTTGTAGCTTCAAAACTAGCAAGGGAGTTGATGTTTTCCTACAGTTCAGATTTCATTATGGATGTAACCTCAGTTTCCCCCCTGTTATCCTTGTAAGGGAAGGTAGGAGCAGGGAGAACTGAGAAGCTCCAGAAATTTGCAGAGCAGCCAGTGGTTGCATTAGAGTAAGAATACAATGTGATTAATAACCCAAACTAACATTTTCTATACAATTACTGCACACCAGATATGTGCTCAGAGCTTACCCCACCACAGGCTCGTTCAGTTCTCAGCATAACCTTCTGAGTTAGGTTAACTAACTATTACTAAACTATTTAACAGGTAGGGGGATTGAGGATTAGGGGTTGTATAACCTGCCTAAGGTTTGCAGACAGAAAATACCTAGGTGGGAACATAGGCAGGAGGATTCCTGCCATAGTACTATGGTGGTGATAGAAGCTACCACCATACTACTCTGAAGATCTTTCCATTAGAACATAGTGCTACTCATGTTCAGAATTCTCCCTGCCATTTATCAGATACTTAAATCACTGCAGTATTGCAAAGGGATACTTGGAATAGGGTGTTTCTTTAAGAATGCATTAATAAAATGGAGGGACAATGTTCTTTCTTTTCTACTTGAACCAGGCTTTCTCATTTTCCTGAAGACATATGGGACAAATTGAAGGAAACCAGAATTTCGTGGGATTTGTGTGTACTAATAACACTTCTGCTGCATACACATCCAAAAAACCAAACTTACAAACTCCTCAAAGCCGATAGACTACAGCTTGTTCATATTAAGTCATTTAAACCATTCATTTTCGTTCAGCATTTTGCATTTTATTATTCCATAAAACACCAATAATCTAGAAAAGGCAGAATAGGTCTACTTCTTCACCCTGTAAAACTATTTATGTAAATGGATCTTTTTGGGAGATGGGCAAGGTTTGACTGGAGTATTAGAAACTGAAATGTAGGGTAAAAATATCTAGTTGTGTGTGTATTTCTTCTGTATTTCTGGAAACTAGAGAGTTATCCTGCAAGATACTGTAAAATCTATAAATACCAAGGGGAAATAAAATACAGAGAAGGTTTGTTGATTATTGAGTTTTTTTCATGAGTGGCAGAATGGAGCAGCTGCAGATAGAGGTCAAGGGGAGGGAAAAATGTCACACTGGGTCAGATCTAGCCAAACATCCAAAGTGCTGTGGCCACTGGCAGAGTCCTTCAGCTGGAAGGACTTGGAGCATACCAGGTGCCCCCTCTTCACTTCCTGGTGGGGATGCAAAGGTGTAAATGGACCAGGGTCAGCATCCAACTTCCTTCATTAAATGCTTATGAAGTTGCCTTCCCTGAACCCTTGTTGGAAACCTTCCATGAACTGACTTTCTCCTAGTCTACATTTGTATTTCTTTTTATAAACCTCAATCCAAGTCCGTCCAGTGCTGTAGTTATTTGGGTAGATGTCTCACTCTTCCTAGGATGCCCTAGGCTCTTTTTAATCAACTTGGCTATCTTTCAGCACCTACTAGCATGAGGCCTGGAACACTGGAGGTGCTCAAAATATATTGATTGAATTGAGTGAAAGGTATGAAGTACATTCCATATACTCTTACCGTGGAACTCAGGGCTTCCAACCATTATTTCTAAAACTTACATTTTAAGGCTCTGAGGGGGATGCCCTCATTCCTGGAATCTCAGAGTTTGTGAACAGATTCAGATCTCCTGTATCTACTATCCTTCATGTGCCTATGTTTTTTTACGTTTTAATTATCTTGGCTCTGAGCTGTTGTCTCTTACCCAACCCCCTTAAAAGTGTGGTAGAATATACATAACATAAAATTTACCATTTTAACCACTTTTATGTGTACAATTTAGTGTCACTAGCTACATTCACATTGTTATGCAACAGTCTCCACTATCCATCTCCAGAATTTTTTCATCTTCTCCAACTGAAACTCGGTACCAGTTAAACAAGAATGTCCCTTCCTCATACACATACAGTGGAATACTACACAGCCATAAAAAGAATGAAATAATGCCGTTTGCAGCAACATGGATGGACCTGGAGATTAGCATACTAAGTGAAGTAAGTCAGAGAAAGACAAAAACCATATGATATCACTTATATGTGGAATCTAAAATAGGACACAAATGAACTTATCTATGAAACAGAAACAGACTCACAGACACAGAAAGCAAACTTACGGTAACCAAAGAGGAAAGGGGGTCGGGAAGGGATAAATCAAGAGTTTGGGATTAGCAGATACAAGCGACTATGTATAAAATAGATAAACAACAAGGTCCGACTCTATAGCATAGGGAACTGTATTCAATATCCTGAAATAAACCATAATGGAAAAGAATATGATAAAGGATATATATAAATATATACATATATATATATATCACTGACTCACTTTGCTATACAGCAGAAACGAACACAGCATTGTAAATCAAGTGTACTCCAATAAAAAATTTTAAAAATTAAAATAAAAAGAATGTCCCCTTCCTCCCTCCCTCGCGTCCCTGGTAACCACCATTCTACCTTCCATCTCTATGGATTTGAGTATTCTAGGTGCCTCATATAAGTGGAATCGTACTGTGACTGACTTATTTCACTTAGCATCGTTTCAAGGTTCATCATGTTGTAGCATGTGTCAGAATTTCATTCCGTTAAGTCAGCCGTTGTCTTTTTAAGACTTGAGAGTTTCAGTGTTTTTAGTTTTTGCAGCCAGAAGCGGATTTTTCTCCAGATCTATCCTTGGCGTTTTCCTAGAATGACATTCCTAAGAGCATGGCCTGTTCAGGAAATGGTATTCTTCTGGGGAGCTGAGTAGCAAAACGAAGGCAATTAATGTCAGAGCAACAAATGAACACCTACTAGGTGTCAGAGGCTCTACTTCTGACCAGAGTTTTGGTTTTTTTTAATATATATATATTTTTGATGTGGGCCGTTTTTAAAGTCTTTTATTGAATTTGTTACAATCTTGCGTCTGTTTTATGTTTTGGTTTTTTGGCTGCGCGTGGCATGTGGGATCCTAGCTCCCTGACCAGGGATCGAACCCGTACCCCCTGCACTGGAAGGTGAAGTCTTAACCACTGGACCACCAGGGAAGTCCCCTGACCAGAGATGGATTGCACAGTCTTTTGGAGGAGACAACTCTATACTCTGCTAACTATAGTATCATGTGCTAAGTGCTAGAAAAGGTACCACAAGGGATCCGCTCATCTGCTGAGGGCTGTGAGTGAAATTTAAGAAAAATTCAAAGAAGGGTGATATTTCAAATGGGCCTTGAAGGATGAATAGGTGTTCAAGACAGAGAAATAAGGGATGGCGTTCCACGAATAGCCTGAACCAAGGCAAGTGAAAACATGTGGTTTGTTGGAAGAATAGCAAAGGGCTGTGGATGTAGAAAGCAGAGGCGGGTGGGAGGATGGTGGGGGACTTAGAGGAGCTTGAACACCATGCTGAGGAGTTTGGTTCGGGGGAACAGTTGGCCGCTTCCTGTAGTTAGACTGACCCGATTGGATCCGTGGGTTGACCGAGTGGTAGATGGATCTGAGTAGGAGAGATGGGGATTGGAGAGCAGTGTGTGTGTTGTGGGCATGGGGAGTGGGGTAGGGTAGCAAGGTGGTTGCTACGTTTTAAGCAAGGGATGCTGAGGGCCTGGACCAGGGCAGCCACAGACAAGAGTTTGCTCTTGGTCAATAGCGTCGGGTTTGTTGACATCAGAGTTTGTAGGACCAGCCCCACCTAGGTAGCCATTTTTAATATTCTGAAATCCTTATCATTTCAACGCCAATTTAGAGTTTTGTTTTTGTCAGATTTCCATTAGAGCTCTTATTGTAACCAGAGTAGCAAGAAGAGATTGGTTTATAAAGTACAACTGGACAGGTTCCCGCCTCCAGGCTTGCTACTCAGTAATGCACTTTTGAGCGTAGCTTTTTTGTTTTTTTTCGGGGGGGGGGGCAAAGTTTTAATAGTCTTCCACGTGCTAAGTGATGGGACTCTAACACCTAGAAAGATACAATTGTTAAGATTGTATGTAATACACATAGAATAGTTGAAATGAAACTGTAATTAGAACAGATGGGCCAAGCTACATGGGGAGTGTTCTCTGCTCACCCTGTGATCTCTTGGTAACTGAAGAACTCAAGCTTTCTTATGAGTGAATAAACTGAAACTTTGAAGAACAAAGCTCAGCAATCAGTGGCACGGCCATCAGAGCTTCTCTAATGGTCTGCAAAAAACTCAGCTCTTCACAAAGTGCTTTGAAAGCCAGAGTAACAGGAAAAGACATAGTCCCTGCCCATATGCAGGGTATATTCTAAGTCATAAAATGGTAGCAGTTACTCTGGAAAATTAAAGAAAATGGAATTCAGCAGTCAGTACTCTTAAAGAGTGATATATCAGGAGGGCCCCAAACATTCACATACAGAAAGGGAAAATACCTCTTGGTACAAGTATTGAAAGAAAATACCCAGAGTCATTAGTTGACTAAAAGCTGATTGAGGAAAAAGTGCTGAAATACACTAAAAATAAAATGAGTTTCAAGGAAAATAACCCTTTTGCTAACCTTTGCATTAGTCAGTTCCTTATTAGAATATTTTTTCCTGTTTTAGTCACTGCTTTAAAAGTGTGTATAACTATAGAGGATCAAGAGGAGTGAGATTAAAACAACTTAAGATGTAGGACAGGGGCTTCCCTGGTGGCACAGTGGTTGGGAACCTGCCCGCCAATGCAGGGGACACAGGTTCAAGCCCTGGTCTGGGAAAATCCCACATGCCGCAGAGCAACTAAGCCCGTGCGCCACAACTACTGAGCCTGTGCTCTAGAGCCCGCGAGCCACAACGATTGAAGCCCAGATGCCTAGAGCCTGTGCTCCACAACAAGAGAAGCCACCGCACAGTGAGAGGCCCGCGCACCACAACAAAGAGTAGCCCCAGCTCGCCACAACTAGAGAAAGCCCGCGTGCAGCAACGAAGACCCAACACAGCCAAAAATAAAGACATTTCTAAAAATTAAAAAAAAAAAAGATGCAGGAGATGGATTTTAAGAGATAAGGTTAGAGAAATTTGGGGGATTAAAACGGGCTGACTTAGTTATCTTCAATATAAAGAAAAGTGAAAGACTATTTACAGGCAAACCTGTGTGAATGATACCAAGATGTTTAAACCACACACTCTCCCCTCCGGGGGCTTTAATCCTGTGGCCAGATTTTCACTGTGCAGTTGACTAATCAAAGAAAAATGTTTTAAGTTCCGAAGAAGCACTAAATGGAAGGAAATGCATGTTAAGTTGTGGGAGTTCTGTTGAATGATCCACAGAGCCTAGCAGAATGCCTGTAACCACCCACTGGGAGGTGATGAGTTTCCTTCCTGGAGGCTAGGAGGGCCGAGCTGGAGAGCTTCCTGAGGGATTTGGACTGAAGGATCTCAATTATGTAATTCCTTTCCATTTTAAGATTAGAAGGAAAGTTTAGGGATAGATGGGTCATTGACTGCCCTGTGGGTATAAGTGTCAACACCCAAAATAAATGTGTATTTCTAAGGTTTTGAACATTAAAAGAAAGAAAAGCTGTCTTGGTCATCCCAGAGGATATTCAGGTTCTCCTTCTGTGGTTTTTTCTTTTTTTTCAATTTATTTTTATTTTATATTGGAAGATTTACAATGTTGTGTTAGTTTCAGGTATACAGCAAAGTGATTCAGTTATGCATATACATGTATCTGTTCTTTTGAAGAGTCTTTTCCCATTTAGGTTATTACGGAATACTGAGTAGAGTTCCCTGTGCTATACAGTAGGTCCTTGTTGATTATTTGATATATAGTAGTGTGTGTGTGTTCATCCCAAACTCCTAATTTATCCTTTCCCCCCACCTTTCCCCTTTGGTAAACCATAAATTTGTTTTCGAAGTCTAAATCTGTTTCTGTTTTGTAAGTAAGTTCATTTGTATCCTTCTGTAGTTTTTAATCTCACTCTTGTTTGTGTCCTTCTTAACAATGATTGCAACTTGCAAATTTTCCTTCTTTTTCCGCCCTCATTCCTTTGTCTGTCTCACCCTTACAAGGTAAGCACCAGGAGGACAGGAACCGTGTCTGTTTTGTTTTTTACTGTTTTTCTAGCATCAAGCACAATGTTGACACATGGTAGGTACTCAAGAATAGTGGTTGACTAAATGGGAACAGAATTTGAAAAAGAATAGATACATGTATATGTATAACTGAATCACTTTACTGTACACCTGAAACTAGCACAACATTGTTAATCAACTATACTCCAACATAAAATAAAAATTAAAAAAAGAAAGAATAGTGGTTGAATGAATGAACGAGTTGAGGGTGTGCCCCGGGGAGAAGAGGGGTGACAAGGGGAGAAAAGTGCTACAAAGAGCAGTCAGTGGGTAATGGTCTCCTGGAAGGGATGCTCGCCTGGGGTTAAAGAGAAGGGAGAGGGGGATGAGAGTGGAAGGAAAGGGGAAGGAGAGTGAATTCACAAGGCCTTTCTCCTGTTGTTGCGTCTGCATTAGATAAGAATGTGCTAAAACTGGGAGACAACATGGGCTAGTGCCCAGACACTAACTCTGGGAAGCAATTCGCAATGACATGCCACTGATAAAGTCTATAAATTTTTTCGAAAACAGCCAAAGGCTCTCTAAAAACCTAGTTTTCCTGGTTTGTAAGTCATCAGGGAGTGTGTGTGTGTGTGTGTGTGTGTGTGTGGCATCTGACTCCTGTATTTATATTCTCTGCCCCTGGCCTTCAGATGTTTTCTGAGCCACTGTAGATTAGATTATCTGCATTGAGCTAATGGAGTGATTTTGTGGCGAACTGCCTCTGTGCTTTGGACTGTTCAACGCTTCTTGTCCTGAGTAGCCAAAAAAAAAATCTTAATTTAGTCTGGTCTGGTCTGTTGTAGTCTAACTTAAGGACATGAAGTCCCAGATCTTGGGATGCTTCACTTAAACCATTCACATATTAACAAAAGGGCAAAACAAAATAAAATTAAAACAAGGGAAAAAAAATCACCTCTTCCCAAACAAACAAATAGTCCCACCCACATCCAAATAATTCACCCTACAAACTGTCCCGTGCTGATGGGGCTTTCCAGGGAAATTATTTTGAACCACTGGCGTTCCCTCCTAGCCAGAAGAATATTCCAAGGGGAAGAGTAGAAGGCCACGAGAGACAATTCTAACCCCTGTCAGCCTACCACAGTGTTGCTACCTCCGTACTGTCTTCACCATGAGAAGACAGGCTGGGAGTCTGTTCAGCTGCCTGCATTTCAGTGCTTTAAAAAACAATTTTTTTAAAAAAATTTAACTACAGTTGGTTTACAATATTGCCTTAGTTTCAGGTATACAGCTTCAAATTTCGTTATAGGTTATTAGAAGATATTGAATAGAGTTTCCTGTGCTGTACAGTAAATTCTTGTTGTTTATCTAGTTTATATATAGTGATGTGTATTTGTTAATCCCATACTCCTAATTTATCCCTCCCCCACTTCCACTTTGGAAACCATAAGTTTGTTTTCTGTGCCTGTGAGTCTATTTCTGTTTTGTAAATAAGTTGATTCGTGTTATTTTTTTAGATTCCACATATCAGTGATATCATATGTGTCTTTCTCTGATTTACTTCACTTAGTATGATAATCTCTAGGTCTGTCTATGTTGCTGCAAATGGTAATATTTCATTCTTTTCTATGGCTGAATAATATTCCATTGTATGTACGTACCACATCTTCTTTATCCATTCATCTGTCGATGGACATTTAGGATGCTTCCGTGTCTTGGCTATTGTGAGTAGTGCTGCTATGAACACTGGGGTGCCTGTATCTTTTTGAATTACAGTTTTGGCTGGGTATAAGCCCAGGAGTGGGATTGCTGGATCATATGGTAGCTCTATTTTTAGTTTTTTTAAAATAAATTTATTTATTTATTTACTTTTGGCTGCATTGGGTCTCTGTTGCTGCATGCAGACTTTCTCTAGTTGTGGCGAGCGGGGGCTACTCTTTCGTTGTGGTGCACGGGCTTCTCATTGTGGTGGCTTCTCGTTGCGGAGCACGGGCTCTAGGCGCGCGGGCTTCAGTAGTTGTGGCTCGCGGGCTCTAGAGCGCAGGCTCAGTAGTTGTGGCGCACGGGCTTAGTTGCTCCGCGGCATGTGGGATCTTCCCGGACCAGGGCTCGAACCCGTGTCCCCTGCATTGGCAGGCAGATTCTTAACCACTGCGCCACCAGGGAAGTCCCTATTTTTAGTTTTTTAAGGAACCTCCATACTGTTCTCCATAGTGACTGCACCAATTTACATTCCCACCCACAGTGTAGGAGGGTTCCCTTTTCTCCACACCCTCTCCAGCATTTATTATTTGTAGGCTTTTGGATGATGGCCATTCTGACCAGTGTTAAGTGCTTTTAATAACCATAGAAGCACAGAGAAATGCAATGAGAGCCTTGAGCCTGTGGGTTTTTCCAGAATCATTTTGAGAGACTTATTGTAGCAGTGGGGCTCCAGTGTTTTGAAGCCATCCCTGATCTCCCGTGGTTTCACACATCCTTGGATGGCCTTGGGCTGCAGTGGCTCTGAGGTCCCCTGCCAAGACCTCTTTAGAACACGGACGGCAAGGAGCAAGTGTTCCTTCTGCCGAAGCGCCTGCGTCTGAGCCCTTGGAATGAGAATAACAGCGCCTTTCATTTGTCGAGCTGCTTCTAAAATATTTGCTTTTGTTATCTGGTTCCATCCTGATAGTAACCGTGTGAGAAAAGCAGGGTGGCGTTCTTCTTGTCCTTGTGCACACGCAGGGAAGCTGATGCACAAAGAGGTTAAGTCGCCCGGTTTGGTAAAGGGCAGAGCAGGGACCAGACTCCACGTCTTTTCACCGCAAAGGCAGACGCAGTGCAAGATGGGCTCTTGTGAAGCGGTCCCAAAGACAAACAAAAAAGCGTAGAGAACCTGATGCTGTGAACTTTAGCTTTTAGAGGCGAATGAGTATTCATTCTTCCTTATTAGTAACATAGGGAATCCGTGCCCTCTGGGTCTTGGTGGTGGAGAGGCCTCTGTACCTTCTAGGCTGCCCAGGCCTCACCGAGACGGGCACTGTTTTCTGTTGACCTAAAGTTTAAGTGCTAGAGAAACAGCAGGGTCTTTTGAGAGCAGGCCAGACGAGAGAGTGAGTCTGACGTGGACTGAGCTCAGAAGAGTTCTTACATTGACGGGGTGAAGGTGGCAGAGTGCCTGTCAGGTTTGCTTCCTGCAGCCCAGCTGCCCTTCCAGGCCCTGACTGCTAGGACCCGGGTGTTTCCAGGACGACTGCGTCCGGGGCTGTACCTCATTGCTTTCTCATGGGGCACATGTTTTACCTTTCGAGTTCTATAAATGGAATCGGGGTGACACCTTGACCCCGTTGGACACGGGGTCTGCAAGTTGGTTTCTCTTGTTTGGGGAGCCCTCTGCTCTCCAGTGAACACTTTGCACGGTCCGGGAGGCCCGTCTGCCAAGGGACCAACTCCTGTGTGTCTGAAAAGGAAGACAAACCTGTATTTTGTAGAAAGGGCCTATTGTTCCCAGGGAGCGCTTGTGGCTCCCTTCTCGGGCTCCTTTGGCTGACTCTGAAGAGGGAACTGAGGTCAGAATGCTAATCAGCAACTTGCGAGACATCAACAATCAAACCTCAGGGAACTAGTAAGAAAGTAAACAAGAGTGCTCAATTTCAGATTCCAGAAGAGCCATGGTGTCCAAGAGGCTGGAGATGAAAAAAAAAATGTGCCGCTGCGGAAAAACAAAACTTCTCGTCCCCTGCTTCTCGAAAGGGTAGTCTTAAGCAAAAGAAAGAAATCCTGCTGTGGGGCCTGGTTCTCCATTAGGGGGGTTGCCAGCGGGCAGCTCACCCTTGAGAAGCGGCCCCCTGAGCCCAGAGCTCTGCGTCCCTGGGAATCACTCAGCCCTCTCTGAACTGCAGGATTTCCCCACGGGAGCTGGACACAGACGTTTGATTCCAGTTGTGCCCTGCATTTCCAACAGTCCCTTTCATGCCCTCTGGTTCCAGAGTTTGTTCCCTCTGGTTCCAGGCAGCAGGCTGAGGTTGAGAATTCTGTCATCTTGAAAGGAGGGTTTTCTTCTAAATGTGAGACGTTTGGGGATCGTTGGAACCAATGCATACATAGGTCCTAGGGGTGGGTCCACGAAATGGTCTCGGTTTGGGTTAGTCCTGACGATGTTCCTTCTCTGAGTGTCAGGCGAGGATTCTTTCCCCTCAACTACTGCCCTTCAGCCTCCTTCATATAGATTTGTGCGTTCTAATCTGGACCTTTTTTTTTGATTCAGTGCCGGTTTACACAAACTCCAAGTCCTCTTTGTGGCAGGTGGCCACAATGAGCTATCCTAGAGTCCAGCATGGTGGGAAGAGAATTGGTCACGGAGGGGAGGGACCTGGATCTGGTTCTTACCCTGCCGGTGAGCTGATGTGTCCAAAGCTGGTTGTGTCACCTCACAGGGCCATATTCGCCTGTTAATTGATGACACCGGACTAGACCATGGCTACGGGAATTTTAATCTCAGCATTCTCTCCATCTAAATTATAGCGTATTAAGTGACCTTTGAACAGGGTCCATTGATAAGCTACTTGAAGTCTATCCAATCCTCTCTCAGCAGCTGTATTTACGATTCTCCCAACCTGATCCCCTAGAGTTTGGTGAGTAGAGAAAGCGTCCCCATCCAGCTCTGTGGCGAGCACACACTGAAAGCCATACTTCTTCTCCAGGCTAACATTTGGTTCCCACACGGGAGGGCGCCCACCACCACACACAGCCTTGATCTCCTTTAACCAAAATTGGAGTAAGCCAGAGCTGGGGTTCGTGGGACAAATGGGGGCAGCTGGAGTTCAGGGTTGCGGAACGAGAAAAATTAAGTATGTGGACTAGGGATTGAAGAAAGCACACTCCTACTGCTGGCTCTTCGGGGAGTCCTGTTGCCTCCTAGCTACTGACCGGACTAGGCAGGAAGCTTGCTGAAAGATCGGAAATTTGCTTGGGCACTTGGCTATGGTACCATAGTATGTTTCTTAAGGACACTTGGGGCCGAGGTTCCACATCCCTGGGAGGTGTTTCCCACTGGTTGCTCGCAATCTGGACATCTCAGAGGCCCCAGCTGTCTTGTGTGTATCCCCGTCTGCAAGCCTTGCTGTGTTATCCTGATTAACACGGGTACCATTTGTAGAGCACCACGTGGGGTGGGCATTTTACATACCTTCTAGGCATGTAACAATCATGCATGTGACCCCGCCTGGCTTCTGATCCCTCCAGCCAACTTGTGGAGCTGTTAACGCCTTCCATACAGCTGAAACCGAGCGCCCCTCAAGCAGCTCTGTTCTTCCGCTGGTTTATTTTTGTTACGCTTGCCCCACCCGCCTTGTTTTGCAGCCTTCAGTGAGTTTTTATTGAGTTACTCAGACATTCGGCTAGACTCCCTGGGGCAATAACAAGATGTTGTGAGAAACTGCCCCAGAACTTCAGGGACTTAAAATCCATTTGAGAAGGAAAGGGCTAAGCCCATGAAGAGTCATCTAGAATATCAGCCCATGGATGGAGGAGACAGAATGATCAGAGAAGGCGAGAGTGCTGTTCAGGAGGGGTCAGGAGGCTGGATTGAGGTGAGGGTCTCACTACATGGCCGGAAGGCTTGGTTCTTCTCCCTTTCTCTTCTATGTACTATTTGATATATACACAAGAAGATATGTGAGTCACAAAGCATTGCGATAAAATGAACCCGCCTGCCTTCCCACCCGAGTTAGCCACCGTCTTTAATTTGGTCGGTTTTATTCCTGCCCTTCTTTTGAAAAACACTTTTTTGAACGTCTTTGTAGAACTCGTATGTTTTCATTGGACATCTCATAATTTTCTGTGAAACGGAAACTCTGAAGGCGACAAGGGCATGCGTGATGGTTAATATTATGTTTCAACTTGGCTGGGCCACACTGCTCAGATACGTGGTCAAACATTATTCTGGATGTTTCTGTGAAGGTGTTAATGGATGAGATTAACATTTAAACTGGTAGACTCAGTAAAGTAGGTTGCCCTTCATGATGTGGGTGGGCCTCATCCAATCAGTTGAAGGCCTGAACAGAACAAAAGACTAACCTACCCCAAGGAGGAGGGCATGCAGCAGACAGCCTGTGAATTGAACTCTAGCATAGGCTCCTGCCTGGGTCTCCAGCACCCCCCTGCAGATTTTGGACTTGCCAGCCTCTGAACACATGACCCAATTCCTTAAAACAAATCTCTTCCTATGTGTATACACACATGCAACTGGTTTTGTTTCTCTGGGAAGCCCTGACTAATACAGCACATCACGCTTGTCCACACGCCACGTCGGTAGCCTTACAGAATTGATGAGCAGAGTATTCTTACATCAGGAGAGCCGCAGTATATTAGTCACATGCTGGGAAAGCATTTGTCTGATTCTGACCTAGGCCATGGAAGAGAAACCTTGATTTTTGAGTACTCTTTTCTCCTCTTTAGCTTTTTTTTTTTTTTTTTTGGCCATGCTGTGTGGCGTGTGGGATCTTAGTTCCCCGACCAGGGATCGAACCCGTGGCCCCTGCAGTGGAAGCGTGGAGTCTTAACCACTGGACCACCAGGGAAGTCCCTTTTCTCCTCTTTAGTGCTCTGTCCCCTTCTGAAGTCCTCTGGCTTTCTCTGGTCACTCAGATACTCTCTTCTACCTCCCTCCCCCAGCCCCAAATCCATCCATCCCTTCCCAGCACACGTGCAAACCATACCTGCATGTTTCCGTACCTTCTATGTGAAATCTTGTTCTGCTTGTCACCAGAAAAGACACTTAAGTTCTCTGAGCCCACCTCTTCACCTCTCCGAAGGGTTGGGGGCAGTGGTCAGTCTGTGTTTATGATGTGTCACCATGTGCCAGATACTGATCGAGGTGCCTGTTTACCTGTTCAGCCCATGTTATCCTCCCAACAACGATCCCAGGTGGTAGGTGCTGTCATCGTGCTCACTCTGCAGTTGGAAAATGGCAGGAAGGTCGTAGAAGTGAGATTTAGATCCAGGCAGTCTGAGCTCAGAGGTCCCGCTCCTACCACCTTTTAAACACATTAAAATTGGTAAGTACTCTGAAAATATAAAATAGAGCTATTGTCAAAATATGCCCACTGCCTTGGGGCCCTGTGCTCTGCGAGTTGATAGCTTGGGCATTTGAGGAGCTGATCCACGCTAATGAGGTCATTGGTGGGAATATATTGCCCTTCCTGGGAAGCTCTGGTCCTTTGACGGCAACCTTCTTGTGGCCACAACTCCTGAGCCCCCAGGAGAAGTTCTGTAGGGGCCTTTAGGATGATTAGGGGCAGGTCTTGAGCCTCCCCTGAGGTCACACCAAGAAAGCCACCCCTACTTTGTGTTTAAACAGGTCCTAAGACTGTAGTGCGGCCCCTTGAAAGTAGGCGACCCCTCAGTTGACTCAGGTGAGGACCCCTTAGCTTGGAGGGTCCGAGGCTGCAGCCAGGCCTAGCAAATACTTGGCTTTTCCTCTCCCTCCCGGGACAATGGCAAATGTTGCTCATGACCACAGTGCTCTTCAGGGTAACCACTGCTAACTGATTGAGTTGGGCAAGTCATATGAAAGGTTTGCCCATCCTACCGGGGATCCGGGTGTCCCTGGAGAATGGAGCCTGGCCTCGGTCTTGCCTCTCCTTTCTCTTCTTTGTTCCCAACTGTATCCCCCAGCGTTCCCACACTGGCTCCACCTATTATTCTTGTTTCTTCAGTGTTCTTAACTCTCTTTCCCGTCTGGTAAGAAGTGAAGTGGTCCAACACAGCTCAGTTTCCAAAGCTGGTTCTCAAGGAGTGAGTTCCACCCTTCCGTGGAGGCTCATTCAGGTTTTCAGCGACAGCAGTGCCTTGAGAGAAGGACATCACCCACCAGGAGTCCCAGGAGTCTCTCTACCTGCGAGGTTTGTTTCTCCATCCTAATTGCAGAAGGAGGAGAAGTTACTCCATTTAAGTGTAGGAATATTCTTCTTTTTTTTAACTGTATAAAATATTGTTTTATTTGGGAACTTTATTTTTTTGCTATATATTTGCACAACTTTATTTTTTTAATTTTTATTGGCGTACAGTTGATTTACAATGTTGTGTTAGTTTCTGCTGTACAGCAAAGTGAATCAGTTATACATATACATAGATCCACTCTTTTTTAGATGCCTTTCCCATATAGGTCATTACAGAGTATTGAGTAGACTTCCCTGTGCTATGTAGTAGAGCCTCGTTAGTCATCTATTTTGTATCTAATAGTGTGTATATGTCAGAAATTCTGTTTTTAAAATACCTCCCTTCTTTTTTCTTCATATATCCCGGTTCCCTCTGTCCTGGACTCTCACAGAGAGTAGGGATACTGTTTCTGATCCCAAATTCCTTTTTCAAAGGAGAGAGAATGTTTGTGGATGCCACTGTTTTCTGTGGGACATCCTTGCTGCACCCTTGACTTTCCAGACATTTCTCCCTAAAGTATGTTCAAAACACCGGTCATACAAGGTTAACAGTGGTTTCTGGGTCCTTTTAGGGGCAGGCTCGTAAGTACTCAAAAATGAGTAAAAAATAGAGGAATACTCATCTGAAGTCATGATTTATATGTCACTTCCTTGTTTTCTTCAACATCATTATTTTTGAACAAGTATTTTGATCAACATTTTTTGAGGAAGAATTGTGCGGTATTTCCCAACCTTACCCGCCGTGGGTGGAATTGCATCACTGAATCACTTTTCTCTGTTTTTTTTCCACTTTCTGTCTCCTGTTTTGTCAAGGCTCCAGCAAACCCCAGCCCCTTTTGGGTGTTTTTCAGTCCTGAAATTTTAGTGTGGCATCTGTGATTGTGTTAATTTCCCATCATTATTTTCCAGCCCATCAAGGAAGCCTCCTAAAAACAAAGCACTCTGGTTAATCCTCAGGTGAAGGTTTAAACTGTGGTAAAGAGGGACCCTCCTGTCTCACTTTTTAGCAATCCCAGGAGTCAGGACAGTGATCTTACCAGCTGTAGGCAAAGTGAAGCGCTTTCCTTTTATTTGCTTTTGCCTTATTCCCTGTTTCATCTACCCAATCTGTTTTAAGGGATAAAAATGCTATTAAAAACATTCCGTGTCTGGTCAGAGTTGTAGCATTTTAATCTGGTCTGAGACTTCAGATGAAATGCCAGCTACACAGGTGGCCTGTGAGGGGTGTAAAGGACCTGGACCCCAGTCTCAGTCCTTCATTTCCTAGAAGTGTGACCTCGGGAAGCCTCTCAGAGATGCATCCTCTCATCCTCAATGGGAGTGATGTTACTGGCTGTGCCACCTGTATCAGTCAGGGTTCTCCAGAGAAACAGAACCAATAGGGTGTGTGTGTGTAAGTATAGAGAGACAGACAGACAGACAGACGAGTCATTTTAAGGAATGGGCCAACGCACTTGTGGAGGCTGCCAAGTCCAAAATCTCTATGGCCAGACCCAGGGAAGAGTTGATGTTGCAGCTCCAAAGACAATAGGAGGCTGAATTCCCTCCTCTTGGAGGACCTCAGTCTGTTTTTGTTTTTGTTTTTGCGGTTCACAGTCCTCTCACTGTTGTGGCCTCTCCCGTTGCGGAGCACAGGCTCTGGACGCGCATGCTCAGCGGCCATGGCTCACGGGCCCAGCCGCTCCGCGGCATGTGGGATCTTCCCGGACCGGGGCACGAACCCGTGTCCCCTGCATCGGCAGGCGGGCTCTCAATCACTGCGCCACCAGGGAAGCCCCTCAGTCTGTTTTTAATTAAGGGCTTCAACTGATTGGATGAGACCCACCCACATGAAAGAGGATGATCTGCCTTACTCATAGTCTGCTGATTTCCATTTCATCTCATCTAAGATACTGTCTTCACAGCAACATGTGGACAGCTATTCGACCACATATCTGGGTGCCGTGGCCCGGCCACATCAACCTGTAAAATTCACCCTCGCGAGCTCCCAGGGCTTTTACGAGCATCAGCTGTGAATAGTCAGGAGCTGAAGGCGTGGGGGCGGGGAGGCCGCTGTCCTTCCAGCTTCTCTCTCTGTGCCTCCTTTACCTCCTGAGTTTTTCTCCCCTTCCCTCCTGCTTCCCCCCCACCCCCCACAACTCCCAGTCTGCCCAAGGTGGGAGCACGTGTGAAGTGAGAGTAAAGGTGAGCAACCCAGTGTGGGATGAATTTATCGTGGAAAGAGGGCAGACCTTGAGGTCATTCAGACTGGAGTTAATCTCGCCCTTTTACGACCATGGGCACGTGAGCATGCCTCTCTGAGCGTCTGGTCACTTATCTCTAAAATGGGGATCATAATATTTATTGGATACAGTTCTTGGGGATGAGTAAATGACCTAACAGATCCAGGTGCGTTTCCCTTGCTTTCAAATATTTGCCCATCTCAGAGTGTTTTTTAGATTTAAAGCATTACTCATTTTGAGTAATGCTCCTTCAGGTCTTGTGTGCCTAGACTTCCCATTAAGATTGACTATTTTACAATGATTGTAAATTATGGTTTCAGCGAAGCCTCCTAGTGCCTGTATTTGTATGTGAGTCTCCTTTGCTGTTTCTCAAACACGCCAACCACACTGCGACCTCAGGGCCTTTACACGTGCTGTCTCCTCTACCTGTAGCCCTTCCCTTAGACAACGGCATGGCTTGTTCTTGCACATTTTTCAGGTATCTGGTCAAATGTCACCTCCTCAGAAAGGTGTTTCCTGATCCACCTCATATACTAATATAATCTCTCGCTTTCAGTTGTGTTTACCTTACTTTTTTTTCCATCACAGTACTGTCTGAAATAAATATTTTCTATCTGTACCTCTCACTAGTGGTTCTCAACCTTGGACGTTCATTATAATCATCATGGGAGTTTTTTTTTTTTACAATCCTATTGCACTCCAGAACAATTAAATCAGAACTCTGAGGAAGAAGCCCAGCCATCGGTATTTTATAAAACTTTCCAGGTGATTTCCAGGTGTGCAGCCAAGGTTGAGAACCACTGCTCTAGTCTAGAACCTTTCTACAGAGAATATGGACTGGTGGCGTCAGAATCACCCAGAAGCTTATTAGAAATGCAGGTGCTTGGGCTCACCCCAGACCCCCTGCGTCCAGTTCTGCTGTTTGGCAAGATTCCCGGATAATTCAGATGACACAAGTTGGAAATGCCTTGCCCTGGAATGGAAGCCAGTGGCCTCATTTTGTGGCATTCCCAGTGCCAGAACAATGCCTTGCACACAGTAAGCGCTCACTAAATACGTACTGAGTGAACAATGGATTAGAGGTCAGAGGGAGATGGAGGTGATAAGGGAGAGAGGACGGAGAAAGAGAAGGAAGGGAAGGCAGAGAAGAAAGCTCTGCCTGCCCATGTTCCCTGGGCACAGGTATCAGCAGGGCTGCTCTTCCCTGCTCTCTGCTCCCAATGAAAACTTAACCAGCCTCCCGCTTACTGTCTCATGGGCTTGTCTCCAGCTTTCTGTGCTTTCCAAGGTGATGGAAAAGATGTTGTGATAATGAATTGCCTAACTACCCAACCCTGCTGCTTCTCTTCAAGCATAGATTTGATTAGGAGCCTGCTGAAACCAATTAACCAATTAAGTAATAATTCTGTAAGACTTTATGGACTACCTATTACATGCGTGGCTGGCTTGACATGGCTCAGGAGGCTAAGAACCAAAGATGGAAAAGACATGACTTGCGGTCCAGCAGTAGAGATAGGCACTGAGGTGAGTAATTATAACTTGAGGCAAAAAATGGTCAGTGCTGTAAGACACATGTAGACAGAAGATTGTGGAAGGTCAGGAGGAAGTGATTATTTCAGATTAGGGGATCGGAGCAGACTTCCTGGTAGAGGGGAAAGGGGACATTTGCGTTGGGAAAGTCAGTGGTTGGAACACAGAGTAAGGGAGGTGTGCTCCTGAGGTTGGGCTACAGCGAAGGCGTCTGGAAGGCAGTGAAGGTGTTGGAACACTGATGGCTGCGGCTTTGACTGGAGGAAGGGGACCATGGCGGCATCAGAACCAATGCAGAGATGACTACAGATATGCTCCAGGTTACGTGTCAAGGCCCTGATCTTGGGCAGTGGCAGGTGGGCATAAAATGTAGAGATAGTTTTGAGAGGCTTTTCAAAGGTGGAAGATGATGTCTGTCTTTGTTATTTAATGCAAGCCAATAGGAATTCCTGGGGTGACAGAATTTGATAATTTTCTGAGCATGTGCTTTGAAGACTGTACAATGTTAGATAAGTATTGTAAGTCATTTCTTTCATTGGCCAAGATAGACTGGATCAGATAGAGTTGAGCATCCTCCTTGTCTTAGAGCTTCCAGTCAAGATAGATCCTAATGATTATTTATTTTGAAGATAAAGAGGAAGAGACCGAGCTATCAGGTGACCATCAGACCCAGAACTGGAGCTCAGCTCCCCATTCTTGGACATACTCTGAGTGCCGGGGGGTCTGTAGACACACTGTCTGCGTTTCCTCCTTCCATCCTCCCAACAGTCCTATGAAGTACGTGATGCTATTTTCATTCTATTTACGTTTTTATTTCTTGAGGTGAAATTGACATAGTACATTGTATTCGTTCTAGGTGTACAACATAATGATTTGGTATATGTAGGTACTGCAAAATGATCAGCATCGTAAGTTAACAGCCCTCGCCACACACAATTACAAACTTTTCTTTTTTTCTTGGGATGAGAACTTTGAAGATCTATTCTCTTAGCAACTTTCAGTACAATACGGTACTGTGAACTAGAGTTACCGTGCTGTGCATTATAGCCCCAGGACTTAACTTATCTCATGACAGGACATTTGTTTTTCTTACCACCTGCACGCATTTCTCCCCCTATCCTCACCCTCCCTCCCCTGCCTCTGGCAGCCATCAGTTTATTCTCCATACCTACGAGTTATGGGTTTCTTTTAGAGTCTACCTATACGTGAGACCATACGGTATGTCTTTCTCTGACTTATGTCACTTAGGTATTTTCATTTTAAAGATGAGAAAGCGGGGCTTCCCTGGTGGCGCAGTGGTTAAGAATCTGCCTGCCAGCGTAGGGGACATGGGTTCGAGCCCTGGTCCGGGAAGATCCCACATGCCTCGGAGCAACTAAGCCCGTGTGCCACAGCTACTGAGTCTGCGCTCTAGAGCCCATGCTCCGCAACAAGAGAAGCCACCGCAGTGAGAAGCCCGCGCACTGCAACGAAGAGTAGCCCCTGCTCACTGCAACTAGAGAAAGCCTGAGCAGCAACAAAGACCCAACACAGCCAAAAATAAATTAATTAATTAAAAAAATATATTAAAGATGAGAAAGCCAAGACTCAGAGATTACGTAACTCACCCCAGCGAGTTAAGTGACCCCGTGGTTAACTCACAGCTCATAAGAGGCACACCTGGGATTTGGAGGTCGGTCTGTCCCATCTAAGCTTGTGTTCTTCACTGCTGTGCCCCGCCGGCTCCTGAGTCAGCACTCTCTCCCACTCCTGATGATGAGTTGATCTTTTAAAGGAAGGTCAGCCATTGTTCTTATTTTTGGACAAGGGTTTGTTCTCTCTGATTATCATGAATTGGGGATTTGTGACAGCTGATTCTCTAACTTTGGTCACAGTCACACAACCTGACTCTTGGAAGTACTAAAGGCTTTGAGTTCCTTAAAAAATCTGACGTGTAAGAGAGGAAAATGAACCTAGATCAGAGAATTTTTATCAGGTTTCTTTATTAGGTTTCTTCTAATAATCAGTAAATATTCAGCAGTTCTTTCTTCACACAAATAGGAGAGCCCAGGGAAGAACAGTGACCCTTGACCTAGCTGTATTAAGCCTGCAATCTTGGTAAAAGAGAATTTGCTGAACACTCTGGACCTGATACTGAAAAGTTGAAGGAAGAAACAGCTTGCTTATTACCCTTGTGTTTAAGACCATTTGGACCCAGTTAGGTGGAGATCAGGGAGCTCAGGGCCGTGATCTGGTGACTGGCACTGATTTATGCCACCCAGGTGAGCTGCCCTGAACAAGTGGTCTCCATCCAGACAGACTGCCTCAGTTTCTACACTGGCATTTATGTTAGTGTTGGGTGGAAGCTGGTCCATCTGGGGCTGAAATTGGTAGACGTGGGCAGAGCAGAGCTGGCTTCTCTCTTTTGTGCTCTGTCTGGGCCTGCTCTGAAGATGCTTAGGAAGACTCATCGTGCCAGCTTACCTACCTCCCACATCCCCTTTCTCCACCTGTGAGACAATGGACCCAGTCAGGAAGATCACTCTTCCCTTCCAGCTCTAAGACTCTTGGATTTTCCTTTTACGCCGTCGAGTGGAAAGAGCCATCAGAGCAGAATAGCCGTCAGAGCGGCTGTGTTAGGTTTTGCTTATTTCTTCCCGTATTGAGTAATTCAGCACCCGTCCGTGCCGTCCAGTTCTGAGCACACCTTGGTGGCTTTCAAGCAGTGGCACAAAGTCCATAAAGGGCTCAGCCCCTGAGCCCCGTCTTATGTGTAGGTGCAGGTTCCTTATCTCTTACATCTAGAATAGTTCTGTGGATTTTGATGAAAGGGCCGGCGTGGCTCGCAGCAGGCTCTCATCTGAGCAGGTGTTTCAGAAGGTGGCGCGGGCGCTTCCGGCCTTCAGGGTACACAGGTTAGGGCTTCCCCAGGGCCTCAGGGAAAAACCTTTATTTTGCCGGTCCCTGCTCTCCCGGTCTGCTGCACGTTAACATTCTCCTGGTCCAAATACGGCAGCATCTGCCCAACGTCATTTTCTTCCTTTTGCCAAGAAGCAGGCGCCCAGCTCTGCTTTCCCGGAAAAGGACAGACCTGGAGCCCAGGGTACCCCATTTCCCGCCTTGATGGTGATTGCTTGGGGTCCCTTATCTCATCCCCGGTTAGGACGAGTCGGCACACAGCCCATAAAACATCTCCGTTTCCTGCTGATCTCATGGTTCAGGAGGAGAGGCCGTGCGTGAGGATGCAGACAGACTGGAGTGATAGGCAGGGGTACTCTGGAATATTTCCTTCTACTAAAGAGAGTGACTGCCCTTGTGAAAAGAGCATAGCTGCTTTCCCCTGTAGTATAATACCGTGATGCTATGGGGGGGGCAGGGCGGGTGTTGAGTAAGGTGCGTCCATCCGTCCCTCGCCGTCGTGTCTGAGGACATTAATAAGAGGCTTAACCTCGTAGGGCCGCAGGTGATCACAAGACAGCTGTGGACGCGTTCAAAGAAGCAGCGTCTTTGTCTTTTGGCTCCTTGTGGAAAACCCTGGGAAAGCTTGCCCAAGGCCACTTCTTAGAGGATACACTTGGGGACGGCTCTCCTCCTGTAGTTTGATGTCATTGATGATCATCGGGGAGTTTGCGCCCAGCCAGACCCTAGACTGTGGGTGGCTCTGATGTTCCCAGCTGTGGTCCTGGTCCACTTCCTGGTGCGTGGTGCTGTTGGACCCCGTACGGCTTACTGCCGCTGCTGGCTCTGTGGCTGGCAGGGTCTGGACTTGCAGCCGAGGATGAACAGCCTGGAAGTGGAGTTCTCTCCATCCCAGCAGCCCTCACCTCCTGCGCATTTCTCTCCAGGTGAGGAGAAAAGAACAAACCAATGGAAGGCCAGCTTCTTCTTTAAAACACCAGGGAAAAGTCAGACTTCGTAGAAATCAGAGAGTGAGAAAGTGAGGCCCATAATCAAAGATTTGAGGTGGATTGGGAGAGTTTTCAAAAAATAGTGCTCCAAAGGGAGCAGTACTCAGTATGTGTATTTGAGAAGCTCTTTGTGGTACCACCGCTGCAGGTGGCGTTGTCTCCTCCCGGGCACCTTGTGCTCCCTCCTCTCTACAGGGCGGTCATCCTTCATGGCTCATCCCTGCCGGCCCGAAGCCTCACTCACAGCCTGCTTGGTCGCACCCTACTTCTACTGGCACGGCTTCTCAGACTTCCTGGGTGTTTTGCAGCGCATCTTTGACTGAAGTTGAAGTGCATGGCGGGACTGGCTACTTATCCCGTGAGGCCCAGGGCAAAAGGAACACACGGGGTCCCTTGCTTGAAAGTTACGAAGGATTTCAGGATGGCGCGGGCAGGCCCAGACAAGCACAGGTCCTCCGGAACTGCACATGGGAAGCCAGCCTGGTGCTCAGCATTGGAGTTTGGAATTAGCAGGCATCGCTTTGGGGGCTCCCTGACTCTCCAGCCCCGTCACGTGAGGGCCCTCGGCCGATCCCTGCCCTGTGATTCAGAAAGAGTCCTTCAGACAGGAACTGCCCAGGGTCTGCGCTCCCCTCCTTCCTGCAGCGGTGGATGTCAGGCAGGGTGCGTTTGTTTAGTGTTTCATCCAGTCTGGTAGGGCGGTCCGTGTGATTTCTCTGGCAGCTCCAGACCTGGCAGCAGACCAGATGAACTCAAGGACGTTGAAGCTTCCCCAGGGCTGGCCACGCCGCTGCCCTGTTGGTGAGCCCACGGGGAGAGGAAGCTGAGCTGGGGCCACGGGGACCTACTTCCCTGGAGTCTGGGATTCATTTGCTCCAGGCAGGAGGCCTGCATCTCAAATTAGGAGGCCCTGCCTGGGCGTCCAGCGTCCTGGACGCTGGATGTTCTTTGGTGAAGAAAAGAGGGTTCCTGCCCCAAATTATTTTACAACCTCTTTGGGCAAATGTAATGCATATAAAAATCCCAACGAACTAGAGACCCATGAAAGATACTGATCTTCTCGGAGTAGGATGTGCTGGAGACAGTGAGTGCTGTGGACAGGGGAGGGAAGAGATTTTCTTTCCTGAAGGACCAGCTTTTGTCGTATTTCCTGCGCCGAGAGTAAGTCACTCACCAGGGAAGGCCAAGAAGGACCAGATGCCCCGTGATGCCCATCTGCGAGTTTACGGGATGCTGAGTAAAGGTGAATTTATCTCTGGCCAACACGCAGAGGCCTCGGAGCTTCTCCCAGTGAGAGACTTGAGGTGCCGTGGCTCTTTGGGGGCGCTGGGGCAGAGTTGCAGAGGGCAGCCTGGCCGGCGAGGCTGGGGGAGGAGAAAGGCAAGTTCAGGCACTAAAACCTGGGCATTGGGTTAGGCGCGGACACTGGGGAGTGGAAGGTAGGGATTGAGACCGTGAACAGAGCCTCTTCCCCCTTTCGCCCTCCTGCCTTCACGCTGGACGGTTCAAGTCCTTCCCTCCCTGAAGTGGGAAGCCGCCAGGTGGTGACACCGAGGGCATGGCTTCGGCTGCATGGGCATCCTGGCACACTTGCCGGCGCTGAGTCATCCAGGAAGTGAAGGCGTCTCTTCCGACGTCCTCTCCCACCGTGGCCTCAGGCCTCTGCTGTGTAGGAAATGCGTGCTCTGCCACCAACCTGAAGCTATGAACGAGATCAGTGACTGTCTGGAGAGATTAGGTACAGGGGTAGAAGTGGATTTATTAGCGCTGATGGGAGGGGAGAGGTGGGTATCTGAAGATACCGTGAGGGGCTTCTGAGGACGCTGTTAGGGCATTCAGGTACGGGCTTCATCTTTTAAAGTCACAGAGAGCACTTAGCACACGCATCCCTCAAATGAGCATCTAGGGCACCGTCCCAGAGTTCTGTGTGGATGTAAAACATCTTATCAGTGAGCCTGACTTGGTTGTTTTTTTTAATTGAGGTGTACTTGAGTTACAATGTTGTGTTAATTTCAGGGGTACAGCAAGGTGATTCAGCTACATTTTATATATTTATATATGTTTAATTTTTCAGATTCTTTTCCATTATAGGTTATCACAAGATATTGCATAGAGTTCCCTGTGCGGTACAGTAGGTGTTTGCGATTAACAGAGGCTGACTTACATAGTGGAAAGAGCATAGGTTTTTGGGGCCGGGGGGAAGACAGCTCTGTGTTCAGATTTTAGCTCTGGGACTTACTGGAGCTTAAATTCTCTGGTTTTCCCTATAAAATCAGGATAAAAATTTCTTGCCAAATCGTTTTAGAATTAAGCGATAATGTTTCTAAGGTAGCCGGAAGAAGGTCTGGCGCCCTAGAATATAGTAGGTGCCTAATTCATGTTAGGTTTCTTTTTCTTATGAGCATGAAGATGCATGTGTTCAGTTAGGGAAAGTTAGAAAGGTGGGAGAAGTCAGCTGTTGAAAATGGCATCTGTGGAGACGTGACCACTTCTCTGAGCTTTTCCAGCTGTCGTCAAAATTGGCCATGACCTTGGCGTTTTTAAGAGCTATAATTTAGAGCAAGAAGATATCACAGGCTACCTTTGTAGAAATTCTAGAATTTGAGAGTTATGCTTTGTTTAGTTGTCGATGGGGCTACAGTATAACGTTAGGCTAGCCTGACCATGTCGGGGGGGCGGGCATGGAAATTCAGAGCCTGTAGGTCATCCCTGTGTCTCATTTTAGCCAATAACAATCCTCCTCCCACCAAGTCTTCACCAGAACTGCTAACAAGGAGAAAAATTGACCAGCTTGCGTTTCCTCACCTTTCATTCTTCCCTGCTTATCCTCAGCAGAGGTGCTAATGAACAGTGAAATGGCCAAAGGCTGGGCTGCTCCCGGGGCGAGAAGCACGCTAATCCACCCACTGGATGGTCGGTGTGAGTCACTGAATTAACTCTCAGAGAAGAGAACAGACAACTCCACCTGCAGTGCATTGTCAGAAGCTAAATTAACACGTTAGAGGCAAAGCTTTCAAGTTCCCTTTTTAATCCAGTGGTAGATATTTCGGGACACCACGCTGTGAAGGAGTTAAACCATCCTAAGGACATCCAGGGGTTCTCACCCCCTCCTCGCCTCTCCTCTTTACATCACAGGATGGAATCAGAGAAACCAAATCGACCTCTCTGAAAATAAGGACCATCGAGATTGTTCTCCCAAGCCCCGACCCCAGGGTACTCCCTGATCGGAGAGAAATGCACGACCCAAGTGTTTTGACCTTGGCCCTTTGCCAGGCGAGCCCAGTCCCAGTGAGGGAGAGGTGTTTTATTATCCGCCTTCAATTAACCACTGTACGGAGAAGCACGGTACCGTAATGAGTGGCGTGGTGCCCAGAGTTTGGTGTTCATCACCGTCACCGAGAGGCCTCTTAAAAACAGTCTGCTGGGCCCTTCCCCTAGAGTTTCTGGCTTACTGGGTCTGCTTGGGACCAAGAATTTGCAAAGCTGAAAAGTTCCCAGGTTCCAGGGACCACACCTTGAGAACCATGGGTGTCGTGGATGAGAAGATGAACTCGGGAATCAGACACCTGGGTCTGACCCCCCCCATCAACTCTTACCTGATGGTTGTGTGACTGGGTAGTTGGAGCTGACATAATCGCTTTATCTATGTTTCTTGTATATAAAATGGGAATACTGTTATCTCATAGGCTGGAGCATTAAATGAATGAACACAAGGTAAGCCCTTACTTAGATTATAGCCTGCCGTATCTTATGTGTTCAATGCAGCCTAGCACACACGATGCAGTTATAGGTCCCTGTAACAATGAATACAATGGCCAGCATTTATTGAGCACTTACTGTATGCCAGAGACCAAGCACTATACAAGGATTATCCCATTTAATGTGCACAAGCCTCTCCTTTTCTCACTTCCTGCTTCCCACTTCCCTTCTTTCTATTATCCCTTCCCCTCCTACCTGCCTCCCATTCTCTCGTGCTCTCCATAATCAGTATTGTAACAATGTTAATAATATTCTCAAGAAAAAAAAATACACATTTGTTGTCATCAAGTGTGACCTCCAAGAGTCTGAATCTTTGAGGACCACCCCCTTGTTTGTCTTGGTGTCCCAGGGTGGGACCAGACACCCAGTAGGAGTTTGGTGAGCGTTTATTACACGAATCCTGTCATGCTTACAGATCCATCAGGGTTCCCTTCTGGTCCTTCATCCTGCTTCCCCTTGACCAGCACATTGGTGAGTTTAGCCTCTGCCCTTTCTTCCCCCCAGTGCAGGCCCCCTACGCCCAGGCAAGGTGGTATCACCAACCGTCTACAAAGCTCTCCTTTTACTTGGCTGCTACCTGGAGTGAAATGAAAATTTTTCAAGCAGGTCCTCCCTGGGATAAGGCAAGTTGTCCTTGAGAGCCTCCCGGAAGCCTGTGGGGACCCCTGGTTGGGGAAGGGGGAGCCCACACTCCCGAGGGTCCCTGGAGTGAGAGCTGGCCGCCTGAAGCCACCCTGTGCTCCCTGACCCAGCGGAGCTGATGCTTCCCTACTGCAGCTTCCCGCGCCCTGCGCCCCGCTGCCGGTCAGCCACCGGTCAGCCTGACTCTTGGTCTTGTAGGGAAGTGGGTTGCCAGGTATCGCCCAGTTACAGTTGGTTTAAACTTGCCATTACACTGGGACCGCTTCCAGATTGCAAGCAGGTCAGCCGCCCAGGTCTCCGGTCACTCGTGCAGCTTGGGTTTCCCTCAGATGGGTCCTGATGGGGGCTGGTTTTGCACAGTCGATGTGGCCAGGGCTTACGGCAGGGTTTAAGGTTTCCGCATACAGCCTTCCACGCAAGGCATGCTCATGGATCTTCAGTATTTGGAGCCAATCATGTGGTTGGATCTGTGCCAGTCAGTGCTGGGGGAAGTTACCCCCGGGGGAGAGTCGGAAACTATGTGATGTTTCAGGGGTCTGTCTTCTCATTGTTCCCCTTTGCTTGACCCATGACCGGGTGTTCCAGAAATATTGATCGAGAAGCTACTGTGTGCCGGGCCCTCTGGTATGTCCTAGTGGGGGGGGTGGGGGTGGGGAGGATACAGAGACGGACAAGACCTGCCTTTCGGGATGCCTTTATTTCTGCTCTGTGTATCAGCAGAGGGTCAAGTTGGTACAAGAACAAAGAGTTGGCGGGGGGGACCTGAGAAACGATAAGCCTTAGAGACGTAGGAAGAAAGTCTTAACTGTTTAGACAGTTCATTAAGGCATTTGTAGTAGCTGCGTAGCTAGACGGTGGGACCTGTCTGGCTCTGTGGTCCATGCACGAGACCTTCACAGCCTTCCCACACTGCTTTTCACCAGGCACTTTGCGTTAGCATGAATCTGGGTAGGGGAGACTCTCCTTATTGTCTGACACCAAGGTTCCAGGTGAGGCTACTCCAGTGTCCACACAGGTGGGCCTTGCCCTCCTGGCCTTGGGTTCTCCAGCTTTCCATCTGGGAAGACTGGAGTCTTATGGCCACGCATTTCTTCCATCATAAACTGGCTGCCGCCTGCTTCCTGCCCATTTTCCCCATCAGGTTCACCTACTGTCAGGGCACATCTTTTCTCCAGGATCCATTTGCTGCCTGGAATGGGCAGAGAGTTTTTAAGACTTATATTTCTTTCCTTTTCTTTACTCAATACCTAGTCTGGTGCTAAATACTTAACGTCCCATGCTGTGAATATGGGTGGAATGGATTGGACAGAATTCCAAGTTTGAGTTGCAGGAAAATTCTTTGGTTTTGCATTGCACATTGCCTAACATGAGAGAAGGTACTGACAAGGACCTGGCAATCCTGAGAGCTTCTCTGGAGTGACATTTGCCTTAAGTGTTGATCTGTTTTGTAAGAGACCACGATGGGGTTTCCTTTTGACCTATTTCAACAAGGTTACGTGTGTGAAAGGTCCATTTCAAAGGCAGTATATATTTTTTAAATTTCAGAATGGTGTTTGCAGGCTGAATTACAACTTCCTCTTCTTTGTCCCGCAGGACTCACATATACACTCTTCTCTTAGTGTCTGGTTTTCTGTGTTATTTTGAGTGTGTGTTATCTATCCGTATGAGTCGCTTCGGTGGCCTCAAGGGTGGGGGGAATCATGTCTTACCATTTCCAAGTACCAGTGTGGCTCCACAGTGCCTCTCACTGGCACATAGTAGGTGCCCAGGAAATGGGTATGGGCTCACCCAGTGTCCTCGAGAGACATACACTCAAGAAGCGATCAAATGAGTGGATAACTTGGCTTCTGAGAGTTCTTAAGGGCATTCCAGGTGGCAAAGAGGTGTGTTAGAAGAAGGGGCATGAGGTACTGATGGGTCAGAGCGATCATGGTAGTTTCCTCGGGAAGCATTACCAGCGATTACGAGAAGTGGGGGAAGTGATCCACGTGTTCAGTACTCTGGGCCGCAGTTGTCAGGTTGGGCGCCCACTGTGCACACAGCTCGGGCAGTGGGTAGGAAAGATGAAAACGACATGACTCTTCACAATCTACGTGGGGAGATAATGTAGGAACACGAAGTAATTGAAAAGTACGAATCAGTTCAGGCTGGAGAGAGGAAGGCAGATGCGTCCTGTGTGCCAGACGTTGTGTAATTCTGAGGTGGAAGTCTTTGACACACACACACACACACACACACACACACACACACACACGACTTCATTTAATCTGCACAGCCTTCCAAGATTGGCATCTTTATCTCCAGTTTACAGATGAGGAAACTGAGATTCAGGGGCCGGGTCACTTGTGCCAGGTGACACAGCTCATAAATGTCAGTGCCAAGATTTGAACTTGTTGTCGGGGAAGAGACAGACTCTGACGTGTGGAGGGTAAGCAGACCGTGCACGGGCAGGGGGAGAAGGACACCAAGCAGAGCCCTGAGGAGGTAGCCTGCCCTGGACAGTAAATAAACACCACTGGCATGACAAGCTGTTGAACGTGGAGTTTGCCTGACTCTTCCAACAGGGAGCCTGGTACGGAAGGAACCTCGTATGACACAAACGTGCCCGCATCCCGTACGCCCATCCCTTAGGGCCCTCTCCCCTTAGAGGCAGTGTAGCTGGGGGCTTCCTGTTCTATTTGTGGTGTCCGAGTTCCCTTCGATCATTTTACGTCTCTGTGTTCCTCATCGCCCTCATCCATGTCACACATGAAGTCACTTGAAAGGAATAATAATTCTAGACTCAGAATAAATAAGGAATAAGAAGAGCTGAGAAAATACAGCCTCCAGCGTATAGTGGAGCTGGCTTTCCAGTTACGAGGCGTGATTACGAGTGTGGGGAATACACCTGACTTACATCGTTCTAAAAAGTGAAGGAATCAGTGTCTTGAATGTCCTGTAGAGGCTGCATCACACACGTGGGGGAGAAGCCCAGGGCCTGGTGGTCCACAGCTGTGTGAGGCTGCTCTGACCAGGTGGCCCTCGGATATTCCACGGGAGCTGACCTTGGCAGGAGAAAGCGGCTCTATTTCCAGTTACGAGCCCCGGTGAGCTGTAATTCAGTAAACGGGGCTCGTGTAAAGGCTTCTGTTGCCCGTTGATTCCTCCCTACTGCTGGGTGTTCATGCAGGATGGATTGTACACTAGCAAGAACTGGTACGTCTCACAAGAGAACGGTCTACACCTTACAAAATCGGATTCCTGTACTTTGTGGTGATAAAGGAGATGGGGCTAGCGTTGAGGCCACCTGGAGATGCCCCCAAGTTACGATTATGACACTGATTTTACTGTTGAATTGGACCGTAGACATTTATAATGAAAGGAAATCATTTAAGCTTATTTATTGTTTATTAAACGTTTGGACCACTTTAAAAGGTTTTTGAAATGGAGCTTTTTACATAGCAACCAGTACCTGCACCGGACCTCTTCAAGTCCTCAGCCCTGCGCTCACCATTTGTTCCGTAGCTGTTATCGATGTTTATTTACAATTTAATATTCTACTTTTAGCATCGTTTAATACCAAAATAATTATAGTGCTGTTCTTATGTAGGGCTTTATAGTTACAGAGCGCTTGGTGTGTGTTATCTCTGTTAATTTTTTGACTCTGACCTTCCGTGGAACTGACGGGCAGCAGTTTTAAGGTTCTGTTTCTAGACTGACTTCTGCTCAGGTGTGAGAAACCATAGCAATCAACTTGAACTACCTTTAGCCTTATCACTGCTTCCTGCTCAGGCAGGTTAAGGTCTGCTAAAGGAGCAGTTGCCAGATGGCCGGGTGTGCCAGTTCGTGGCCTAGAAGGGGCAGCTGTCGGTTGAACTTTGCCCGTGTTCTCTGGGTTTTATCTGATCTCTGGCTGCACTCCTGTGGGTGGGAGCGTTAGGATCAAAGGCCTGTTCAGAGGCTTTGTGCCTTTAACCGCAGACCCCTTCTGCCATCTTGGAACAGATCGGGGCGGGATTGCAGAGTGGTAGGTTTGGGTTCATGCCTAATCAATGGACTCACCCAGCATCGAAGCTGGTTGCTCCGTGGCAACCTTTACTATGAACGAAAAGGAGGTTGACGGGAATAGCTCGTTTCCCATTCTTCTTTGGTGAGATTGCTTGCAGTTTGAGGATTCTCTCCTTAACCTTGAGGCAATCTCAATAGGACTGACTCATACCACGGGTTAGCTAGTGGTCTCTGACCTCTGGTTCCTACAGTCTTGACCTTGGTTAGATACCATCTTGATCTCTGGAAAGAACTGTGCCCTGGGCTACTGTTTTATTGATTCTCCTCTCCAGGAAATAACTGGTGTCTTTCAAGATTTTTCTTGTACCTTACAGGCCTGAAGTTGAAGGTCATCTCTTTTGTAGTGAAAAAATAACCATCTTCCCTGTGGTGTGCCGGATGTGAGGGTCCAGGCTGGAAGACTAGCTGTCCTAGGTTCTATCCCTAGGTGTTTGTTTGTTTTGCTGATTCACAAAGGCATTTACTTTCTCTCTCCCACCTTTTCTAGATCTGCAAAATAAAGAGGGGATTTCATGAACATGTTATGTGCTATGGGGCGGGGAGGGGGGGGGGGGATTTTTCCGTGCAAGTGAAAATGAGTATTGATGCAAGCACAGGACTTGCTGCCAGCTTCAAGGGGTACATTTTACTCTTTCTGGAAAGAGACCAGCAGTAACGACAGAAACGGTACATTTGACTTTGACCTTACTTGACAACCCTTCCCTTACCATCCTGAAAAACATACTCCACCATTTAAGGGCTCAGCAGCAGGCTTTTGGCAAAGCCCGTGGCTTACGCATGCCTTTGTAGGCCTTTGGGATTGTGGTGAGAAAACCCTACCCCTCTCTTGCTTCCTGATACCTTGGCATTTGGGAGGTGTCTGGAAGGAAAAGTGGCAGAAAAGCAGCATAACCTGCTTGATGAGTCTTATATAAACAGAGGAAGTCCAGTAAGGCTCCTGGTCTGGAATTGCTAAACTCAAAGAGGCCAACGTACTGTGTACAAAAGTACAAGTCACTAAGGCTCCCAGGAGGCCCACGTGCACGAAGGACCCAGGGTTCTAGGGACTGAAGATCCATCGCAGCACAGGGGGAGAGCTGAGTTCAATGACCGTGGACTCTTTTGTGAGGTGGCATTATGATCGGGACGGGCCGTGTTGCTGGGTGGATGTCTGACGGTGTTCGGGCTCTGCTTCCCATGACCCTTCACGTCAAGTCCTCTAGACTTCACCCTACGGGTGCAGATGCCGGTGTCGGCAGTTCCCTCTACTCAAGAACGTGGCGGGATTTGTGTGCTTGGCTCCATTTCCCCCTTTTGCTTTGGAGGGTATGGCAGTCAGCGCATTAGAGTGGAAGTGGACGGAGAGAAAGCCTCCCCCTAGGGTCCTCTGTGGCCTACCATTTGGCCTTCCCTAGAAAATTACTTTATATTCAAATCGTGCTTCTAGGAGATGAGAAGAGGTGGAAGAGTGCCCTTCTCAAATGTGAGTAGAGGGCAGCTTTAAGCTGTCCTTGTGAGTAGGGGAGGCCATTGACATGCTCCCTGGTGTAACCCCTTCCTTGACTTAAGACCCTTTCATTCCAGGCTGAGTGCCTCCTGTGTATTTGGTGACCCAGAAAAGGAGAAAGTGAGGCTGCCTCTGGGGCACTGCTGCTCTCTGTGATTGGGAAGGACTGCCCTGGAGAAATGACTCAAATGTGAGGTTTTATGTTAGGGTGGCTTGCTTTCTCCATTGCAATAAGAAGAATCAGGATTAAGTCCAAAACCCACCTTTTGATCTTCGGGTGACTGTGAAAACTAAAATGAAAATGTATTCTCCTTATTCAGCGTTGTATTCTCAGCACCTGTCAGAGTGTTTAACGACAACAGAAACTTTTTTTATTGAAAATACAACTAGATGGCTGAATGCATGGGTGCTACTTGGGTGCTACTTAAGTGTAAGTATTTGTCTTTTCTAATCAGATGGTTTTCTACTTGCCCAAAATTATATGTACAAAGAATTTAGGATGCTTATGGAGAAAAAATGAGGGCTGTTCGTTTCTCCATAATATTTCTATCTGACAGCAAGAGCTGGCTAAACTTTAGAAGTCTTTGGAGGTTTTGAAATTCCCCACTGTTATTCTTATGAGAAGAAAGAACGGTTTTGTTTTTTTTTTTTTCTATCTTCTTGGCCAATAAGGAAAAGCAAATTTCAGAAAAACATGGGACGGAACAGGAAGTGTTTAGAGATTTAGTCATACTTGTTAGGTATGAAAAAGCCCCACTGCATTCTCATATTGTTTCTTTTATGGACTTAACACTTCCTACTTTGAGAATACCTTCCTCCCCCAGGGCTCAAGGCTCTTTACAGTCATTAATCTTCATTTTGCCTCTTTTTGTAAAAACTTGAAATGTTAACTACCGCTTAGCTGGTGTCATACCAGCTAAAACGTCCAGCTAAATGCATTTTATCTACATGGGTCCATTAGCTCGGTTGAGAAGGTGGCCCTACTTAAGGCAATAGGGAGACCAATTTGTCCTGGTTTCTCTGGGACTTTCCTGGTTTTAGCCTTGAAATCCCACATCCCAGGAATCACCTCCACCCCAGGTCACCAGGATGGTGTATCGTCCAAGAAAGCAACCATGAGGGTCACCCTGCGTGGCCTTGCAGTCCTGGCCTTCAGCCTGGCCTGGTGCCTTAGAAATGACCTAGGAGGTACTATGTGAGCAGTGCGGTGCACACCTTTAATGCCACTTGGTAGAACATTCAAAGCACACGGCCATAGAATCAGGGAAAGTCGCCATAAGTAGGGATATCTTTGTGCCTACAAGTTAAGAATTCTGGTTTCTTGGTTGTGGTTTGTTTTTTCCTCCTGTCTACCCTTTTTCTCTTTACAACAGAATATGGTGAAAAACGAAAACGAGAACTGATCACTACCTGATTTCTGAAACAAGAAGTGTGATTGCAGATACTTCTGTTGGTCTCAGATTTTCCATCTGAAAAATGAGGATGCTGGTCTCGATTTCTAGGGTCCCTTTCTGCTCAAGCTTGCTGTCAGGAAAGAAGCAGGAAGTGAGGAAGCCAGAGAGGCCAGAAAGAAAATGGACTCCATGTCCTTCACTAAGCTCTACTCACAAGCAGGACAGTTTCCTTTCAGTATAAATCTCTCCACCCCTTCTTTTTCTTCATCTGTCGTTTGAATGTGCCGCTTTTTCAGGAGTGGGCAGCTGCCCTGGTTCTCTGGCTGTACCTGACGCACAGACATCCCTTCCCCTTCCTGCCTCTGGGCAATCTAAAGCAACTCTTGTTCTCCCAACACCCTGACACTGCGCCTAAATACATTATCCCAGATGTCAGAATATGCTCTTTTCTGTTTAAATTGCTCGACTCCAGGTTTGCAATCGCCTTGTGAACCACTAGAATTTTCAAACACTTTCTAATCTATTTTTTTTACCATCTTATCTTCCCTGAATCCGTGGTACCACGTTTAATTTTGCCAAAGATCCTTACTCCTCATTTTGGGGGAGAAAATGTAGAATCGTGGCTTTGGAACTTGACCTACCTTGATTCAGATTCTAGCCCCACTTTGTTGTGTGACATTGGAAAAACCAGGTTCTTGTAGCTCCCTGAGACTTGGTGTCTTCATTTATGAAACAGAAAGGTATCATATCTTATATATCTGGCACATAGAAGGTGCTGAATCTATTTGATGGACCATTTCATTTTCCTTTAGCCCTTCCTCCTGCACCATGCTCCCTGACACCTCACCCTCTTTCCATTCTTTCCCTTCTGTTTAATTTCAGAGGTTACAGAAAAGGTGTGTGTTACAGGTAGAGTGAGTGCACGCTGATTGAGTAAGTACCTCAGGCCCTCCTCCTGACGACTCATACTGGGCTACACCGCCCCTGAATGTTTATGCAACCAACTGGGAAAGAGGTGTCATTAGCAAGAACCAGTTACCTCCATGCGAGGAACGAAATGTGCTCATTATTAGAGCAACGCAGGCGCCTCCCACACCACCCGCCCTGTGCTCCAGGATACTGAAGAGTTGATCCGCGAATCCAGGTGCAGCTGATGCTGAGAGGAGACCGCCTGCCCCCTGAGCCTCATGGCAGACGGCTCGGCTTGATGCTCCAGCTGTAGCCGCTCACGTGCTCCTCCCAAGAAGCAAAGGCACGTTTTCTCTTTGGGCAGAGCGTGGGTAACAGTGTCACAGAAAGTACATTGAGTTCTCTCTCCTCGAGTATCTACCCAATCCAGAGACAGGGATCGTCTGATCGTCCTAGGACGCGCAGACCTAGCAGTGGCCACTTCCACCTGTTGCGGCGTCTTTATTGGAACTGAGTCTTTTGATTTCCTTTTTCCCTATTTTTTCCTGCTTGAAAACAGATGGTTTGCAAAGGCACTTGATAGTGACTTAAGCTCTCTCATGGGCAGTAGGTTTACATGACCATTTGTGTCTTTCATCACACAGTCCTCTGTGTAATTATGTGATATCTTGAGCCTACCACAGATGGAGCCCCTAAGCCACCTCAAAAGTGACCGTCTTTGTATGTGTGCGTATCTGTATGTCCTAAAGAGTTACCACCACGCTGGCACGTGTTCTTGTCATTGATGCTTGTTAAGCTTTTTATGTGCTAGGCCCTGTGCTGAGTTCTAATGTGTTTTCTCCTTTACAACCTTTTGAGATAGAGAGAACCAGTGTTATCATTATCCCATTTTATAGATGAAGAAACTGAGGTTTGGGGAGCTTAAGTCACTTGTCCAGAGTCATGCAGTAAGTGCAGGAGCCAAGATTCAAAACAAGCCTGAGTATTCCAAGCTATAGCTCTTCACCACCACTGTGTAGGCTCAAAAATATTTTTAGAACTGAATGGAGAAATCTAAGGGAAGGGAAAGCACGGTCCCTAGATTTTAATGTCTTTTGTGATAACCATACGACATCTTTCGTCTCTTTCAAATGTCGTTGAAATGAAACTTGAAAGACTCCATTTTTCATCTTCTACTTAGTAAGAATGAGCAGATGTCTTGGTCATTTGCGATGTGTGTCCCAAAGTTGGCCCCTTGTAGTGACACTGGTTTCTGCTTTCAAGCCTCCTCCTTCCTTCCAGCTCCTTGTGTACCAATGTTTATCTGCTGCCTAGTCCACCTGCCCCTCCGGGGGTGTTCGTAGGCCCACCTATGTTCACACGGCAACTTCTACTAAAAGAACCTTCACCCCAACATTGGCACAGATCAGGGGTCGTGGACCTCTGAGTGAATAAGCCTCAGGCTTCTTGATGCCCGTGTGAGCTAGGGCTATATATTTATTTATTTATTTGGTTGCACCAGGTCTTAGTTGTAGTAGGTGGGCTCTTTAATTGTGGCCGGTGGGCTCCTTTGTTGCAGCTCTCGGGATCCTTAGTTGTGGCTCCTGGGCTCCTTAGTTGTGGCTCTACAGCTCCTTAGTTGTGGCATGCAGACTCTTAGTTGCGGCATGCATGTGGGGTCTAGTTCCCTGACCAGGGATCAAACCCGGGCCCCCTGCACTGGGAGTGTGGAGTCTTATCCAGTATGCTACCAGGGAAGTCCCTGGAGTACTTCTTAGGGAGATCAGAGTTGGTTGGTCACCTAACGTGATTTCTAGAATAGTATGGGTGGGGTAAGGCTAAAAATAGTATGGATGGGGTAAGACTAAAATCACCTAACATGATTTCTACGATAGTATGGATGGGGTAAGGCTAAAATCACCTAACAAGATTTCCAGAATAGGATGGGTGGGGTAAGGCTAAGAAAGGGTAGACCCGTACCAGCACCCAGATATCCACGTAAATGTGTCTCCTTCAGAGTTTCCAAAGTAGTCACTTAAAAGACAAAACATTTCCTTGAATCGTACACCCCTTGCTTGGTGCCAAGGAAGAAAGGACCTAGGTTTTGCTGTCCATAGGCTCCGGGTTCAAAGACTGGCTTGTAACTTATTACCATTATGTAAGTTATGCAGCGTTGCTGAATCCCAATTTTTTTTACGTTTTTTTAAAATAGGGATTTAAATGTCATGCTTATTTGATTGCTGGGAAATTTCAGTGAAATGTGATACGTATCTGTTCCATAAGGGTTGACAGTAAATAATACTTTCTTTTCCTTTCCCCTTAAATCATCTTTTCCCCTTTGGACATTAAGTTCCTTAAAGAAGACAGAGGGTTTTTTTTTTTTCTTACTCATCTCCGTATTCTCAGCATCTAGCAGTACCAGACATGTATTTGTTGAATCAAAGAAAAATCTTTCAGAAAGGTCTTCAGATCATTTGTTCATTCACTCACCAGTCGCTAGTCGAGTATGTATAGTGTAACAGGCACCGTACATGGAGGAATTCAGTTAACAGCACAGACACAGTCTGTGTCCCCACTCTTTTCTAGTCTAGCTGGGAGAGAAACATTTCACAGATAATTCGAGCAATGAACAACTTCGGTCCTCGAGGTGGGAGTTAAATTTTGGACATAGCTGTCATCATTTGGCCTCAAGTCCAATGGTAAGGCTTCCAAGCTATACCTGAAACTGTTCTTGGTCAGATCCAAGAAATAGCAATAAACTGGTACCTGTTGTTGCTTCTGAACGTCCCGAAAGAGGTGTCTTTAAAGTATTTTGGAGGAATGATGGCAGCATTGGGATGAGTATAAGCACATTAGTAAGTCTCTCTCTTGAGAGGCAGCAGCGTTGATGAGATGGGATCCTTGGAGGGAAGGTGTTCCAGGAACATGGACCGACCTGGAATAAGGCCTAAGGACGAGTCACATTAACTGGGTCATGGGGCAGCGAGCGTGTCTCCTGGAGAGGAGAAGACAAGGAGAAGGGCAGTGCTGGCTGCTTGTAGCAAGATTTTTATGTAGACAGTTGGACTTAAAACTGTGTCCAAAAGTCACTAGATGGCCCTAGGGGAAAACACGTGACAAGAGGTGAGTTTGTGTTGGCATCGAGAAATGCACTGGGTGAGATTGTCTAATAAGTCTTATTCATTCATTCAGTAAACATGTAACGAGGGCTGCTATGAGCCAACAGGCACTGCCCTGGGTGTGAGGGACATGGTGGCGAGCAGAACAACCTTCCCGTCTGGGTGAGAGGGCTCCAGTGTGGTTTGGGGGTCTGAGAAGCACGTGAAGGTGGGTTGGACCCCCAGCCGTGGACATGGACACAGGAGAATGAAAGTCCAAGGAACTGTGAAGGAGGAGACCCAGATCCAAAGTCAAGGGCAAGGTCTGCTGAGGCCGTCAGGCAAACATGGGCCGGAGAGACTTGACCTGGCACAAAGCAGGATGGGAAGTCCCAAAGGGGGACCCACAGCTGAGTCTCTGGATGGGGAGGAAATGCTAAAAGCTCTGGGTCAGGACGGTAGAGTAAAAAACCTACAGTCTCTAAACACCCTTATTGAATTAGAAAGTGCGTATTGACGGTGGTTTGAACTGAGTGGGAGTTTTGTTTAGGTCTTAGGATGCTCGGGGCCATTCAGAGATTCCCAATTGACCAGTGTTTGTCCTGTAATCTGGATGTAACACACTCGAGGCCAGCCTCTATAAATTCGACTGATGTAGTTTTCTAGTCTGAACTGAGGAAAATTGTACCCATTCTTCTCTTCCCAATGATCTAATGTCTAATGTTTGTACATAAAAGGGTATAATGTAGTGAGACAGTGCATCTTAATTTTTTTCTTTTTTTTTTTGCTCTGGATGAAAGGAATGGGCAAGTGAATCAGCACGAGTCTTTGGACCTCGGTCTGAAAGCTCTGGAAACCATGGCATAAGAATAATAACACCATGGTTGGCACGGCCTTTTTTTTTTTTTTTGCGGTACACGGGCCTCTCACTGTTGTGGCCTCTCCCGTTGCGGAGCACAGGCTCCGGAAGCGCAGTCTCAGCGGCCATGGCTCACTGGCTCAGCTGCTCCACGGCATGTGGGTTCCTCCCGGACCGGGGCACGAACCCATGTCCCCTGCACCGGCAGGCGGACTCCCAACCACTGCGCCACCAGGGAAGCCCATGGCATGGCCTTTTTACCTATTTTAACTGAATCCGTTTACTCAGAACCTTATCAATCAGTGAGCACAATTGTCTCCATTTTGTAGCTGAGAAAACTGAGGTTCAGGTCTGCACCTCCCCCCTTTTTGTAGTTTTTGTAGAGGGAAGAATCATTGCGGAGGATATGGGGGACTGTTTGTTCAGGCTTCTACTTACGTTGTTTTCTAGTCTTGCCAGTAGGGGAGAGCAGATAAGGACGGTTAGCATTGGTAAAAGCGTACGTACAAGTTTCGTTAAAACTGTAAGGTTAGTTTTAGTAAGAGGCTGAGTATTTGGGGGAAGGGGATGTGCCTTATCAAAGGTCCTTACGGAACATGCTTCCTTTCAAGAAGGTCCTTCAGGTGGAACGTCAGTCACAGCCTAGGGAGCCTGTGTCCCTTTTCAACATCTGCTGTACCTATTGTGTGGAGTCAGGTCAGGCAGGTGAGGGCGGGTCTGAACCAGACTTGCTCTCAAGGGCTGTTGAATCATGTCTTTTACTCCTTACGGAGCCTTCCTTCTGCTGTAATTCTGTTTTCGTCTAATTAGGTACACATTTCCTCTGATGAGGGCAAGCTATCTTTTGAGAAGTCTAAACCTCGATTTTATGGTTCAGGGTCCTAGATGGTAGAAATAATTAGTATTCAACCACGTGCCCCAGAGCTTTAGGAGTTACAGCTGGCTTATATTTCTGGGCATCTCCTAAGGATTGTGGCCAAGTTCAGGGATGACCCAGATGAGGAAAGGTTGCGATGCACAGTGACTGTTCGTGTTGGGGAGGAGAGCTGAAACTCTGCAGAGTGACGTCCTGCACGAACTCGTTTTTCAGCTCCCAGGGAACTTGGATGGGTAGTTAAAGGAAGAAAGAGAGAGAGAGAGAGAGACATAATGAGAGAGAAGAAGAAAGTAAAAGACTTGACCTCATGGAGCCTAAACTCCTGTGTATTTTTGCTGAGTGTTGCGAGCTCATTGTCTCTGAGTACAGGGGCAGGAAGGACCTCTAGCCCCTTCGTCCTTCTCTATAAATGGCTGTCAGTCTGGATGAATCTAATGACTGACTGTTGCAGTTGGAGAAATGAAGGACGAGGAACATGGGTCATCTGTAGCCCTTGTCCGTCCAGAGTTTAGGATGTTTCTGAAAGGATGTGCGAGCGCGTCCCACCTCGTCCTCCACTCATCCCCGGGCCATGCTTGCTGCCCCAGGATCTAACCTGCTGTGTACGATATGGTCACTAGCAGCTCCATGAGGCTATGAGCATTACAGGTGGCTAATGCAGTAGAGAAACTGAATTCTTGACCTGTTTAGTTTTAATCAATTTGAATTTTAAAATGTACTTGAGTCATTTATTAAAAATCTTTAAAAATTTATTTGGAACAGCATTGGGTGTGCAAATTTACCTTTTCGGCTGTAAATTCTGTGAACTATAAACACAGATCAAGTATTTGCAGTGAAAATTTAGTGTCTGATTTGAACTGTCACGTAAACTAGACAGTAAATTTCAAGGACTTAGTATAAAAAAGTAATATATCTCAATAGCTTTATATCTTGAGTATACGTTGAAAGAATACTTTGGATATGTTGGGTTAAATGTAATATATTATTTAAACTAATTTCATCTGTCTCTTCTGCATCAACTAGAAAATGTTAAATTACACATGTGGCTTGCATTATATTTCTGTCAAACATGCCTGTCTAGATAATGCCTTAGGGCATCCATTGGAAGTGTGATTAGGACTTCCTATGGGAAGTTGCTAGACTTCAAAAGTTAGAGACACATTTTCCCCGTTGTGTTACTGTGGTCTTTTCTATGGATGGGTTTATGACATTTGAGGGTTGGAAAATGGGTTTTAATAAGAGTAAGTTCATTGAGAAGATAGTTTTCTTGTGTTCGTCAGAATGATTTTCAAATGCTTTTCACCCACTCAGAAACCACGGATTCTCATGAGAACAAAGAACTGTAAACTACATCAGTGCTCTGTCATTTGTGTCTGCCTGGTTCATTCACCTTTTCTTCAGGCAGAAATCTTGGGGATTGTCAGCATAGATTTGATTGGCTTGTGGCAGGGAATATAAAGGAATACAACTAGAGAGGAATTCCATAGCAATGAAGGAAATATTAGCCTTTTCCTAAGCTCCTGTTTCAACCCTACAAGCTCCAAGCGATTTGTAGAGTCCGTATTTCAACTTTTGGTTAAACTTTCCAGATCTTCCTATTGATAGGTTTCAGTTGTTGGCAGCTCCATGTCAGAACTGTTGACACCACTGGTGAGGCTTGGCTAGCGATGCTGTAGCAGGCTTTCACAGGGTAGCTTGCAAGTTGCTTCTGAAAAACGCAAAGAGAATTACTGCCCACTCTAGGCCTTTCAACACCTGAGTGAATTTCAGATGATAAAGCCATCTCGACGCCACAGTTCTATCAGTGTTTTAGAATTGTATTTTGCTTAAAGGAAGAAGAGATAAAATACTAATAACATCAAGATGCTTGGAAACTGTTGAAAGTTTTGTTGTATTGGAAGGACTTCAGTTTCCAGGGGCTTCTTTGGAGAATGATATTTATCAAGGAATGAATGAATAAATCAGCTAGGTTCTTAAGTGAGCTACGCTTCCCCTTAAGGGCCACTTTATACACAGACTTTATCATGATGACCAAGAGTTTAAACAACACTAGAGACAGAAGGTGTAACTCCAGAGAAAGATGACATCTTTGGGTTTAGGACTCTGCTCCCTCCAGAGCAGTTATGGGATTCATTCAAGAATCTTGTCAATCCTTCCACCTCAGTTCCTACATCTGTCAAGTAGGTTTTGTGCTGGTTTTGGTGATATGACTCCTAGGGGTGTTAGGAGGACATGGCGGCATGTCATGGAAGGACTTTCAACTGTCTTGGTGAAGACCTTAGCAGGCTGGAGATTTCTACTAGTTTAGTTCCAAGATTTTATTAAGAAGTCAGCTGCTTGGAGGTCAAGACCTTCCTCCAGGTTAGAGTCAGTTGACAGTTCATGTGCAAAAATAAAGACCTAATCACTAGTAGCAAGGTTACTTTGGGGAAAAGATGTATCCCACTCGCCATTTTCGAGTGGCACTCAGGCAGCCCTGACAGCCATCATGGGGATCATGCATCTCACCTGGGGAAAAGAGGCCCCCTGGACTCCAAGCTGCTGGATTCTTGAGCCAGAAAGACGGGGTCTGGGGCCTGAACACATGAAGACAGACAGACCCTTCTGGGTGTGGGAAGGGGGAGGGAGGGCAATCCGGAAGTGGAATGCGTTTTCGTTCCCTCTAGCTTCGCCATCATTACCCTTGTCTCGGCCCTGCTACCCACGTCAAGCGCAGCCGGTGCTGAGAACATGGGCTTCAGGTGGAGCTCCGGAAAGTGAAGTTGAGCAGCCTCCCGGGGGGTGGGGCTGGGGGAACTCCAGAGGCAGTTGGGAGGGAAGAGGAACCACTGCAGACACACCTGTCTGGGGCACTTGTTCCTTTGTGGGCCAGGTAGTCGTCAGGCGGGAACTTCCTGTATTACACCGATAATCTCTACTTTATGGTTAAAGGCAGAACAATAGTAGTTTACTCAGGAGGGAAGGACAGTTAGCAAATGGGTTAATAAGGTTTCTAAGAAGCTACTGTGAAAGATAATCATTTAGCATGTGTCTGGATTTACTCCATTTATGTCTTGATTGAAGATACTGATTCTCAGCCTTACCTCTCTGCATATTGGAATCTCACGAAGAGCTTTAAAAATATTGATACCTGGGGCTTCCCTGGTGGCGCAGTGGTTGAGAGTCCGCCTGCCGATGCAGGGAACACGGGTTCGTGCCCCGGTCTGGGAAGATCCCACATGCCGCGGAGCGGCTGGGCCCGTGAGCCATGGCCGCTGAGCCTGCGCGTCCGGAGCCTGTGCTCCGCAGCAGGAGAGGCCGCAACAGTGAGAGGCCCGCGTACCGCAAAAAAAATATAGATAGACAGATAGATAGATAGGTAGCTACCTGGCTGGTTGACTTGGGTACTGGGATTTTTTTTTTTGGCAATTAAAGACACTCTTTTAATTTTTTATATTCTTTTTCATATTCTTTTCCATTACGGTTTGTTACAGGATATTGAATATAGTTCCCTGTGCTGTACAGTAGGACCTTGTTGTTTATCCATCCTGTATATAATATCAGTAGTTTGCCTCTGCTAATGGATAACTGGGATTTTTTTTTAAAGCTTCTCCAGATGATTCTGATGTGCAGCGAAGATTCAGAATACTTGATTTAGAAAATGTGTATTTCCCAAATGATTAGATGATCCTGAGTCCCTGAAGTATGTGGAAACTCAAGCATATTTTTCATGTACTGTCAAGCACAGTAGTTGTAATGAAGGCCCAGGATCTTATGTAAAATAAATGATTAGTCTTAACAACAGGGCTACAGGAGTGCAGCGCATGAGTTTATTATTTCAAGCCGCTTCGTACTCTGTTAATGACTGTTGTCATCACATACACACACACGCTTCTATATTTCATTCTCATTCCTGTCATTAAGCTTCTAGAATGCTACTAATGCTAGTAGCATTTCTCCTAATAATATTCACCTTGGCAGCGGAACTTGTTTGCAGTCATCAGTTGTCAGAAAAACCCCCAAACTCCCAGGTCTTTCTAACCACGACCACCGTGGAGGGAAGGATGCCTTTTCTGAGTTCCTGTAAGGAGTCATGTGTCTCAAGATCAGGGAACGTCTATGGTTTCTGACAAAGTAGATAAGAAATTCCTTGCCAGGATGGTTATTACTTCCGGAAAAGTTTTTCTAAAAGAGGAGATGCAGGTGCGTGACCCTCTTAATCAATGTTCAAGATTGTGTATAGGTTACTTCTGAGTTACAGAGGCTGCAGGTTGGGCAGGCAGATAAATTCTGCCCTGATTCTTCAGTCAGTCATGTATGAGGTCCCGGTCCATCTTCAGTTGTGGTTTCAGTTAATTTCCCGCTCTGCACCATGAAAACAGGTTTAATTCTTACGGCACGCATAAAAAGTAGTGCTTTATTTGGGACTTTAAAAATTTCTCATTGTAATGATGCGTTGCATTTATAGAGAGCCTTTGTTTCAAGAAACGCGTAGTATTTCACAAGCTTCATGTGACTTATCTTTAAAATAATATTATGTGATGGTAAAGGTTGGGTATTTTAATGCCAGTTCCTCAGACGGCATACGCTGAGGAGATGTTGACATTTCTTTTACGGTGCTTTTCAAGTATAGTGTTCTTAATAGGGTTTTGTTGAAAATTATATTGGTAGGAAACATTTTCCCAGAGACATGAATCTGTACCAGACCTCGTTTGCACTTGTTACTCTAGGTATCATTTACAGGGCCTTTTCTATTTCTTTGTCTGCCTGAAGCAACCCAGGAATTTTCTGATATATGTAGAGCAAGGGAATTTGTTCAACTTGACCCTGGCAGTGGTTGTAACCCAGCCTTCTCCTTTTCTGGTTGAGGTGTGTCGGGGGGCCGGGTTGTCTCCTATTTCACTGGAAATGGGCAGCATCTAGTTAGGACCTTGCGGGACTTCGTGCAGACTTCAGTGGGGCTGTTATTTTAGAGACTTTCTTCGGCATTTCTCTGGATTACCCTCATTTGAACTAGAATGCAAACCTTGCTCTGGTAGCCTGTTTTTAAAGCCTCACATTTCTCATTCCGTGTGTGGTCCATTTCAGCTGTGGACATTTTGTAAAGATACATCCCAGGACAAAAAGTCTTTTTCAATTGTAGAGGGTGTCTGAGTTGCCTCCCTTCCGGTCACCTCCAGCAGTCAGCCGAGGGTGTGTGTTTAAAAGCTTCTCTTTCTCTCTCTTCCTTTTATAAGACTTTCAGGTGCAGTCATTCACGAAAGAAATGAAGATGGACCAAGCCCAGAGTGATGCTGTAACAGAAAGAGGAAAGCTGCTTGGGGATGGGGAGAACGTTTATGAGGCACGGGAAGGCAGGTGAAGAGGGAGGGAGGAATCAGTGGTTAATGTGCAGGTTCAAAGCATCCCTTTGGGGCTCTTCTGCTGCTTCCACCTCTTGTCTCCACAGAAGCCTGACCCTCATCCTTTCCTCTGTCCCAATCTTAAGGTCCCATGAGTCCCCCGGGAGCTCGTACCCAGGGGCACTGTGAGTGCAGTGGGAGAGCAGCCCCACGGGCAGGTAGAACATGCCTGGAAGGTATCTCTGCTTTGCCGGGAGAAATTGAGACGCTCTCTCTAATGGCCGCGTTGATAAAACTAAATAGTAACACTTGCAGTTCATTACTTGTTAGCCCCAGGCAGGGACACTGCAGATTGGCTAATTGTAATAGCCAGATCATTAGAGGGACCAGCAGAAATGGAGGAGAAAGCAGCTAATCAAGGCCCGAACTTGGCCTCACTTTGTTGTGGCCGGGATATAAGCTGCTGTTCATTTTGAGCACCTGCCTCTTCTGCTGTTAGAATTAGTTAGGAAGAAAGGATTCTGTGACCCTTTTTCAAAAGGTGGATCAAAAGCTTAGGGGCATTTGTGAATAAATCCCACAGCAAGACGGTATTTTTCCCAGAGGTGACACCAGCTGGTTCTGTATGAAGTCACACCACCTTTCTTATACCGAAGCGACCCCACTGTCAGTAGGACATGCGCTACTGGGGTTTCCAGTAGTGGTGATGTTTGTTGCCGAGCTCACCTAATCTCCACCTTAAAAGAAGTCGTCTGTATGCTGGCAGGGATTAGGGGTGTAATCTGGGCCATGGGGTGGCGTGCATTTCATTTTCCCATCCAGGTCTAAAGCCTGTGACCTTGCCTCCGTCAGCACTGGGTTCCAGCCAAATGAGCTAAGCATCCTTCACGCACAGACCTCCCTGGAAACCACAACCTGGCATGAAAAGGAATCACAGCTTGAGATTCTGCTTACTACTACTCATGTCAGAAATATTTAAGAAATTCAGAAGAGAAAACAAAAAAAGATTCATAGCATCTCAGGGTTAGAAAGGATCTTAATTAAAATGTTTTAAAATTAGGACAATGAAGAAATCTATTTGAGTTTTTGTCTTTGATGCTTGTCTTCGAAAGGGTTGCTCCAAGTTGTAGATACTAGTAATTTTTCTTATTATATTGGGTAGACCCCTCGGATCGTGTGAGGGGCCTCTGGGGACTAGTTGATGGAGAAGGGGGATCGTGGTCTTCCTGTTTTGTTTGGCTGTGTTCTGCCCACAATGTAATTAATAAGCATTGACTCGCCAGGAGATAGAAGATCACGCAGAAGCAGCATCTTGGACTTAGTTATAAGGCACCTTCAAGTTCTACTTGAGTTAATTCCCAGCGCAGGAACACCTCTCAGAGTCACCTTTCAGCCTCGTCTTAAATTGGCTTTAAGGGGAGCAGTAATCAGACACACATTCCTAGAGCACAGGTGTGTGTGGCCAGCCCTGCCCTCTGGGGGGCTGAGGGGAAGCCTTCGCTCTGCCTTATACTAGCCCTTCCGAAGTTGAAGACACCTATTTCGATCCTTTCAGTCTTTCCCCCCCAACAAGCCCCCTTAGCGCCTCCATCACCCCTTCCTCATTTGCGAGAAGGGGAGGGTGCATCTTCAGACCCCTGGACCGGCGTCGTTGGATGGCAGCCACTGTGATCCCCAGAGGCAGACTCGCTCCTCCTGGGTTCAGAGTTCTGCCCACAAACAGGCCCCGGATAAATGTTGACGGGGCCTTTCCTCCTCACTGCTCCTGTTCGTCTCACCTGTACGTTCAGATCTGCTGCTCTTGGATAAGTGGAGAGGTGTTGAGTAAGGGAAATGGTTTTTGTGGTTGTTGAAGAAAATGTTAGAGAGAAAAGGAACATGGTTTTATTTAAACATCCCCTAAGATGAGCTTTCAGTACGAGGTAGAGTCCTCAGAGGCACCAGCAATCTAAGTGCCCTGACGGCTCTGCTGATGGAGTCCCACAGGTAACATCCATCTCTGGATGGATTCTGGTGTCTACCCCCGCTCAGGGGCCGTGCCAGGAGAACTCCCCTCGCACGTTGCATTTAGTCCCCTTCCTTCAGGTAAAGGTACTTACGCCCTCCATCTTTGTTCCCAGTAGCAGAAGCAACAGGCTTAAGACAGTCAGCACCCTGGCTCGGGGCCTCTGTGGAGCAACCCTCGGGGACCCCCCTGGAATTCTGTGAGGAGTGAGGGCACGAAGCAATGAAATATTCCAAAGCTGCGGCTGTTCTTACAAGCTTGAACTTACCTCGTGGGAGTCACCATTAGTTGTGAAGCCACTGTGGACGGGCTGGCCCTACTTCAATGTAATTTCTTATGTCTCCTCTTTTTACCAGCCGTACCATCTCCCGAGCTGGTGACTAGAACAGATTGCTTCCCCCCTGCCATCTTCAGATCAGGTTCATCATGTGGAATGGGGGTCATGATGCCTTCCTTGCAGGGTTATTGTGAGTCTGAAATAAAATAAAGGCTTCGTGGGAAGTATATGCCAAGCGCTCCCTTAATGCTAGCTTCCCTCCCTGGTTGTCGCAATGACTATATTTTCCAACCAAGACTGGGACATATGTTCTGAGGAGTATAAGTATTTATGTATGAGTACCCATATGTATTTATGGGTAAAGTGATGCAGAATTTTTAAAATTAATTTTTATTGGAGTATAGTTGACTTACAATGTTGTGTTAGTTTCTGCTGTACAGCAAAGTGATTCAGTTATACATATACGCATATCCACTCTTTTTTTAGATTCTGTTCCCATATAGGTCATTACAGAGTATTGAGTAGAGTTCCCTGTGCTGTACAGTAGGTTCTTATTAGTTATCTATTTTATATATAGTAGTGAGTATTTGTCAATCCCAGTCTCCCAATTTATCCCTCCCCCGCCCTTTCCCCCCTTGGTAACCATAAGTTTGTTTTCTACATCTGTGACACTATTTCTGTTTTGTTTTCAAATAGGTTCATTTGTACCATTTTTTTAAGATTCCACATGTAAGTGATATCATGTGATATTTGTCCTTCTCCGTCTCACCTAGTATGATAAGCTCTAGGTCCATCCATGTTGCTGCAAATGGCATTATTCCATTCTTTTTTATGGCTGAGTAATATTCCATTGTATGTATGTCATATATGTACCACATCTTCTTTATCCATTTTCTGTCAGTGGACATTTAGGTTGCTTCCATGTCCTGGACAGAATTTTTAATATTGGGGCCACCTTAGAAATCCTAGGACTTAAAGGTGGTAGAATTCGTAATGCCTGGTACAGGCCTTGCCTCCTAGTGGACGCTTGATGCATGCTGAAAGCTTTCATAACAATCATAGGAGAACAAAACCTTAGTGGCCTTTTACAGCAGTGCTTGATTGCCTGGCCTATTGCTAATGCTTCTTTTCTTTCATCCAATTGTGCATCGATAACTTAGTTCTGGGCAAAAGAAAGACTTAAGGTGCTTTGACTTAATTGTATCTGTTTGATAGACACAATACGCTGTCTTCTGATTTAGAGTAGAGTAGCCTTAAGAAGAGGAGGAAAAGGACTGTATTTCAGTTCTAGGCATGTAGGAATTTACATAGTTCAGGTCCCGAACCATCTTCTTCAGTGCCCGAAGCAAGAGCACTCCTTGGACAGGTGAAGCCAGGCTCCTCAGATGATCCCCACATCAGTGTAAATGTAGATTGTGGGGCGTACCCTCCCCCTCAAGGGCTGAATGGGCGTCTGGGTGACCAAGGGAGATCGCTCCAGAGACCAGGAGTGTAGCTCCTGCCCATTCTGTTTTCATGGGGTACTCCCATTTTTCTTGCTGGAAATGACTGCAAGCATGTTAAAAGCCAAAGACCAATTGGGGTGTAAAAATCTGATGACTCAGCACCAAGAGGGATGTTTCTCTCGGGAGAGGAGATGGGCACTAAGAGGGCAACCGGCTCCGGTCACTTGTTTAAAAGACGTCTCCTGGAGCCTCTGTGGGAGGGAAAGACAGCATCACAACTTCACTGCTGTGATTTGATGGACCTGGTGTTCTACTTCGCAATTCTTATTTGAATCCCTCACATCCTAAGGTATACTGTTCTCACCCCAGATCCTAAAGCACACTGTTTCTTTCTCGAAAGCTGCGAAAGATATTGTGGACTGTGGCTGTGTGTAAATTTAGCAAAGAAGAGTGACGTTTGCATCTTTCCGCAAGTCCTTTAAGTTGATCTTGCTAAATTTGGGGGTGAACAAAATACTCAGTGTAGTTTTTCAAGTGAGAGAACTTGGCAATCAAGAGTGTGTTAGTTTAGGTTGTTGTGTATTCTGTTTGCACCCCTGGCACCAAAAACCTAGAAAACTGTGCAGCTCAGAATTCAGTCTTGTTCAGTGTTTTGGTGATGGGTTGCTTTTGCTTATTAATGAAAGCTTATTTAATGAAAGCCAAAGCCATCACTTTGAATTATTCTGCAGCCAGAAGGGTGTAGTTAAATACTTGTGTATTCAGACTTCAGTTGAGTAAATCTCAGTAAATAGTTTCCCATAGGAGAGATTTCTTTAGTCTGTAGAAGATGACTGTAGTAGAAGCATCAGCTTTCCCAGGCAGCTTTCCTAAAACTCTGCAGGATGGAAAAGAGAAGGAAATTCTTCCCTCAAAATATTGAATATTACTAGCACGACCGCTGTACCTGTGGTGCCTACTGTTTCCCCTCTTGTCTGGGTTGCTGGCTTTCAGTGCATAGAAGGGACACCTAAGTGTAGCAGGATGAAAAGTGCACCTGCAGCATTTTTACTGTATTTCCTTGGGAAATGGTCCATGGGCACCACTGTTTCCATCACACTCTTTGTCCTCAAGACTTTACACAGGCTTCAGAAACCACCTTTGGGGTAATCCTGGCACTCCTAATGGGGACGGGGGCTATTTCTGGAAAAAGTTCCTAAATCAAGGGCATCTTAGCTCTACAGTCAAGAAATCTTTGAAATTACCTCTAAACCATCTCTTTGCAAGTACTGTTGTCCCTCGGTATCTGCAGGAGGGTTTGGTTCCATGACCGCTGAGGATACCAAAATCCACAGATGCTTAAGTCCCTTATATAAAATAAAGTGGTGTAGTATTTGCATATAATCTGTACACATCCTCCCGCATACTTTAAGTCGTGTCGTTATTACTTATACAATGGAAATGCTATGTAAGTGGTTGCCAGCACATGGCGGATTCAAGTTTTGCTTCTGGAACTTTCTGAAATTTGTTTTCCCCGGCATGTTTTTTGATCCGTAGTTGGTGAATCCCCAGATTTGGGGCGGTGGACTGTACAACCAGACTTTATTTCTGTTTTTCTCTATTACAGAAATGCCTTGTCTTTATTTCCAGAAGGTTAGTATTTAATGGTCAGTAAGCTCTAAATTTCTCAGCCTTTCAGCTTTTTCAAAGAGTTAGTGACGTAAGAACAAATGTGTAAACGTGCTGGGGGATCCCCGTGATTTATAGAAGCTCTATATTCAATAATTTTGAAAAGGAAAGCCTTTTTTGGTGATAATAATATTCAGTTTTTGTCTCTTGTCTGTAAAAGGCAGCCATGGGGTGGGCGTGGAGAAAGGAAAAACGCCACTCTCCTCCTGAACACAAGACATGCAAGCTTGGTTTATGCAGTAGTCACAGGTTCTAAGCGGTTGGTTTAAAAATGAGCAGAATTATTAAGTATTATCAGAGAAATGCAAATCAAAACTACAATGAGGTACCACCTCACACGGGTCAGAATGGCCATCATTAAAAAATCTACAAATAACAAATGCTAGAGAAGGCGTGGAGAAAAGGGAACCCTGCTGCACTGTTGGTGGGAATGTAAATTGGTGCAGCCACTATGGAGAACAGTATGGAGGTTCCTCAGAAAACTAAAAATACAGTTGCCATATGATCCAGCAGTGCCACTTCTGGGCATCTACTCCTGGACAAAACTATAATTCAAAAAGGTACATGCACCCCTACGTTCATAGCAGCACTACTCACAATAGCCAAGACACGGAAGCAACCTAAATGACCACCGACAGATGAATGGATAAAGAAGATGTGGTACATATATACAATGGAACATTACTCAGCCATAAAAAAGAATGAAATAATGTCATTTGCAGCAACATGGATGGACCTAGTGATTATCATACTAAGCGAAGTAAGTCAGAAAGAGAAAGACAAATACCGTATGATATCACTTACACGTGGAATCTAAAATATGACACAAATGAACTTATCTACAGAACAGAGTCACAGACACAGAGAACAGACTTCTGGTTGCCGAAGGGGGTGGGGGAAGGATGGATTGGGAGTTTGGGATCAGCAGTTGCAAAAACTATTATATATAGAATAGGTAAACAACAAGGTCCTACTGTATATCACACGGAACTATATTCAGTATCCTGTGATACACCGTCATGGAAAAGAATATGAAAAAGAATGTATATATATGTATAACTGAATCATTTTGCTGTACAGCAGAAATTAACAACACTGTAAGTCAACTCTACTTTAATAAAATAAATTTTTTTAAAAAATGAGCAGCATTAGATGGGTCACCTTGAAACAGACACTGCTGTCTCCGATGGAGACATCCAGGCAGAGGGGCTTAAAGAGACTAACATCCGATTCCCCCCAATAACGGAAACCTCTTTATTCTCAGAACTGCCTCTTGAAGGGTCACCTTGTGACCCTTCATGGTCAGGGATAGAGCTCACTTTCAATAGCATGCTTGTAGCAACCCTAACTCCGCATTCCATTTAATGTTTTGAAAGCTTTCTATAATGGTTAGTAACATTTACATTTCATCCTTTGCCTAAAACTATTTTTAGCCTCATTTTCTCCTTCCAGAGCTTTGTGCTGCTCTTTCAACACCCCTTCTCAGAGGTATTACAATTGGCCTTAGAAACGGCAGTGCTCCCTTTTGTTCTGCCCAGTTGGTTTGGTAGGTTGTACCTGCACATTTGAGAGCAGCATGTTTCCTTTTTCAGTATCTAAACAATAATGTGACCACATCACGGCATTTTTAGTCACATCATTGACCTCTGCTGGCAGTGTATCCCCCTCCAACGCTTGAATGCGTTAATGTCACTGTCAGCAGCATTTTAATTTAATTAGAGCAGTGGTTATAATCCTCTTGGGGAAATCGTTATTCCCCTCTGTGATGTTCAAATAAAACACCTCTGGTTTTCATCCGACTGACAATTTGCTCTCGAGGTGAATACGCTGTAAGCGGGGGTACTCCCCTTCCCTTCCTTGGGGTTGGACCAGAGAGGCAGTTCTGAGAATAAAGAGGTTTCCGTTATTGGGGGGAATCGGATGTTAGTCTCTTTAAGCCCCTCTGCCTGGACGTCTCCATCGGGGATAGCAGTGTTTGTTTCATATTCCTCACTGCTGATAGTCTGCTGCTTGTACCACGGTAGATGTTAAGTGCATGGTTAGAATAACAGATGTTAAAATGAGGACCACGTGAGTCACCCTAGAGATTGACAGAAAGAGAGACAAGGGACATAAGTCTGGTGGGGGATGCCCAGGTGTGTGCTTGCTTCTCCTCGGAAAGGAGCCCCCACGCTGGGCGGCGTCCTTTCCGGGGTCCCCTGAGTGCTATGCTGGCTGCTAAGCCCAGGGTCACGGTAGTGTAACAGCCGCCAGCAAACTGCTGCTCAAGACCCTAGAAGCACATTTTGCTTTTCCCCCTCTTGGTCAAGATACCCACCCTTTCTTTTGTTACTGACAAATCTCTTCATTGAAACCTTTGAAAAGAGCTTCCCATCCCAGGCTTAGGATGTCGCAGTGTTGCCGAGTGGAATCCATCATCAGGAGTGAGAGGCATTCAGTTTCCACAGTCACTCGGTGTCCGGCCTTCTCTTTATAGGTTTCATCATGAAATAGCAAGGTTGTCTTCATCTGCAATTGTTTGGACGTGTGGGGGTGTGGCATAAAAATCCGAGGCCAAGCCCTGAAGTGTGGCATTCAGTGTAGCAGGAAGGACTGGGAACCACACACAAATGTAAACACACAGGGGGCTGCCTCCAAAGAAAGTACAGTGAAAAGAAGGTACAACACAACGATAATTGAGCATGTCGCAGGCTGGAGGTATATCTCCCCAAGAAATAAAGTACAATCTGCCTTGAGGGCTCCATCCTTGATGGAGTTGGTGAGGGTGAGGGAGCGCGGAGAGGTGGCCTCTCACTCGCGTGGACTAGTTATAGGATCTTCTAACTTTCTCCTTGCTTTAAGGGAAAGTCACCGTCTTAGGAAATGCCATCTTTTTTCTCACACTCATGCCATGCCATCTGAAAGCTATCTGGCTGCACCGTGTTTTCTTCATCAACAGTTTCAGTTCTGCAAAAACCCTAACAAAACAGAAAGCTATTTCTGGGAATAAAGTAATGGTAGATAAGATATCGAGACATATATTGGGACTGGGGTGGCAGTGGGGTGTTATTCAAGGGGTGAAGTGTATGGAGAATTTGTTAAACTAGAAAAACAGACTATGTTTAAAATGTTTAAAAAAGCCTAGCTCACCTTGAAAAACCCCTCAGCAGATTTCGTATGTTTCCCATATGTGTGTTTATGTCTGACTTTTTCACCTCAAAAACCCCAAGCCAAACACCAAAAATATAACTCCTCCTTAAGTTAGAGTTGCTCAGAATATGTGTGATGTTTGGTGAAGTTCAAGAAAAGTGAAGTTGAAGGTTTTGCCTCTGGATGACCTTTCACAGGACGTCTCCATTGATCCAGAAATGAAATCTAGGGTGTATGTGTCTGCCCTTAATTAAGAAATTCACCAGGAGACTTTGGGATGTATGTTTAAACAGAAATCTTCCAAAGGCCCTAGTTGCTGGTAGAGGATGCCTCAGGGAAGTTATTGTGACTCCATTCGGAAATTACAAAAATATGTATATATTCATTTAAAATCGAAACTTCTGCCACAGCTGCCAAACTTTCCAGGTTATGAGCAGAAGAGAAGCTTCAGTTTGGTTACAGGGCTGGGGGACTCCCCTGCTTCCCTTTGCATATTTGATAGAATATAAAATGTTAGAGAACTCTTTCCAATACGTAAACACCCCTTTCGTTTTATTTAAATCTGTGATTTTTCTTTTGCTCCATTTTTGTTTTCACAACGGCATCTTACCGATCTCCTCCCGCCCCATCTTATTTTTGGACCGTGTGTGTCCCAATTTACTTTGCCCTGTTAAACACAACTTCTTGTAGTTTCTGTGGTTTATGTATGGACTGCAAGTCAAACTAGTTGGTATTTGTCGATCTGAGATGCAAGTCGCACTGCCCTCCCCGGTGTACACCATAGTTGGTTTCTTGCCATTAGTTGGCACTTTTTTAACTTAAAACTAATCCTTCCCATCCCATCCAGTTGTTTTAATTGATCTAATAAATGCCGCCTGTTTGAATTTAAACAGTGGGTGTGCTGGGTCTCCCCTCCCCCTTTCCTTGTCAGTTGAGTAAGAATCTTCGATTAAACCGTACTTCCTTAAATGCAGGTTATTCTTTGCATGAGCCTTGAGATGCTTCCGAAGGAAAGAAATTATTGGTTCTAAGATGGAGCGTAAGGGGACAAGGAGATAACTGTTGGTGGCAGAGCATTCCCTGCGATGAAGGGAAAAATGAAACACTGGAGGTTTTGGTGGTGGTAGCTGTGTCATGAGATAGGTAGGTGATAGACAAATCTTGCTTGCAGGTTTATTAACTAAAATCTCGAACTTATAAGCCATCATGTTGGGCTCACCTCTCATTGGATCTGAGTGTGGAATCCTACTTTGATTAGAAGATGGGGATATTGCCAGAGAAGAGGGAAGGTGGTTTTAATGTATTGGTGACATTAATTATGGGACCGGTAGAGTAATTTTTGAGATAGGAGTCTTTAACGCCATTCTCTTAGACATATTGTTTCATTCCCTTGGTCTTGCCTCCCCTCTTTTTACTGGAACAAACAACTAGTACAGAGAGGGAAAAAAAAAAAAAAAAGACACCTATTTAGCTGAGGGCAAACAAAAAGCCCGCTTTTAAACCTCTCCCGCGTTTTGTTACAAATCCCTGATGCTGGCGATCTGAAAGACAGCTGCACAGAGTGTCTAGAGAGGGGACCAGCACCCAGACGCCCCGAACCCGCCCCCTCGCGATGTCAGCCCTCAGTTCCAGGCTTTCATTGTCTTTTTCCCCCCCTCCCCTCTTGCTGCCCTTCTTTTTAACAGCAGGAACGGATTTCATATACACCCCCCGAGAGCCCGGTGCCCAGCTACACTTCCTCGACGCCGCTTCATGTGCCAGTGCCCCGAGCGCTCAGGATGGAGGAAGACTCGATCCGCCTGCCTGCGCACCTGCGTGAGTGTTCGCGCGCCCCGGGATGGACGTGGGGGGGTGGTTTGGACGGGAGGAACGGACCGACAGCTGGACAGAAGGATCGACCGCTGTGGGGGGGCGGGTGGTGGTGGCAGGGAGGCGGGGCTGCAAGCCGGGCAGGGGCGCGCCCAGAGATGGTTTTCCCACGACCTCCCGAAGCTGCTTTGGCATCGTTCGCCCCCTCCCACCTGCAAATGGCTTTGAAAAGCTTGAGCTTCCTGGCTGTCGTTTCTCTGCGTGTTCATTTCGTCTCTTGACTATGACATACTACCCGCTGCAGCTCAGCAGGGCGTCGGGGCCTCCCCACTTGTGCTGCTGGGGCCAGGCTTCAAAGCACCCAGCACCTGTCCTTTCCTTTTTGTCTTTCTTTCTTGAGCTGCCACCCAGCCCCGATGATCCGGCATGCCAAGCGCAGCCGGGGAGAATGCATCACCTGATTGCCACCCTGGTCGCGGTGTCCAAGAAAATGCCAGGTTCTCTGGCTTGACTGTTAGCCTTAGGGCACGAGTCCAGGTTATGGAGGACGCGACACGGCGGGAGGTGTGTGTGGGGGGTCACCTTGGCCCTTCCCTAGTTGATTCCTCATGACTTGAATGGTGGCCCAGTTGTACCTGCCGTCTTTTTCGGGCGTGCTTGTGCTTCCCAGATTATTCTGCTCCGCCTGGCCCATCCCTCCTCAGAAAGCAGAAGGTTGCCTGCTGAGAGTGGGGAACAGCAAGAGAGGATGCAGGCTCCTCTTTCCTCTCTCTGTGCTCATTCAGCAGATCACATGACTGTGATGCTGGGAGGTACTCGGCGTGCATTGCTGGCGTACCCCTTCTCCCCGACAGTGAGGATGGTGGCTGGGATCCTTGAAAGGGAGTTGGGGGCCATGAGAACCCTTCCCCTCCTCCAGCTTGCTGCATCCATCAGTGTTTACAAAGTTGGTATATACTAGGGTCAGCACACTCCAGCTTCAGTCTGCCCTCTTCTCCACACTGAACTTTTAAAGAAGAGATTGGGACTGTGAAGATGCCATGGTCACAATCGAGGGCACGGCTGTACTCAGCAGAATGGAGTTTTGTGGCACCAGGGAGCGTTGTGAGCAGACAGCCTGGGAAAGAGACCACTAACAGCCTTTTTTCCCTCCCCAAGCTGTTCTGTGACCAAGCTATTCACTTCAGGACCGTTCACTTTGGGGTGGAACATACTCAGGCCATGCAGAGAAAGCACTCCTGCTACCTAATCTCCTTCATTTATTCGTTCCACAAATAGTTACTGATTAACTGGTATTGGTAACAAATAGTTACCTATTATTGGTAACAAATAGTTACCTGCACTGTGCCAGGCACTCTTCTGGTTGCCAGGATACAGAAATGAACCAAGCAGACCCAACTCCTTGCCCTTATGGAGCCTGAAGTCTCCATAAAGAGAGAAAAAGAAATAATAAACCCCTGTCCCCAGCAGGCTGAGGTTTCATGGCTTTTTCTTCCTGTACTTTGACACAGCCCATCCCCCAGCTTCCGGAAAGACCCTAACTCCTGCTCTGTCTCTGAACTTCACATATGTAAGCTCTTTGGCCACAGAACTGCCTCTGCATAAAATGTTACCACGGTAAAACGCACTAACAAACACAACGAACTGACCGTCAGCAGGTTGTAATTCTTAACTAGTTCTGCTGTTAGACTAGCTGTTCGACTGTGAGTCAGCTCTCCTAACACTGTTTTCCTACCATACAAAATTGTGATTGGACAGGAGAATGTTCAACAGCCCTCTTAACTTGAAAAGATTATGATCTCACCTAAGACATCCTTTTCCCTACTTGGAACTGTTTCTTCCATACCAACACTTTCTTTTTTTCTTGGGTTGACAGTTTCCTCATGGAGTCACAGCGGTGCCGCTCACCACTGTCTTGTCGGGCCCTGCCATGTGCCTAGCACACAGTCAGAGTAGCTAATAGCTATTGTGGGATGCCTCTGTACCAGACACTATGTGGAGTCCTTTATGGAAATTATTTAATTCTCACAGCGATCCTTGTAGGTATTTTTGTTATATCCATGTCACACATAAGGAATTTAGGGCTTAGAGAGTTTAGGTAACCTGCCAAGGTCACACAGTCAGTAGGAGATAGAGTCAGGGTTCAAACTCAGTTCCGTCTGACTCCAGAGCCTGGGCTTTTATCTGTTAGGCCGTGATGTAAGTGTGTTTAATAGGTACTTCTTGGATGGATGGATGAATTCAGGGTTGACGGTTAGCCACTATTCACTAATGTGGCCAGAGGGCTGGTTTCTGGCTGGACTCTGTTCTAACTGGTGGATCAGTTGTTGAATAGTTCGCATATCTCCCTTGGATGGATGGATGGGTGGGTAGATGGATGCCCCCATAGAGAATTATCAGATACAGAACTATAGCACATTACTGCTGGCCTTAGAACATAGTCAGTTGTTAGGTTAGGGATTCAGGTCATGGTGATGGTTTTGTCTGAATGAATGCTCCTGTCTGGCAGCCTGACTTTAGAGCCCTCCTTGCAATCTGCATCAGCCCCATGGTAACACCATTTGTTCCCACATCTGGAATGAATCCTCTGAAAGTGGAGGTTCCCAGGCTCTTGCTGTCTGTCTTCAGCTGGGACTTTCCACAGGAGACTGAGCTGCCCGCCTCCCTGTCCTGTTCCAGCACTCGGCTGCCCATTGTGCTGTTTGAGAAACATCTCCTGGAGTGCCTAGGATGGTTGAGGCCGTGTCGTATACTTGAGGATGCATCCCAGCTGGGTTTCCAAACCGAAAAGAAAATAAATATTCTAACGAGGGAATTGGGTTATTGCTGTTTGAATCTGGGATTCCAGACAATTCCCAGCGGAATGCTCGTGGAAAGTACGGGGAAGAATCCGAAAGCCAAGACAGCGGCAGGACATTTATGGTATTGCTGGGTTGAAAGCATTTTTAGCCGCTTGTTTTAAAGAGATACTCACCAGACTGGTATGCCTCCAAGTGGCTTCTTTTCGCCCTCTGTCCTCATTGATCTCCAGATAAACCCTTTCTCTCTTAGCACTTTCTTTTTCTCCTTTCCTTCTTAACTCAATAGATAGCCTTTCCTGGTTAGGGCGGAAGGCAGGAATCATAATATTTAAGGTTCTCATGCTGCAGGTTTCTCACCATTTTGTTCTGCAAACACAGGGCAAGCTGAAGACACAGTGTGACAACTTAGGAAGCTGTTGAGATGTAGAAAGTAATGGCTTTTCCTCTTCCTGGCCTCTGATAAAAAAACAAACAAACAAAAAAAAAACACCAAAGTGATAACTGGGGCAAGCCCGAAGTGGTGATTCTGGAGGACTTGAAAGGGACAGGCAGGGGCAGTCTGGGCCAAGGGGAGGAGGGCCAGCCTCGTACCATCCTGGCCAGGCCTCCTCCCTGCCCTCCCACCCACCGGAGTCCTGCGGCAGCTTCCTGGAACTTCCTTGTTGCACCAGGAGAGCAGACACAAGTTTGTTTATTGAGAAGATAGAAAGGTTTTTTTTCCCCCTTCCTTCCATGTAGGGTACTAAATTTCTTTTTAAAGCTTGAGGCTAGAAGAGCTGAAGTGTGACAATTACAGCAGGTAGGTGAAAATGAAAAGTTCCATTCTTTGAATTTATTAATTAATTTATTTTTTGGCTGCGTGCGGCATGTGGGATCTTATTTCCCCCACCAGTGATCGAACCCGCGCTGCCTGCTTTGGAAGCATGGAGTCCTAGCTACTGGACCGCCAGGGAAGTCCAGAAAAGTTCCATTCTTTAAAGGGATGGTAAACCTTTCATGGTACCTTGAGAACATTTACAGGACCGTGGAGCCCCGAGAGTGCCTGGAGGAGATCACTCTTGATCCTCTGAGTGGTGAACGGCCTCCTAGTGTGAAGGAGAGACTCCCTCTAGTTTGTCTGCCCAGGGACGACTTTTTCTAAATAATGGCCGGTGGGTGCCAAGGGGGCAGCAAAATGTGCCTTATGAGCTGATGCCAGCCCTGTGAAATACTCAGCCTCAAGTCGTGATGCCCCGGGCCGCCCACGTGACCACAGTGCATGTATTTCAGATGCATGGGGCAGACTTTAAATCGCTGAACGCCTTTTCCTTATTAAATTCCTTTTAACAGAATCGTCTCGCATTTAGTCGACAGAATTGCTTCTAATCACAGGCTGATGGGATGCCGCCTGTCTAAAGCCTTTGCCGTTCGCGGTGCCAGTTTGCTCTTCTGAAATTCCTGGGAATTGATATTTAAAAATCGGAACCCAGGACTCATTCATCACATTTAATAGGGTTACGGTTTATGACGTTGCGGGTTCTTAAATAGCCGTAATAGCTGCGCAGACTTGTCTGGAGTCGGAACTCCAGAAATAGCCCCCTGGCTCTCCTTCCTTTCCTTGTGAATCTTGCAGAATTCTTACATTACTGCTCCTGCTTGTGTGTTTAATAATTTAATTTAATGCCTTCCTTTGGAAACGTGACCTCATGGCTCACCCCCTTGGGCGATTTTGCAGTCTCAGCAGAGTGACCGAGCGTAAGACAGTCGCTCGGTTAGAGCCAGGAGATTGAAAAGAGATGCAGCGCTTCTCTTTGCTATTGAGTGGAGCAGCCAACAATTTTATACACGTTCAAGTTCTTTCCATTCCCAAAGAAGAGGCAAAAAATGGGAATTAAGGATAATCTTAGTTAGTATTCTATATTATTATAAGTAACAAAATGTGTTCATATATGTGGTTTCATTTAATCATGCGGCAGTCCTAGGTGTTACTAATCCTATTTTATTGATGAGATGACCATGGCTTAGATAGTTACACTGAATTGTTCACATTCACATGGCACGTGAAGAATCTAACATGATTTCTATTTCAGAAGTCACCATTTCCCCTTCCTAGGAGAAAACATAATGGCAGAGTCTCTCGGACTTGAAAGCAGAGGCAGTGCTGACTGTTGGCGTCTGGGTAGCCGTGGATGCGGGGACTGGGAATAGCTAGGGCTCCAGTCATGCGCTTGGCCATTCATTTGTGCTGAGCCTCCCAACGGGCTGGCCTGTCTCAATGGATAATTATTTCAGTTTTGCTCACCCATTCCTCCTGCTTCTCCCTCTTGAGTGAGCTGACACTGAAATCCAGTATCTCTCTGCCATCAGCAGGACAGCGCTGGCCACGAAGGGCCCACCCAAGTCCCCACATTCCCTGGCATTTCATCAGGAATGACCTCTTGGGAACAGGGCCCACTGCTGTTTCGGAGTTTCTGGTTGAAAAAACGCAGCAATATGAAGGACTTGAGTTCCAACAGACCTGAACGGGCTGGCATCCCAGGGCTGCCTCTCTCTATTAGAGAGATGAGTTCACCTCTCCAAGGCTCTAATTTCATAAAACACCTACTGATGATGGTTTCTTTTCTTTTCTTTTTTTTTACCTTTACCCGTAAATATTTCTGTGTATTTTTTCTAAGAACAAGGACATTCTCTTACGTAATCACAATGATTATCAAAATACGGAAAAATTTTTTGAAATATAACACATTAATTTCAGATGTACAACATAACGATTCAATATATGTATGTATTGTGAAATGACCATTGTCCCTACCTGGTGCTGAGCGATATTTACGTGAGCCTGGAGATCATCCCAGTTAAGATCTATCATCACACGTAGTTCCAGTTCTTGCTCTTGTGATAAGAACTTTTAAGATCTACTCTCTTAGCAACTTTGTATTGGTCTGTTTTGTTTTTTCTGTGGGTTTTTAAAAATAATTTTATTGAAATATAGTTGATGAGGGTTTCTTATAAGGATCAGAGCTAATTTGCATGTGGCATCTGGCACAGTGCCTGGCGAACAGTGGCCAGGAGCTCATGAGGGCTCTATTTCAGTTTCCACAACTGGTAAATCGTGTGTTGAGGAGGTGCGTCTTCCCTTTCAAGGGCCAAGAGAAGCATGGACGTGCTTGCTTGTTTCATTAAAGAAAGGGCCTGGAGTTCTGTCTGCACATATCGAGACTGATTTCCCTAGGTCGCGATGGAAGTGTGATTTCTGTGAGCTTGGTTCTGCTCTGGGGCACTCCATCCCAGGGCCTTTTCCTCCCTCACTGTACCTGTCTGTACCTCTGTCTGGAGTGACTTTCTTCCCCGGCCTTGCCTGAATCTGCCATCTCCTTCTTCAACCCTCCCTGCCCACCTCCTCAGACCTGACAGATGCTCCCCCATCCTCAGCCATTATCAGGGCTCCCCAAACGGCCCCTCCTCACACAGCTGCCTGTGACATACGGTGACATCACCAGCAGAGTTGAGGCAGGGACATGGGGAAGGAGACTTCCTTCTCAGTCTCTTGACAAAGCAGCCGTGACTTCTAACAACGATGGCCAGCCACCAGCATTTTCTCTCTTGTACCCCTCAAGCCTTCCTTAGGGGTCCTTCACTTTTTACTTTCAAGGCTTTCTGCTTTTCCAGCCGCACAGGGCCCTGGGTAGCGGCTTCAAAGAGCTCGAAGAGAAAAAACAGGCCACAACAGAACAGCCAGGATGCTTTGGAAGGGAAATTTCCTTTTTGGGTTTGCTGTCTGCAAGAATTTCCGATGCAGGCAGACGTTAATTCCTAGCTGCATGCTTCCTGATAAGGAAGCAGCTTCAATAAATGCAGCTATTTATAGATGTCTTTTTTTTTTTTTAAGAAAAAAAATATATAACCAGAGGTCAATCGACCTTTTCTTTCACTTCACGTTCCGTGCCGTGCACTCCGTGTACATTTAAGGCAGTTCCTCTGACAAATGCTCTGACAAAGTGGTTGCGGTCCTGCAGGGAGTTGGGGGGAAGGCGCTCGCTTTCCTTGGAATTCCGAAGTAGACATTTGGAAGTCACTGGCTGTGGGATATTTACATGAGCCTGGAGATACCCGGCTCCATTCTACACCCAGTGTTGAAGTTTTATGACAGATGCAGCGGAAGATCCATTTAAGAAGAAAAGTCGATGGGAACCAGCTCATTCTAGGAATAGACTTGAACAACAGGAAATAAGAAATGATATTTCCATTTCTTCCTTGTCCTCTCTCCTGTCTCCCCTTGGATTTTCCCCACCATCAGTACCGCTGTGGTCTTTCTCTTGGCATATTAGGGTTCTGCAGACTGGGGACTCCCCGTCCATCAGTTAAGCAGCCAGGCTCACACGTATCTCTGTAACACTCGCTGGCTGGTGTGATAAAGACTCAACACGATGTTGACTCGAGCTGTGCTTCCCTGGGTTCCTCCCCACGACCTCCCCATCGTCACAAAGCACATTGATTGGGCTGAGTCTCTACAAATGGGAGCAAGTTTCCCTCTTCAAATAACAGATAGTTTCTCCCGTTTTGCTTCATGCCTCAGTTCAAAGTAGCTCAGACTCTTGGAGTCTCTGACAGGCATGACTTTGCCCGTTTCATCTTTATGCATTTCCAGAGGTCAGTGTTACCAAGGACCTTCGGGCGTTGCCGATTTCACTGTTGCCATCAGAAGATTCTGATTCAGTCGCCTGAACCATCTATGTGTGTTTTGGGGTAGGGTGGCTGTTTTTTCTGGTTTCTTCAGAAGCGAGGTGGGGCAGGATTTGAGAGACTTAAAGGGTCCCTGTCTCTGACCACATGCTGACTGTAAATTCCTAAGAATAATTAGTCACCCCCACCGTGATATTTACTGCCTCCATCTTTGGTAGGTGGACCAAACCCCATTCTTCTGAAATTATTCTCTATTTCTGTTTCCTCTAGATCTTGGTTAGAAATAGCCTCAAATGGGGTGCTAAGATTTCAGTAATAGAAATGCAGACTGCAGATGCAGACCCTAGATAAAGAGCTCTGTGTGTGTGGGGTGGGTGTAGATAGGATGCCTGGAGGAAAATTCCCATCCGTGCAGGACTGTGCAGGGAACATGTTGTTTCACCAGTTCGGCTAGGGCTGGATTCTCTGTTCTGGGCTGGGGGCTTTCACTAAAGTGGTCCGCTTCAAAGAGGCGGGGGGAAGGTTTGCAAGGAGAGAGGTAACAATCACTTTTTTTAAAAAAGGTACCTAGGTGAGTGTTGAGAGGTCTGTCTTAAGAAATATTACAGGGCTATTGGGCATTTATGTAGCTCCACTTTAGAAGTAACAGTGAGTGTTAGGGTTTGATTATCCATTTGTTTTCCAAGAGTGGCTTACCTTTGCAAATCAGTTTCCTTTTTGGTCATTATACCCCACCTTCCAGTTTACAGAAGCTTTGCTTCTCCTAAGCGCCATCCTGAGGTCCACTGTGTATTAGGTACCACTCTAGAGAATCTCTGTTGCAATAGGGTATGGAATAAGAAATCATTGTCATCACTGATTATCGAGCACTTTCTTGATGCTGAACGATCACTAACGCTACATGGTAGATATTCTATCTTGTTTATATCTGAGGCTCCGAGTGGTAAATCACATGCCAGAGGTCATACAGAGAGCAAGTGGTGGGGGGCACAATTTGAATCCAGATCTAATTCCAAAACCCAGACCTGTATGCACTTCACCACGTTGCTTCTTAAAAGTATTAGGAGCTGTTGAAAGTCATGTCCCTCTAGCTGTTGGTTAGAAGGAGAAAATCCAAGCTAATGTGCACTAAATTATCTTTTGAACTTAGAGGAAGGTAAATTTTCAAATTCAATCCTTTTTGGAGACTGATGTCTGCAACTTATTTTCAGGTATCTGTAAATGCTGGTGTGTTAGAAACAAAATCAAATGAAGTGAAAAAGGTGCCTGTTGTCCACGATTTTCCATCTTTTTAAAGAGATAATCTACCTCCCAGATTATTACTAAACGGTAGGAAAGGTGATGTGTTCGAATGATGGTTGTATTATTGGGTTCACAAATTAAACCATTTCACTGCCTAACGCTTTTTGTAAATCTGACACGCGTCTTTGGAAAAATTGTCGGATGTGTTGCTGCCTTGGTTTACCCACCTGACCTGTGTTCTGGGAAACTCTACTGCAGGGTCATAGAGCAGGGGACGCTCTTGTCTGCGGTCATTCCTCGGAGAGTTGGCCCAGCGTGGTCCCTGGTGGGTGGGGTAGTCTCAGACACCTCGTTCTTCCTCCCAGGGTTGTGGTTTCCTCGCATGTGAAGCGAAGGGGCCTGAGTGTGTCAAATCACTGGCTCTTACCCGCTCAGACATTTTCTTGTTCTCTGATTCCAGCAGAGAAACACAAGGCATAGCAGCGGAGCATTGTCTGTAAATGCTAAGGATGGCGATCATTCACTTGATTTCGAGCACTCAGCGTCACATTTGAGTGCAGATCGTGGTCTTTTAATGACGCAGGCAATCGTCCCCGACTTTAGCTGTGGTTGTTTTGTGAGGATATGCCCTCCTGCAAGGAAATACGGCAGTTCAGCGCCCCAGCGCCGCCGTTGGGTGCTTCCCTACGCTGCCCGTGATTGAGATTGGTTAATGCTCTTGTGGGCTGGGAACCGGAGCCAGCTGCTCCGCCTGGCAGGTCTCCTGAAGGCTGCCTCAGCCGCTCGCATCTTCCCCTGGGTCCCAGGACCTCACAGCAGAACCGCAGGCCCGCTCCCCCGTTCTCCAAGCCCCCCTTCTGGCCTGAGGATCGTCTGTGAGTTTGGCTGTTTGCCTAGTGTATTATGCACAGGTGTGTCTTCTGGTAACTCCCTCCTTGACCCCAACTGCATGATTTGTGGGAATCCCCTCGGCAGCCGGGGGCTCGTCTGCCTTTCCTGTAACCTGTAAAAAATGACAGTCTGCATTTTGCTCCGTCTGTAGGTGGTGTCCGCTGGGTTTCGGGCTTTACAGAGCCAGCTGATCTGCACGGATGGGCCACACTCCCCTCATTCCGCCGGCCCCGTCGCACATGCACAGTTAATACTGCATTAATGAACGATGGGGGGAAAAAAGCCCAGTGGGCAAGGGAATGGAGGCTTTCAGCTCCTAAAGTGAAAGCTTTGATGCTGCGCTTTTAAGTACATTTCCATCCGCGCGGCCAGCAGAGAGAATCCGTGACACTTATACCGTCCCCTGGGCATGAAAGCTCGCACCCAAGGAACGATTTCTAAATAGAGGCCCTGAGCTAGTTACTCGAATCATCCACTTATTGCCAAAAGCTGCGAAAAGCGGGTGTAGGATTAGGGAGAAAAGAATCGCCCAGAGCAGCGGTGATTTGGGAACAAAGCTGATGAGGGGGGTTATTTTACCTCCTTAAGTAGCTCTTGGGTCGCCAATGGCAGGAACTCTTTGTAGGGAAACAAATATAAGCCAGTGATTTGGTGCCAACCCTCTTGGGGAAATGAAATGATTCTTTCTCCTCCGGAGCCTGCATTCAGGAAGCAGCCCTACGGCCAGGCAGGTTCACAAACCTGTTATTCTGATGTGTTGGAGGGTGTCTCCGTCTCGGGCATATTTTCCTATTAGATGTCCACAGGGCGGGGGAGAAACTTCTTCCCTTTCTTTTTCACTCTGATTCCTTCCACACCGCCGTTCTCACAGCACTGTACCCTCGCTCTTACCCTTTTCGCTTCTCCTGCGATGTGGCAGTGAAGCCGCTTCACGAAATCCCCACCCTGGACAGACGGTTCGCGTTCCCCTCTTTCGCGTTCCGTCAGGCGTGGTGTGGGCTTCTTGCTGGGCTCACAGTCTGGCCGTGGTTCAACTCTTCATCCAGATATTTGGGGTTTTACTTAGAAGCCTTTTAGGAACACAAAAGTAGAAATTCCCTGCGAGAGACAGTCCCCACTTGAGAGTCATGGGTTACAAACGCCCTTTTAAACTCTCCTGTAGTTCTCTGATCATGCTGAGAGGTACTTCAGAGACCCACAGAAATCTATAGACAGAGGTCAAATGTGTTTGGGCCTTATGAAAGAAGAAGTTTTGTCTTTTGATTCCTGGGCAAAGAAAAAATTCCACTTCAGATAAATCCAAATGAGTGTGCATGTATGTTGGGGTGTGTGTAGGGTGGGGAGTTTGGTCGGGACTGTCTCAGAGCCATTACTCCAGACATCTGCTTCATGGAGCTTCTGTGAGGACTCCTGCCACCCAGAGTGATCCAGGGGACGAAGCTGAAGAAGTACAACTGGGTATCGTAGGGTTGGCATCGTATATGCAGCTCTGTAGCCATCTCTCATCTGGTGCTCCTTTGTTTGCCGGAGGAGTATTGAGATTCAGAAAGCGGCTAGCTTCTACGCTTGTGTCATCCAGACAGTGCTACTCTGGGTCCAGGACAGAGCGCTTATCGTTGTCTGTGAACAGGGCCCATGTTATGCTTCAGCAGAGTGTGTGGTCACTCAGCTGCAGTGATACAAGAGTGCCCCGCACTTGAAGATTTCCCACGGTGAACTACCATGGTACCTGAAATTCTCCTCAGATACATCCCATCTGGATCAGGCATTGTTTCCACCTAGTTCCACTTTTAAAAGTAAATAGTCATGATAGCAGAGGATACCTTGGATAGAGATCATGAATACCTTATGTCCCTGAATGTCTTAATGAAAATTAGTTTATCAAATCGAATCTTTTGAAATAGAAGATCCGTGGTCAGCATGGAAGGTCAAGGGAGGGGGCTGAGTTGGAAATAAACTCCAAACTCCATGATTTTGCTGGGGGCTGGCTTCCCCTTGGAGGAGACAGACCTAAGATTAGATGGAAAATCCAGACCCCTTGATGTAGACAAAACATCGTGAACCTGGACCTGTGAGACCAAGATGAATAATCTGATACTTACTATTCCTGGCTGTGGGTCTCAAGACGTTGCCAGAATCCGTATTGGCCAAACACTGTTGGACCTCTCTAGCTCACTGGCAACATGAGAATGTGTAAGTCATCTGCATTTTCTTGAGAGGAGCGGTGAGCTTGGGGCTGTACATCTGAATCCTTAAGCTTTTCAACCATTCTTACCAAATGTCTCTACCTCGGGGATGACTAACTGTTGGAGTGCACAGGTGTAAGGGAGCTGTTAGTCCACATCTCAAGCCGAAGTGGCCAGGAACGTCTTGGCTTGTGTGGAAACTGAAGGGGCTGCCTGGGGGTAGGTGGCTTGTATGAGGAGTGGGTGTGTGGTCTCGGGAGAAAGATTCCTCAGAGCTCTCCGTGTGGAGCAATAACTTCCATGTATTCAGTGCTTACGATAGGGACTTTTCACACGGATTATATCATTTAATCCTCACAACAGAGCTATGAACTGAGTTTTATTACCCTCACTTTACTGATGAAAGGTCAGGTTTGAGGAGGTTAAGGAACGTGGCCAAAGTCACAGAGCTAGTAGGTGGCCGAGCAGGTCAGACCCTCCACTCTGCACCTTTCTTCCCAGGCTGACCCAAAGACCTAGTCCCTAGACCATTTTCTTTAAGAACCTGAAAAATAGTGTTGGATCCCCCTGTGCGATCCAACTGTGGTTAAAACCTCATAAGTTTTAGAAAAACAGAATCATTCACTAAACTAAAATCACAAATCCACTCCACGAAAAAGCATCCACCACAACCCCAAACCTCAGTGTTAATATATTCAGATTTCAGGGGGCTATAGGAGTCTAGCTAGTCCCTTAAATATCTCTCTGCTTCCCGGTAAATAATATCCCTACTGAGTCCTGGCACACGAATAGTGTAATGAGATCGGACCCTATTGCTCTGCCGTTCAAGTTCAGTCTTAAGTACAGGGTGAAAATCCAGGGCTGCCTTAGTTCCTCATCTGTCTGTGTCTCTCTCTGTCTCATCGCTTGTGACACAGTTTGTGAAGTTCAGTATCACTCCTTCGTTTTGTGCTTTAGGTTTCTGCGTTGTTTCCTTTTCACAACTTTTTTTTTTTTAATGAAGTGATTTGAAATGGAAAATTAAAAACTTAACTGTGAGTCTCACAGTTTTCTGCTAATGCCTCTGTACTAAGAAGCTTCATAAAATATTATATATTATTCTTCACTTCAGCACAGCTGCTCTGGGCTCTCACCCACTTAGTCATTCACAGTATGTCTGAGAGATTAATTTTTGTAAGGCTGTGGTTTGGGATATTTTCTCCCTGTCCATGTTTCACTTCAAATCCTCACCGGGGAAGTTGGTGTAGAAAAACCCCACCACCCTTGATAAAAGGTCATTTGGCCATATAAGTGCTTCAGGAACTATAACTGGCTGTTTTATTTTTGTGCACCCTCTTCGTTTGAAATTCTGCAGTCTTTCTACCAGAAGTCTTAAGTGTGTGTGGGCTTGAGGACAAGAATGAGTGCTTTGTGTCGAAGTGCCCGTGTATGATGTAGGTATGTCTTCGGAGATGCCTGTTTCTTCTTTTTCTTCTTCTTTTTTTTTTTGGAGTCTGCGCCTTTTGGAAGAAGCGGATTAATACACACAATTACCTCAAATTCTGCTTTAAATAATCCTGTGCAAACAGTGCAAGCTCTGTTTCCTCTTCAGATTAGCCCCCGATACTAATTTAAAATTTTTAAATCAAAGTTATGCACGTGTAGAGTTTAAAAAGTTAAATAATTCTGCCAAACTAAAAGTTAAAAATAATCAGGGTTGCCTATTTCTTGATGAAAGTGACAGGTACGGATTCCCTCGTGGAGAGTTAAAGCTCTGGGTGTGACTTGGAGGATTAAAGCTCAGGATGGTGGGCGCTGGCTGGCACAAGGGCTCAGGAGAATGAAGGAGAGGGAGGAAGAGGGGGGCCAGGGACCATTTCAGTGGGGTCCCCATCCCCTGGGGGGAGAGAGCCACACTGTTTATCCCAGCATCCCAGTCGGAGCCAGCAAGCCAGGGGTGTTTTCAGGACTCAGCTGCCAAAGTTTCTTGAAACAGCTCTGCTCAAAGGCATATGCTGGGCTCACTTCTGAGGGAAATTTCCTTTTTGGGGAAGTTGAAGCAAAGGAATTTCCTGTGTGGGCAGACAGAGCTTCCTGACTTGAAGGCTTCTTGGAAGGGAAACAGTTTCATAATGAAATGACAAATTAAAGACATACCAGCCGGGTTCACTTCAAAACAGCTATTGAGAGTGCGGGCAAAGCCCTATTATACTCCCTCACAGAACAAAAATAAATCCCATCCTGACAGGTTTCTGAATGCTGGATTATATCCATCCCCCCACACCTTCCCTCGCAGCCCTCTGCATCCCCCTTCCTCCCACCCCTGCCATTAGAAGCCACCATCTCTATCTTTAACAGCTCTGCGAGCAGCCGGCAGGGAGGCTGGGAGCATCTCTCTCGCTGCCTTTCTTTGTGGCTTCACCCAGTCCTGACCTACACGGAGGCCTTATAGGTTCTGTGAGAGCCCCATGCTGCCAAGACCCACAGAAATGACCTCTTTCTTTCCCCCTTTGACACAAAGCAATGATTGAAGATGTTTTCAGCAATGGGGTAAAAAAAAAAGCAGCCATTTCCTCAGACTGGCCTTTAAAATCTTGCAGGCAGTAAATGGAAGTGCTCTTCTGGTCTTGGGAGCCAGGTCTGAAGTCTGGTCTGTCGAAGAAAATGAGGGTCTGCGCTGGGCGGATGACGTCCTTATACCTGAACTTATAATTTTATGTAGTTTAGTCAGCCTGAATTTTTTTAACTTGACATGAAGGTGCCTTATGAATTAAATCCCTTTTTTATGGAGCAGACCGGGAGGAGGAACGATGGAAGTGTTATTTGGGGTCCGTGTTCATTAGGCTTAAGCTAATGAAGTAGAAGAGGCACAGGTTCTGGAATCAGATGTCTCGATTCAAGTGCCAGCTCTAACAGTATAAAAACGAGCAGTGTCACCTTGGGCGAGTCACTTAACTTCTTGGTCTCGGTTTCCTTATCTCTAAAATGGGTACAGCAACACCTGTTTCACATTGTCGTGAGGAAATTAGATTATGATTTCAAAAACACTTCATACACTCCTCTGAAGCCTTGGCCAGATAGCACTGTTTCTGTAGTCACTATTGGGATCTTTGGGGATTGAAATGCCACATTAGGTTGAAACAGCAGAACTGTAGAATTTGTAGGTCAGTTTGGCAGACGTTTATTAGAGATTTTATATGTGTGCGGCATGCTTGGGTTCTGCAGGGGAAAATAACAGTGTGAAGTTTAGAGGGGGTCACATGGTGTGGCAGAAAGAATCTTGGACTTGGGGTCAGGAGGCCAGGGTTCAATCCTGGCTGTGAGTCAATAGCTGTGTAGATCAGGGTGAGCTATTTAACCTTTTTGAGCCTCAGTTGCTCATCTGTAAAATTGGGGGAAGTCCAACTCTTTGACTTGAATAAGTTCTGTTCAGCTCTGACATTGTATAATCAGTTTTAAGAGGTCCCTGCCTTTTGCTTACAGGATTTATTCTGAAGAGTAAGGAAGAAATATCCCCTGTATAACAGCTTGTCTGATGAAGAAACTTGCATCAGAAAGCTAGATACTTTTAATTAGTATATCTGACGTAAACAGAAAAAAATTGAGGCTTGCCAGATATGTCGGCAACAGCAATTTGTTTCGGGGTGTTTCTGAGTGAATGCTGACTTGAAAATTACTAGGGTCATGGGTTGAACGTGGCAGTTTCCTTAAGAGAACTTGTCCCAGGATTTTGGTTTACCTTCTTCCAGCTGCTCCAGGGGAGACTCAGTGTGTTTCCAAGTTGTTGTTTATTTAAGCCGTTCCCATCGCGGGTATCCTTGTCCAAATAGGCTTCCAAGATAGAGGTCATGACGCTGACTGGTCCTGCCAGTTAGGTTTTATTATGTGCTGATATGTAATTTTCGGACTGCCACATTATTCTTCGCCTCATCTTCCATTTGTATGAGTGAAGAACTATTACTAATTTTGCCTCCAAACAGTCTTGTCAGCACCCATTTTTGATTTGACGAAACCAAAGAGCTAGAAAAATGAGATACCGTTTAGAAGATCACAGATGCAAAATGGTGACAAGTCTAGCCTTGAGTCAAAACAGCTGATGCTTTGTTTTCTTTTGTTTTTGATGTGGACCATTTTCAAAGTCTTTATTGAATTTGTTACAATATTGCTTCTGTTTTATGTTTTGGTTTTATGGCTGCGAGGCATGTGGGATGTTAGCTCCCCGACCAGGGATTGAACCCGTACCCCCTGCATTGGAAGGCGAAGTCTTAACCACTGGACCGCCAGGGAAGTCCCCAAACAAAACAGCTGATGTTTTTGGGGTGTGCACTGTGTGTTGCTGGTGCTTTAACAAATCGTCTCATTATTGTTTTTCTCCCGAGGAGTCTGAGAGGTAGGTGATACTATCTTCACTTCACACATACAGAAACTAGGGCTTTGAAACATTAAGTAATTGGCTCCAGGACACAGAACTGGTCAGTGGTAGAGTCAGAATTTGAGCGCAGGTCTGTCTGCTCCCAAACCTGTGTTCTTCCGTGCATCTCGTCTGTGTTGTCCATTGTTATGAAATTGACCTCAGTGCGTAGAAGTGGAGTTAAACCTATACCGGGTCCCTGAAAAGAAACAAAACTAACCTCGTAGTCATCATGCTCTTGTAATGGCAGAAAAGCCTGCAGCTTTCCAGTGTGGAAAATCGTATACCTGGGCATAAACTGAGCAAATACAGCCCTGCCCCTTGCCTCTGGAAGAGAGCCTGTTTGGGTTCATCCTGGGGCCAAATTGGCCTAGAACCTCACTGGCCAGCTCTGGCCACACCTTGCAAAATAGGACAGAAGTCTGCTGGCCGTGTTTCAGGTGGGTAAGAACAGTGCCCGGTGCCAGATTGCATCCTTTTCCTTGTGAAATTCCTTGTGAAATATTGTTTGTGGCTATCTGGGCTTGTTCGGAAGAAAATTCAAATCTGGTTCTATTCGAGAAGCATTGATTTGAAGAAACACTATGCTCAGTGCTAGGAATACGAAGATGAGTAAGGTAGGAAATCAGTCTAAGGAAGAAAAAACTTGGATAGTCATTCAACAAAACCAGTAATTACTGAGTTCCTACTGTGCTGGTAAATGGTAATTATAAGAGCTAAATAAATAACCAGAAAGCTTCCATCCAAGGACATGTTTTAAGTCTCTACAGAAAGAACATGTTTTGTCTTGTTTCTGCTTGATTTTATTAAATTTCCTCTGTTCAAGTAAGCTTTCAGTGTGTGCCCTATTGTTTAAAGCCCAACGTTGTTTTACCATTTTTTTACTTGTTTGACTATCATGAAAATAGCTCCGGAATTTCTCCTCGTCATTCCCATTCTTAATCTCACTTTTCTTCCCCAAAGAATATAGACTTTCAAAATTATTTTTCAATAAAGGCCACAATATTTTTAAAAATTCATATATATATATATATATATATGTGTGTGTGTGTGTGTGTGTGTGTGTGTGTGTATATTTTTAACATCTTTATTGGTAAAAATTCATTTATATTTAAAACACAGATAACATCCTGGAGAAAATCTGAGAGAAACATACGATTTTGATGGTGTCTAATTATAAAAGACTCAGAGTACATTGGCAAATGTAGCAAAACACTTAAGTAGGTGTCGTATGGAGTTCACAGTAAGGGGAGAAACGGTGTCACTTCTCCTGCAGAGAAATGCAGTCTCTCATATTAATCTTTCGTTGGCCTCTAGCTGCCAGTGGGCTCTTTCAACAAAAATTCCTTTTCTTCATTACACTATATTCCGCATTTGGGCTTAAGGTGGAAGAAAAGAAAGTACTGTTGAAATGCTGTGACCGAATCTCCGCTACGCTCCTTTGCTCCTCTGGTGAGGAAGTTGGGGGGTGTGGAATAGACTGATTGATTGATTATTTATTTTGTTGATTATTTATTTGGTTTGGACACGAGAAGCAGGGAGGCGGGGCAGGTTTAGCGTAAGAGCTGGTGTGCACTCTCCTGCATCCCAGTCCCTTGGATGGGATGATTCCTTGGATGTTTTCCTTACCTGGCAGCATCGCAAGGGGCGAATCCACTAGGAGGAAGACCGTATTAACAGAGGAGTTGCAGGACCTGAAGAGGTGCTACAGGGAGTGAGATGACTGACAGGTGGATGAAATTCAATATCCTTTCCGTTCAAATTAAAACGAAAAGAAAGTTGCTACTTAATAAGTTCCAGTTCTAGCCTCTGTTTAATATTCCCTGCCCTTCATTCAGATCAGCAAAATGTCAGTGACCAGCTGTGGGGAGAAAGAACTGAATCCACTGGGCTTGAGCTCCCCAACTGGACCGCCAGGCCTTGGATGTTGGGAGTTGACAGTGTCTAACCACGTGCTTAACAGGTTCACCGACCATCAAGTCCCCAGGGGACCGAGGCAGTGGCCCGGGTTCAGCTCTAGTTGTGCAGAGCACGGAAGCTTCACCTCCTTTGTTCAGCTCACGCTGTTGGGAGCTGGAGTTGCCTCTGCCCATCATAAATGCAACCAGAGAACTTCATGTCTGCATGTGGTCCAGGCCCAGCTTGAAGCCTGAGCTTCTGAACATGAGCCTGGCAGTCCCAGCCTCCCTTTCCCTTCTGTAACTCCCGGGAATCCTAACAGGGAGGTCATATCTGTCCACTGTCAGCCTGATGCGCCACAGCCCCTGCTCCCTCTGCCTGTCCGCCAGTAACCTTAAGACTTAGGGGAAATTAAAATAGACCTTCTTCTGGAAAGGTACCGAGGTCTCAGGCACAAATGTAGCTTTTTTTTTTTTTTTTGCTTTTTTCTACACTAGAGAAAGAAAGCCTTTTTGACTTCTGTGAATAAAGAATAAGCAATGGCTCTGTTCCACCCTCTTGGTTGGTCCAGAGCACTTGCACAAGACTCAGAGCGATCCTGACAAGGCTTTAACTGATGACAGACATCAAGTCTATTTGTCTTTGCATTAGACACTGATTGTGACAGCATTGCCGTCGACCTGCACCGTCTAGGAAAGAGCTCCAGTTTCTGAAAAGGTAGGGATTGACTCTTAGTAGTGCTTTAACAGTCCACAGCTCACAGGAATGAGTAGACACTGTGTCAACAGTGCATTGCTGATGATCACTAAGTGTTAGGTGGGAATTCCAGTGGTGTCCTCCCCCCACATTTTACTTTTGGTTCCTTGTCAAGTAATGTAATAACTGAGTCCATAACTCCAACCTAGGGAGCAGTTGCTGTGTGCGAACTTTGTTGTGTTAAAGTCTTGAGACACCCTTGCCTTACTTCTTGTCTCTGAGTATTTATACTTCTAATGACATTTAAAAGTCAATCTCCAAAACTTTAGAGCTAAATCCTAGCAGAGATGAACTTTAAACTGGGGGACGTTGAGGGTAGAATAATCCTTCTGGGAGTCAGAATGAGGCACTTGTGTGTCTGGACTGTGGCAGGTTTGTTTGTTACCAGAGCGATCTCCATGGTAACAGGTCAACATGGCGTCAGTGACAGCTCTACACTCAGAGCTTAAAGTTCCCATGAGAAAGTGGATCCTCACAGCAAATAGAGGGGAAGAAATCAAGAAATATGGATTACGATCCCCTTCCTTACAGAGTTCTGATCATGCAGTCTCAATTCAAATAACCAATGACATGTCCTATTTAACCACTGGGGTTCCTCTAAGTAAACCAAGACTCTTCACAGAATGCATGGTGTTCTCCTGAATTTCAGCTAAACGTACACAAGGTTTAAACAGGCTTTCACAGCAAAGGACTGTGTTGCAGTGGAATGAGAGTATGACCTAGAGTCAGGAAGCCTGGCCTCCGGACCCAGCTCTGACTTTACCTGCAGGTCCTTACTTTCTAGCTTCTTGAGTTCCCACCAGTTCTAATAGTCAATCATCCAACTATACTGAAAGCCCCTAGTATGATACATTGGCAGTCAAAAAAGATAGCTGATTAATGTAATACGGTGTGCCATCCCATCACCATCAAAGCTGCGATGATGCTGGGATGATATGCATGGAAACTCTCAAACACTGAAAGGTGGAAGGTGGGATTCATCTCTATGAAACATTCATCTCTGAAACGAACAACCAAAATCTGGAGGCTGGGCAGCCAACAGAAGAGTTTGTTTTTCTGGAGCCTTGGTTACTAAAGGTTATTAGTTTGAAGAAAGAATCGGCAATCAGTCACTTCTCTTAAACCACAAGAGAACGCTTGTGAATTTGGAAGAACAATTATGTAATTTAATAATTTCTTCCCTGGGGAATCTTATGACTCAGTGATCAAAGGTGTCAGAGCAGTGAAGGGAGTTCTCTGTGATCAGGTCTGTGCCCATCGCTGGGCTTGGGCCTACTCTGAAGTGAGATCCTTTGTGGCCAAGACCACAGAGCAGTTGGGTGATGGGTGATTTGGGGGGATGGTTTCTGTCATACACATTTAAAGGGGACCAATTTTTCCCCCAAAGGGAAATTTCTAAGAAATGTATTCCTAGGGCTATGGGGGAATTAAACCCACTGTGAGTCAAGGAAGCAAGTGCCTATTTCCTTTATAAGGCAACTAATGAACTTGATATTAACCACAGCAAGCCGGCAGCTCCCTTCTACCACCAAGTCAGAATAGTTCTCTACCACACTTTGCAAGGTTAAAAAGAACAACTAATAATGGTAGTGCTCGGTTTAACCTTGTCTTGTGATTCTCTCTGGTCTATCTTTAACCAACAGAAGTCTAAAATTTTTATTTTAGATTCATAACATTGGAAGAGCTGTAGATTGTCCACATTGTAATGCTGCTTCCAAGATCGGTTTTAGGACATGCCATGGTCAGGATTTAAGTATAAAAAATCTTGATCTTACCGTTTTCCTTGTCACTTCTTTGTCTTAAGTTTACTTCGTTGACATAAAAACAATTTTTATTTAGTTCAGCAAGAGCTAAAACAGCCATATATATATATGTGTATATGTGTATATGTGTGTGTGTATGTGTATGTGTATATGTGTATATGTGTGTGTGTATGTATATGCATACATGTATATATGTCCATATATATGTCTATTAGTAAAGATCTTTTTGCCTGAGAATCAACTGTGCTGAGTCTGATCTGTTGAAAATGGAAAAAAAATTTTTTTTACACATATATACATTCTTTTTTTTAATATTCTTTTCCATTATGGTTTATCCCAGGAGATTGGATATCATTCCTCGCACCGTACAGTAGGACCTTGTTGTTTATCCATCTAAACATAATAGTTTGCATTTACCAACCCCAAATTCCCAGTCCATCCCTCTCCATCCACCCCACCTTGGCAACCACAGGTCTGTTCTCTATGTCCATGAGTCTGTTTCTGTTTCATAGGTAGGTTCATTTGTGCCATGTTTTAGATCCACGTAAGAGTGATATCGTATGGTATTTGTCTTTCTCTTTCCGACCTAACTTCACTCAGTAGGATAATCTCTAGTTGCATCCATATTGCTGCAAATGGCATTATTTTGTTCTTTTTTTATGGCTGAGTAGTATTCGAAAACGGAAAAATTCTTGAAGTAATATCAGAATGAACAGGACGGAGAGTTAGAATTTTAGAGCGTGGTTTCTTTATCATACAATTCCTATTCTAGAACATTAGCCGTCCCTGTTCCAATGTAAATCTGCATTATTTTATTGATATGTTAGTTCATATTTTTGATTCTGCTTAGAGATAATTGAGAGTCATGGTCCCTTTTGAAGGAGACTTTCTACATGGATTCATCCCGCTAAGCCTGTACTCAAAGCACCTTTCCATAAGCTCTGGCTACTAGGGCTTTCAGAAGAAAAGTTTCTAATAGAAAAAGAATGGCAGTTGAGGAGAACAGAGCATGTATTTATAAGGAGAGCATACTTCATTCCCTCAAAAGAACAAATAAACAAACCCCAGAATCTCAAGCCCAGGTGTGGGAAGGAAATCCTGTCAGGTAAGGTTTCTCTGGAGCACCCTCCCCCGTGGCTACGGTGCACACACCCCTGTTTCTGGGGCTGCAGTAGGTTGTATTTGACCTGAAAGTTGGGAAAGGGAGCGGCCTGCTGCTGTGTTGACGTGTGTCCTCCTCCGTCTTCTGGTGCTGCCACCGAGAGCGAGAGAGAAAGAGAAGAAAGCGGGGAGGCACGGCTGCCGTCACGGGAAGGAGGGCAGGTCTGGAGCCCTGACAGCAGAGGGGAAGGGCTTTGGGAGCTGGACCCAAAATGGCCGACGGGAGAAGAATGGGAAGGAAAAGGAGAGGTGTTCTGGTTGGTTGTTTTGGTTTTGCTCTTAATGAAAGAGGGAGAGTTAAATGAGGAAGCAGGGTGAGTTGGAAAGTTCTGGGCAGGTTCGTGTCCAGGGTTGAGTGATGTTCTTCCTAGTCGGCAGACTACCTTGTTTTGTCTGGGCCTGAAGTAGAGCCCACCACCTGGGAAACTGCATGGAGATCTTGCGTTTTAACCACCCAAGAGAGTTTACAGTCAGAACACGGGGGCTCGTGCAGATGGAACTCAGAAAGTCGAGGGCTGGATTTGGGTGAAGAGGTTATGGAAGCTGTATCATCAGAGTGTCCTGCACACCTGTCCTAGCACTTCAGAGATAGGAAATCACAGGGTCAATCTGCATCTTAGGATGGGCGTCCCAGAACTTTATTGGTACTTGGAGCAGGTCCCGTCCCCACCCCATGACAAATGAATGTAAATAAATGGTGTTCAGATGTCCGTTTATCTCACAAAAGCCCATATAACTCTAACCTATCTGAAATATAATACCGGTAAGACCTGTTTCGACTCACCACCTTTTCAAGCATAATTTATCTGACATGCCCAGTACACTGAAGAGCACACCATAAACACCACCCTGTCCCTCGAAGGAACTTGGGGGGGAAAACGAACAACTGGTAACGTGTTAAGTGGCCTCTGATGGAGGGAAGGCGCTGCTTTAGACAACCCCTGGGAATTCTAGATTATGCATTAGAGGACAGAGGCCCCACGGGGCAGGCTAGGGACTTGGTACTCCCTCTTCCTACGTGTAGGTCTCTACTGAGTGTCTCTGATTAGCAACTCCATGTATAAAGACATGATCTCTGCAGATTTGGGCATGGTTAGGTGCCTTCCCTGTGTGCTGTGTCCCTAATTCTCTACCCGTGTATGGTCGTGTCACCTTGCACCTGAGGGTCATTTGTTTCCTCGAGTCAAAACTGTGGTTTTAGAGCTCAGCTGTTACTGATTGACAATCAAGGAAGATGCTGGGATCTGGAAGGGTAAGGCCGATGTTCCCGGTACTATGAACCTTGGAAGGTAGTGACAGAAACGATGGCAGAGGCAGGGAGACTGACAGTGTGCGACGGTCTCCCTCGCGCCAGTTCTAATCCCCCCGCAAAGTGATCATAGAAGAAAGCTTAGCCATTCACAGCAAACGTTTACCAGACTTTTTTTTGCGGCAGGCCTCATGGTGAGGGCTGAGGTTATCCTGTGAATAAAATATAGACACTCCTCTCTTTATGACTTGTTAAAGTGTCTTTCCGAAAGTTTGTGTTCACAAATATTAACTGAGCACCTCACGTGCCAGGCAGATGTTAGGCACTGCAGAAACCGTGATGAACAAGAGCAGACGGATTTCCTTGTTAATTCGTGGAATTTACAACCCAAGAGGGGAGACACCCAGGCACCAGAAGCGAACGGAAGACACCCTCACCGCCCTAGTTATGAGTCCTCATCAGGTCGCTCCCTGTGTTGATTCTGTCTATGTTTATAAACATTCCTGCTGTGGCACCTGATAAACCACCACACAAGCATCACATCCAATGGTCAGTGAGCCGCTAGTGTAGCAACAGGAGTTCCCTGCCCCAAGCGTCGTGGTCGCACCGTGTCCACGTCGACGTACCGTCGACTGCTTGACTGTACTGATCTGTTTCTGTTTCTTGTAGTTCTTCAGGTCTGTCCAAGCTACTGTGATGTTTTCGACCGAAGTTTTCTGGAGTGTGGGGAACTGTTTAATCCACTTTCTGCCCCATCTGCCGCAGCGCAGGGCACCAAGCCTGCTAACTGTGTTTGATGGTGATGCTGAAGGGGATAACTATCACCAGTACTGGGTGTGCAAACCAATTGACCAGTGATGGAGTTGTCAGAGCTCAGCCTGGGAGCTCAGAGTGGTGTGAGAGAAGGAGCTTAGGATCTGGCCCAGGGAGTTCTGGGGTGATGGAAATTGATTTCTTATTTCAAAGTGAATCTCCAGTGAGGTGGAGACGGGCATGCCAGGACTAAGCCCTTGCATCATAGTGGCATTAAAAAGTCCCAGTCGGTGGGGTCCTGACTTCTACGTTTGATTGAGCATTAAAAAATTTTTAACTGATTAAGCCCATTTTTATAAAATATTTTTATTTAGGTATAGTTGACATACAGTAAGTTTCAGGTTTACAACATAGTGATTCATGATTTTTTAAGGTTATAGTTATTAGAAAATACTGGCTATGTTCCCTGTTCTGTACAATATATCCTTGTAGCTTATTTATTTTATACATAGTAGTTTGTACCTCTTAATCCCCGACCCCTATCTTGCCCCTCCTCCTTCCGTCTCCCCACTGGTAACCATTAATTTGTTCTCTAGATCTGTGAGTCTATTTCTTTTTTGTTACATTCACTAGTTTTGCTTTTTAGATTCCACATGTAAGTGTTATCATGCAGTATTTGTCTTTGTCTGACTTATTTCACTTAGCATAATACCATCCAAGTCCATCTCTGTCATTGTGAAGGGCAAAATTTCATTCTTTTTTATGGTTGAGTAGTATTCCATTTTGTGTGTGTGTGTGTGTGTGTGTGTGTGTGTGTGTGTATGTGTATCACATCTTCTTAATCCATTCATGTGTTGATGGACACTTAGGTTACTTCCATACCTTGGCAATTGTAAATAATGCTGCTGGGAACATTGGAGTGCATGTATCTTTTCATATTAGTGTTTTCATTTTTTTTTTTTTAATATATACCCAGGAGCAGAATTCCTGGATCATACGGTAATTCTACTTTTAGTTTTTTTTAGAAACCTCCATGCTGTTTTCCACAGTGGCTGCACCAATTTACATTCCCACCAGGAGTGCACAAGGGAAAAAAAAAAAAACAGTGTACGAGGGTTCCCTTTTTTCCACATCCTCACCAACATTTGTTATTCGTGTTCTTTTTGATGATAGCCATTCTGACAGGTGTGAGGTGATGTCTCATTATGGTTTTAATTTGTGTTTCTCTGATGATTAACGATGTTGAGCATCTTTTTATGCGATTGAGCACTAAGATTAAATAAGTCACCAAAGAATAAATAAATACACACACACACACATGAAATAATAAAATACCAATTTGTATTTTTTTTAACTGGCAAGTTTTTTTTTTTTAATGTTAATTCTCAATTTAGATGGAGTTGTGGGGAGACATAGGTGTTTATTTTTACCTGACACAGCTGGTTACCCCAGACTTTCAGCAACTCACACAAGAGGCCTCCATATACAAGTGAAACGAACAAACAAAAAACAACAGCAGTGGCATGAGAACAAAAATATAATACAGGGAGCATAACCTTTGTAAGAGACACTTTGACCACATGGATAAAGAACCTTTAAACAGGTTTATACCCATTGGCTCAGTAATTCTTTTCTAAAAACCCATCACTAGGAAACAAACTCAGATGCCGACAGAGATTCGTACGTGTGGACGAGTAGAGCAGCAGTCGCCAACAACAAGGGATCACTTCAGTAAATTAGGGCAGGCCCCCAGCTGGAATATCATACAGCAGTTAAAAATCAGGTGTTTGAAAAGGCAGGATACAGATCTCTCTCCCGAAAATAATCCCCCTCCCTTTTTTAATCTATAAAAATAGACCAGCAGGAAACGCAGGGAAATAGTTAACTGTGGTTACTCAAGGTGAGAGGATTGCGGGAAGAATTTTTCTCTCCTTCTTTACTATAATTTTTTGTAGCATTGTCTAGCATTATTGTCCACGGAGGCCTATGAAAGAGCGGTCACTTCTGTCTCCAGCTGGCCTCTTTGCCCCTAGATTAATTGTTTTAAAATGCACATCTGGGCTTGTGTTCTTCGCATCCCTTTCAGGAGCTTCCCGCTACACGTGGCATGGATGCAGCAGCCCGCAAGGCCCTGCGGGCTCTGGGTCCCACTCGCCTCTTGGCTCTCTCCCCAGCCATACTGGGCTTTTCCCCGTTTCCTGTACAGATCCCATTCTCCCTCCTCTTCATGCTGGTTGCCACTCTCTTCTCTACGCTGAGCCCTTCCCCTGCACCACCACCTACCTCTAACTTAGCAAGACAAATTCAATATCATTCTAGTAGGTCTTTAGGCCTCAGCTTAGGTCACTTACTCAGGGTGGGCTCCCCTGAGGACTTGGCAACACCCTGACTGTGCTTCCAACATGCTCTCAGCTTCCCTGCTTAGAACATGGGTGCCCAGTCTATCCTCCCCCCGAACCAGAGGGTCCATGAGGGCTGGGACTGTGCCGCCCGGGTCACCCCTTCTTTCCCCAGAATGCAGCAAGGGCTCAGCCCCCCGTAGATGCTTCTTAAGTATCGATGAGTGGCTAGGTCTCCTCTGGTCGGCCTGGAACTTCTGTTCTCAGGTAGAGGCGTAGGCTTTGGAGCCCTGCAGACTGAATGTCACAGGGTCGCGTTTTCCTCATCCCTGGGAGGATGATCTCAGTGCCTGTTGGACGCAAGGGTGGTGAGCTTCTGGGAGTCATCGTGTGGTGTGTGCAGGTGCTCAGTAAATGAAACTGTCATCCTAGGCAGCAGGCCTGGTGCACGCCTGGTTTTGATATGACCTTGTCTATTGTAAGTCATTTGAGGAGAGGTTTCCCCCGGAGAAACCTTTCTTTCCCCCAGAAAATGAGGTCTGGTCAGTGTTCTTCCTGAACCCTAGGGCCGTGTTAGATTTCTGGGGTGCAGCACAGTGCCCCGTATGTATTTGGGCTGAATTGACGGAACCAGACTGAAGTTCTGAGCGACACCTACATGTCCACCTTTCACCCTCTCATGGAGGCAAATCACTCTGCTCTCAGCCTGCAGCTGCTTGACGCCTGCCTGGAAGAAGAGAAAGAGAGAGCTCCCTTCAGGGGCCCAAGAGCTCTTATTGTCTCCTTTCTGAAAATCACTCTTCTTTCAAACACCTTTCAACCAGCCGCGTTGTGTCCACTGGGTTTGAATTGCACGGTATAAAAGCCAAGTTCTTTCTCTGAGGTTGGAGCCCTGCTTGTGGGTCATTTCAGGTAAAAGGTCTTAGAGGCTCGGACACATCGTTCTTTTATAAAACTGATCGTTCAAGCCATACAGCCCTAGGGCTGCGGCTTATTGTAGCTTCTTGAACGTCGCCAAACTGTCAGACTGGGGCTGGTAGTTATTTTATCTCCAAAAAACCAGAACCAGATTTACATCGGAAGTAGATATTAGTGTGGTTTTGGTCCTTCCTGTAGCTGGGCCCCAAATAGTTCAGAACTAGATCCAGTACTTTGCTGTGTGTTTTCACAGATTTAGGCTTCAAGCAAACCTGGAAACAGGCCTGTCGACTCCCCTCCGTGTATCTGCACACACGCGTCACTGCGTTGGTCCGTGCGTGCCTTCCTGAATAGGTCCTTCTTCAAAATTCAACTTTTTATCACTTGGGAACTGACTTGCTGTTTCTCAGCTTGTACTTTTTCTGGTTCTTGGAGGATCACTGCAACAGAAAAGCTAGCACACAAACCCTTCCCCAGAACTCGGGGCCAAATCTGCTGAGTTCCCATCTTAAAACCTTAAAATTCCTTTGACTTTTCCCGTGATGTGCTCGTTTCTGATCTAAAACTGTACTTGAAAGCTAGTCTTGTTAATCATTCACATTAAGAAAGGAACAGATTTCTCAAAAAAGAAATCAGGTGCTAAAAACAGCTCCCACAAGAAGGCCCACTTTCTTTTCTACCTAGGGAACCAAGACAGAAACATTTCCAGGATGGAAATGGCATAGTTCAAGTGATGCAACCACTTGTCTCTCTGCTATTTTTCCCTTTTCTGCCAAAAGGAAGATAGATAATATCTTGTTGAAGAATTTCCCCAGAGTTGGTAAAATAATCATTGAGGTAACCTTGGGTGCCTGCTAGCATGATACCCCGAAAACCTGGAGATTCAGCATGGTTCGTAGCTCAGATTTCCCAGAGAGCCAGGTTTTTACTCAAAACCTGGTTGCATAGCAGTTCTCACGGTTCCAGTTCGGTACCTGATGAGAATCCTTCATGGAGGTAAAACGTGTAAGGAGAATTGCAGAGAGAGTGACCAGTTAACCTCCTCTGTGTTTGCCTCGTGTGCTGGGTAATTAAATGAGTGGATAAAGCCTGTACGAAATAGTCTTATGCAGTATCGAACAAATGGCATGCATTTTTCAGAGGTTTTGCCCATAATATTTTTTTCTGTGTCTGTAACATACAAATGTTCTACCTTCAGCCTTCTCTGCCCGTACTTACATAGATGCCCCCCAAAACGAGAGGGTTCATGAGGAATCACTCCTCTTGTCTCTTTCTGGCACAGAGAAGGCTTTCAATAAATATGTGCCCCCCAAAAATAAATAAATAAATAAATAAAAATACGTGCCAGATGAATGAACCAGTGGGTGAGTCATCATTTATCACACAGTTGATTAATGGAGGTGTACTTGTTATCTCCTACAATTTAGTAAATGTAGAGTTTTTTTTTTTAAGTTGGGATTTTCTCTGTCACCAGGTTGCCAGCTTTTGAGAAGAACAAACATCTGGGTTTATGTTGGAGGTAGTTTTTAGATGTAGTAGCCTCTGTCCTTTTTTTCACTACACAGGGACAAGAGTATATATTCAGCCAGACTCCTTCTGTGATAAAACACTGTTAGAAGTATTCTAACCTGCAAATAACAACAACGACAAAAATTACGTGTAACCTAATCAGAAAATTTCTTATTGGAAAGATATTAGGTAAGTCATTGGCGTGACTGGAAAAAAAAAAAAGTGGCAGAAGTCAAGGTAGGCTCAGTCGCCAGGAGCTCAGACAAGATCATGCCCCGGGGACAGTCCTCTTAGAATGCCACCACACATGGCTGCCAGTGGACACGTGAATGTATGAGACTGGTGGGACTGCCATGAATACGCTCTTGCCATCCTGGGGAATTGGTCACTCCCTTCAGATTCAAACACCGGGGCAAGTGCCTCTGATTGTCCCAGGCTATGTTCCAGAGAACAGGTAAGAAAGCGCTGCCAATCTTGGGATTCCCCGAAACAGAAGGAGTTTGTGGACGCTGAACAGATGAAAGTATAGACGTCTAGTGTGAGATTGTAAATGAGTGCGCAGCAAAGTGAATCTGTTAGACACATAAATATATCTCCACTCTTTTCAAAGTGAATCTGTTATACACATAAATATATCCACTCTTTTTTAGATTCTTTTCCAATATAGGCCATTACAGAGTATTGAGTAGAATTCCCTGTGGTATACAGTAGGTCCTTATTAGTTATCTGTTTTATACATAGTAGTGTGTGTATGTCAATCCCAGTCTTCCAATTTATCCCTCCCCCGCTTACAGCCTGGTAACCGTAAATTTATTCTACCTCTGTAACTCTATTTCTGTTTTGTAGATAAGTTCATTTGTAGCCTTTTTTAGATTCTACATATAAGCGATATTATATGATATTTGTCTTTCTCTGACTTACTTCACTCTTTGCTGTACACCTGAAACTAACACAAGATTGTAAATCAACTATACCCCCCCAAAATTTTTAAAAATAAAAATAAAATCATCACAGAAAGAAAACACACAGAATTTGAACAAATAAAAATAAAAATAAATGAGTGCATAGCAGTGGGCTTCTTCGTCTTGTTTCATGTCCTGCGGGCTCTTTATTCACGGCAGAGTTAAGGGGGGTCCACGTTTGCATTCCCCGGGTCAGCACACAGACCGTCAGTGGATTGTCTTCTTTGTCGGCTCTCCTCCACTTTCATGTATGAGGCATTAGCAAATTAGGCAAATCCCAAGGAGCTTTTGTTTCCGCATCCCCTGGGTGCTGAGAAGCTGGCCTCTACCAGGAAACAGTGGCAAAGCCTGACTGCAAGAAAAAGATGGGCCTGGCTTTTTAATTCGGGCAACTCCGTGGAAGTGTTTATTTACTTTTTAAAAAATGGCTTTTAGCAATTTCTGCTACATACCAATGAACCTGAGCTGTAAAGGGGCTCAGAGATGACATTTTTTTCAACTTGTCACCTAAGTCACGAATGTCTCTCCAGCATCCCGGGTAGAGCAGGACATTCGCTTTCTGCCTGGACACGGTCAGTGAGGTGCACGTCCCTCCCCCTTTCCTGTCCTGTTCTTGGAGGTCTCCAAACGGGATAAGGCTTTTCTGAAATTCCCCTCACTGTCAGTTTGCTCTTTGGTGCTAGTTTCGTCTTGTGAGACCAGGTGGGACATGTTTCATCTACGTTAATTCTAGAAACAGACAGAACTTTAGAATCAGGTATGGATTTGGTTCCCCCCTTTGCCATTTACCAGCTGGATGAATTTTAGGCAGATAAGTAATCTTTTTTGAAATGTTGTTTCCTCATTGGTAAAATGAGAAAAGTAATACCTACTTTGCAGGATTAAAATATAATAGGACCTTACCCTGTGCGTGGCCCTTAGCAGATCCTCTAGAAATGCTAACCATCCTCCTTATTATTGGTCACACATTTGAAGGTGATTCTCTTGCCCCTTCAGGCTTCTGTTTTCTCTGTTAAACCTCTTCTCACTTGAGATGATCCCTCCTGAGTAACCTACCATTCTCGTCTTCCTCCCGAGCTCCCTCAGTCCCTGCTCCCCCAGTTTTATTAATGTGATGATGCGGTCTCCGTACTCACTGGGCTAAGGGAATGGGACTATTCCTCTATCAGTATTTTTCTTCCAGTATGTGCAAGCTAATTGTTGAATGAACAAATAGGCAATTATTTTATCAGTGTGACATAAAGTTATGTTAGCACTTTAGTATCTGTGTTACACTCACGTTGATCTTTTTTTTTTTGTTGTGACCTCTCCCGTTGCGGAGCTCAGACTCCGGACGCACAGGCTCAGTGGCCATGGCTCACGGGCCCAGCCGCTCCGCGGCATGTGGGATCTTCCCGGACCGGGGCACGAACCCGCGTCCCCTGCATCAGCAGGCGGACTCTCAACCACTGAGCCACCAGGGAAGCCCACGTTGATCATTTTTATTTGGACTCTAGCCAAAGTCAGAGTTCTCCTCCCTTATGCTTTTGTGCGTCTTTTTTAAGTTAAATATATGCCTTTACTTTTTTAAAAAAATTAATTAACTAATTTATTTGTTTTTGGCTGTGTTGGGTCTTCATTGCTGCGCATGGGCTTTCTCTAGTTGTGGCGAGCGGGGGCTACTCTTCGTTGCGGTGCGTGGGCTTCTCATTGCAGTGGCTTCTCTTGTTGCAGAGCACGGGCTTCAGTAGTTGTAGCACATGGGCTCAGTAGTTGTGGCTCACAGGCTCTACAGCACAGGCTTCAGCAGTTATGGCGCACAGGCTTAGTTGCTCCACAGCATGTGGGATCTTCCCAGACCAGGACTCGAACCCGTGTCCCCTGCATTGGCAGGCAGATTCTTAACCACTGTGCCACCAAGGAAGCCCTGCCTTTACATTTAATCCTGTTAAATTTTATTTAAATTGGCTGAGGTAATTTTGATCTTATGTCTTCATCATGCTATAGAATTGCTTCTTTTCTACTTTATGTCATCCAGGTTAGAAAAGTATTCCCTATAGTTCTTTTTTTTTTTTTTAACATTTATTTATTTATTTAGGTTGCATCAGGTCTTAGATGTGGCACCCGGGATCTTTTCATTGCAGCATGTGGATTTCTTAGTTGTGGCATGTGGGATCTTGTTCCTGACTGGGGATCGAACCCGGGCCCCCTGCATTGGGAGCACGGAGTCTTACCCACTGGACCACCAGAGAAGTCCCTCCCTATAGGTCTTTATTTATTTATTTATTTTTTGCGATACGCGGGCCTCTCACTGTTGTGGCCTCTCCCGTTGCGGAGCACAGGCTCCGGACGCGCAGGCCCAGCGGCCATGGCTCACGGGCCCAGCCGCTCCGCGGCATGTGGGATCTTCCCGGACCGGGGCACGAACCCATGTCCCCTGCAACCGCAGGCGGACTCTCAACTACTGCGCCACCAGGGAAGCCCCCTATAGGTCTTTACATTAATTATTTGGAAGCAAAAAAAATTGAATGGGACAGGATCAGTGAAAGAGCCCTGTGGCATTTCACTAGAGACTGCCTTCTACCTAGGCACTGACAATCTTTATAAGTAACAAGCATGTTGTGGTTGTGTAGTATCTTATGGCATATACGTCTCTTTTTTATATGCCACGTACCATATATACTGTAAATGACACATCATCATTTTTACAAATATGTACAATGGTACTACGTTTCAGTTTAACCCATAAGAAAATGTCAAGACAGACTGTCAGATTATTTGCTGACGTCAAGATGTCCTCCTTGGCTCTCCTGAAGAATCTTTCTCAAGTACCCTCTTTCATTTTGCTAATCTACTCATGGTGAACCTAAAACCTTACAGTTAGACTTAGGGAAAAGATCTTCTTGGGTCAGTGGTAATAAACAGATGGTTAATCAATTTACATACTCTGTGCTTTCAAGAGAGAAAAAGAAGAATTGTAGTTCTGTGTGAGAGAGTTTTTAAACTGGCAAAACAGCTAAAACATATCTGAAATCTATTGAGTGAAAGTGTCTTTTATTCTTTACTCATGGCTATGTGTATATTTGTGTTTTCTCCCATTGAACAATTATGAGGTTTTATTTTTCATCTTAAAATTGACTCTGTGGAATGTTCACTAATGTTATGGAAAAACAGGGATTTGAGGATCACGGGAAAGATTTGGAAACAATCCATTATGTAGATGTTTATGGTAACAAGTTTAGAAGGCGACAGCTTTTCTTGCTTCTGTGCTATTTCTCTCTAAATACCTTTTCAGAAAATTCTCCAAAAATTAACTTACAACTGTAATATCAAGAGAATATGCCACCTTGGTTTGTTTGTGTATAAAATGATATATAGTATAACCTCAGGTGTGTTGATGCAAGAAATTCAATTAAATTATTTCCATATATAAGAAAAATATGGAAAGTATTGGAACTTCCCTGTTGGTCCAGTGGTTAAGAATCTGCCTTCCAGTGCAGGGGACGCGGGTTCAATCCCTGATTGGGGAACTAAGATCCCACATGCCACGGGGCAACTAAGCCTGCACTCTCTAGAGCCCACGTGCCACAACTAGAGAGAAGCCTGCAGGCTGTAACAAAGAGCCCACGTGCCGCAACAAAAGATCCCGCATGCCACAACTAAGACCCAATGCAGCCAAATAAATAAATAATTATTTTTTAAAAATATGAGAAGTATACATATATGTAAAACAATAACTACAAATCTATTGACTGGCTGAAGAAGGAGGTAGGAGCTAGTTTTTGAGGAGTTAAGGGTATGACATGCTAAGGAATTTCGATTTTACCCTGAAAGTCATAAAGTACCGTTCAAGGGATTTAAAGAGGAGAGGGGAGTGACCAGATTTATGTCTAAAAGCTTTCATAGGCAGTAACACAGAGGATGGGATGAGGTAAGAAGCTGTGGCAGTGATCCGGGTGAGAAAAGATGCGAGTCCAAACTAAAGCGACTTCGGGAGGGAGGATGTTGTGAATGGGAAATATTCAAGTGATATTAAGTGTGTTCAGTGAGCCAGGTTTAGTGACAGATCAGATGAGGAGAGTAAGGGAAGGAAGCAGAAAAGGTGACTCTTTGGGGAGCCCATTATCTTGGGTGGCAAGATGTGAAGGAAGATGCTATCAAATGGGCTCCCCGAGAGGCAGGAGGGAAAGCACGGAGAGACCAAAGAAAGAGAATTTCAAGAGGGAAAGAATGATCCCCCAGAACCATATGCTGCAGAGAAGTCCGGTAAGATGAGGATTGAAGATGTCCTTGGCTTTTACAAGTAGGGAAGTCATCAGGGACCCAGGCAAGACAATTTTTGAGGTGGGGAGAGGTGGGTAGAAACCTTATTGCTGTGGTTAATGTGGAGAAAAGTAATTATAGATGTCTCTTTGATGGACCATGGATTGGAATCGATAAGAGAGAAGCTGGAAGGCATCAGTGAGTAAAGGAGTGTTTCATTTGATATTTTCCTTTTTTTAAAATTGTTATTGGAGTATAGACGATTTACACTCTTGTGTTAGTTTCAGGTGTACAGAAAAGTACATCAGTTATGCATATACATCTATCCACTCTTTTTTAGATTCTTTTCCCATATAGGCCATCACAGAGTATTGAGTAGAGTTCCCTGTGCTATACAGTAGATCCTTAGTTATCTATTTTATATATAGTAGTGTGTATATGTCCATCCCAATCTCCCAATTTATCCCCCCCTTTACCCCCTGGTAACCATAAGTTTGTTTTCTACATCTGTAACTCTATTTCTGTTTTGTAGATAAGTTCATTTATAGCCTTATTTTTAGATTCCACATAAGCGATATCATATGATAACTTTCTGTCTGACTTACTTCATTCCGTATGACAATCTCTAGGTCCATCCATGTTGCTGCAAATGGCATTATTTCATTCTTTTTTATGGCTGAGTAATATTCCATTGTATATATGTACCACATCTTCTTTATCCACTCCTCTGTTGATGGACATTTAGGTTGCTTCCATGTCTTGGCTATTGTAAATAGTGCTGCAATGAGCATTGGGGTGCATGTATCTTTTCGAATTATGGTTTTCTCCAGATATATGCCCAGAGTGGGATTGCTGGATCATATGCTAGTTCTATTTTTAGTTTTTTAAGGAACCTCCATACTGTTCTCCATAGTGGCTGTACCAGTTTACATTCCCACCAACAGTGTAGAAGGGTTCCCCTGATGTTTTCTTTCTTTGTTTAACGGAAGGTATTTGGCTGTGAAGAATTGTTGGTGAGAGTTGAAAATACAGGAGAAGTAAGGGGTAATTTATGGAACTGGGTCTTGCAGAGGTGGGAAAAAAAGATACAAAACAAAAATGGAGGTAGGGATTCAATAGGTGGATGGCTATTCATTCCACTGGAACTAGAAGAAAAGTGGGTATAAATATAGGATAATTGGTTGCATGAGAGCAGGCTTAATTGATGGGAATTCCCCACAAAAATTCCATTTTGTTTCCTGAGATGATTTAGATGGAGGGGGTAGTAGTGAAGGAAACGGGAGAGTGGCTGGTGGAGCCAGGGACAGATGTCTGGGCAGGTCGGGGTCCCGGCATGACCTCCGACTGGGTGACCGAGGCTCCGTGTTGGTACCAGTCTGTCTGTCTGTGTGGTCTTCCCTGTGCCGTTCAACACCATGGTGTCGGAGGGGAGGCAGGATGTGGTGAGACTCATTCTCGCAGTAAATACTGAGTACCTGCCATAGGAGAGGCCGCAGTTAACAATACAGAGAAGTGAGGGAGCGAGCCCATGTGCTTTCCGGGGTCAATGCATTCCAGGCACAGAGAGCAGTAAAGGCCTCGAGGAAGGACTGTGTTTGGTGTATTAAAAGGAATACGGGGAAGCAAGTGTGTCTGAAGTGATGTGTGACAGGTGAGGGACGCCTGAGTTTGGAAGGAGGGCTGGGGGCAAGATGATGTGGGAGGACCCTCTAGGCCATTATCATGGGTTTGGCTTTTAATTTGCCAATGAGAATTTTAAGCAGAGGACTGACATAGTCTGACTTTGATTTTTAAAGGGTCATTCTAGCTGCTGTAGGGATAGGAGGAGGGAAAGTAGAAGGAGAGAGGGCTGTGAAAGCAGAGGGGCACATTAGGAGCTGGTTAACAATAAGTTTGGCAAGACATGATGGAAAGTCAGTCCAAGCATGTTCCTACCTCGGGGCCTTTGCACTTCCCGTTCTCTGTGTCTGGGCTGCTCTTCTCCCAGATATTCCCATGGTCCACACACCGTGCCCCCTCCTTCAGATGTCTGCTTAAATGTGAGGCCTTCACAGCAGCCCTCACTCACCCCCTCACCCCACATACCCAATACCACCTCCACCATTATAATTAGTAGGGATAATGGCAGTGCTAATATTATTTTTCCCTTACTCTGGCTCCCTTTGTGGAAAGACGTGATACATCAAGCTTCACGTATCTTCCTCTGCAGAGTAGAGGAATGCCACGCCGCCGTGGGGCTGGTTACTTGGCTCCTTGTGTAGCAAACAGCCTTGCCTTTCGGCTGGTGCCAGTCTTTGCATCCTTTTTTAGTCCCGTCACTCACACTCTTCAGAATCCTCCAGCTTAAACTCTTGAGTAACTCTGGACATTGGAATTAGCTGGGAACTTGAGAACCAGATGAAGGATGCTGCCAATAACATGCCTTCTGTGCTTGGCATCTAATTCTGGCACTTGTTTCTAGCAGGTTTGATTGCATAATTCAGCCATTGGCTACAAAAAGTGACCACATATCCGGGCGGGAAAAGAGGATCTGGAGGCACAAGATGGAAGCTGTCTTGGGATTCAGAGGATAGGCAAGGGGCTTTGTTTTTAAAAATGTACCTGCATTTCCAATACTTGTGGGATTATCGACCATCACTTCCTTTGGGGAGTACGGTATGATGCTGTTTTTCGTGGTCCTTTCTACCAAGTCTCCATTTTTGTTATATCTTTTGTGCCTGAATCCCGTGTTTCACAATAGTTTCCTCTCCTACAAAATCTGTATCAATTAAGTACAACTTAATTTGTTTTCTCACGTTTCCCTAATTAAAGACATGCTATATAAACTGCTATTCAGAACTTCTGATAAGTATGAAATAATTGAAAAGAGCACATGTAATGGACACCATTCCAAAATAAAGCAAATAATTTGTAGATTTAGTCCTTATACTCTCGTTGTACGTCAATAGTAGGATTTCTCATATATATACATACGTACATACATGCATACATTTTGGGGGGAGATACTATTTTCACGATTTATTTTACTTCCATTTACATTTCATTACATCCTGAGCATAACTATATACTGGCCCTATGTTCAGATTTTTGAAGTAAAGGTAAATGGACAGCCTTAAAGGAGCACTGTATTAAACACGGCACAATATATTAAACAGTTAGATAATCTAGGGTGTGGTGTAACTCTGTATACCTTTACACATTTAATGGCACAAGTAGGCTATAGGGACAAGACAAGCAACCCGTTCAGGACTGAACTGAGAGCCCTTGGCTGCTGACAGCATCTCCCCTTGACTTCAGACTTGAGACAAACTAAGGAGTTTGTCAGTATAGAAAAACCACTGGACTCCTGATGGCAGGACGAACGGTAGCATCGGGAGAGACGTCAGGGGATGGTCTCATGCCAGTTAGGGTCGTGAGGGCCAGTCCGAAGCAAGCAGGAGGGTGGGCAGGAGGCTGGAAATTGAGATGGTTATTGCAGCTCCAGTCCAGGAGCTGTAGATCGGAACCACAGGCGGGAAGGTCAGTGTAGAGGCAGAATGGTTAGTGCACTCTTCAAAAATCCTGTTTTCCAAGCAGGTTCCTAGGATGCTCTCCTCAGACGGAGGGATTTCTATATTTTTGAATGCACAAATATGATACTTCTTGAGAACACTCAGCAAGAAGAGGAGAGGAGGAGAGGTCTTAACGGTTGTGTGTTTTGTTTTCAGTGTGTGGAATTTAAGTTGTAAGTGAAAAGAGCATTGTATCAAGAGTCAGGACAGCCGTTCTAGCCCTGAACAAATATGTGACCTTGGGCAAGTCTGTTGGAGAAGAGAGATGCACGGAGAGCACTGAACTCTGTGACTTCTAGAGACTTTTCCATCGTGAATGTACAGAAATTCTTTGCATGCATCGTGCATGCCTCCTGTTTCCCTTTGCAGCCTCTGGGGTTGATGAGAGCCGTCAGGAGCGCTGTGACCTTGGAGAACTGGCTCATATCATGAGAGCAGATGCCAGCCCCCTCCAGTGCTCTCCCTGGGCAGATGACCCGCTCCCTATTAAAACCCCTGAATATTGACGTCACTGATAAGCACCTGCATAATTGATACTGTTGCCAGTGATCAAATGCTGAAATTACCAAAGGGTCTTGCTGGAGGAGACCCTAAGGTATTATATTATCTAGTCCAATTGTGGCCTCGAGACCCCAAAGAGTCTGAAAAGAGTAATGGGGGTGTGTCCATGAGTCAGTTTTGATATCCCACATGCCCCATAGTAATTCTATATTTGACAACAGTATTGTAAGGTTAGTCAAGCTAGGGAAGCACGAGATTGCTCTGCTTTTGGCCGGAGTTACAAACGTGAGAGTAAACCAGTTATTCCTTGTAACTGCTGTTGGGTACACAAAACTTTCAAATACAGTGCCTGTAGCTGTGACGTGCAGTACAGGTAGCCGCTGGCCACACGTGACCGTCGAGCGCCTGAAACACGGCTTACCTTCTTGAGCTCTGCCCTAAGTGTAAATGCACTCCAGACTTCCAAAACTCAGTATAAAAACCTGAAATATCTCATTACTTTTTATACTGGTTACATGTTTAAATGATAATATTTTACATATATATAGGGTTAAATGAAATATTTTATTAAAAATAATGTCAACTATTTCTTCTTACTTCTTTTTTACTGTGGGGACTACAGCATTGAAAATTACATCATGTGGTTTGGTTCACGTTATATTTCTGTTGGAAGCGTTGGTGAGATACGTCTGGGTGGCGAAAAGGCCAGGACGCGTTCTTCATTCTGCCCCCGTGCGAAGTGAGATCAGAGAGGTTAGACCACTTGTTCAAGATCACACAGCGAGTTGGTAGCTAAGCTAGGATTAGGTCGGTATGTTTTCCATTACCAAAAACAGTCTAAGGGATCACAGTGATTTGTTTTACCTGGAGTCTAAAATTGCTGCTTTGAATAAAAACCAAGGCTCTTATATTATTAGCAGTTTTCCAAAGCACGAGCTCTAAGTTGTATCCCTCCAGTATCAAATCCAACCAAAAATGAATTAAAGAGAAAAGAAGAAATAAGGAAAGGAAAAAGAAAAGCTTTCCCTTAAAGGACTGAGAAATCCCAGTTTTCCTTCTTGAGCAGATTTCTTTCACCCAAACACCCTGGCATGGAACATTAATTGCTGAGGAAAACCGCAGTAAGAAAACATTTATAAGGAGTCCAGGCTTCATTCATCATGCTTTTCCCTTCAACACAGCAAGAATCCCTTCAACAAATACCCATTAAGAGATTAAGGCTGACCAAGAATAAATTGTTTTGGACCCCAGGCGGTTTTTTTGACATCATTTCCTCAGGATTAGGGACCCCAACGATACGTGTTTAGCATGAGGCTATGTTAATACTCCATAGCGATACTCTGAAAAGTTTTAAAATAATTTTTTAAAGTACCCAACTAATAAGACTTTAATGGGATTATTTCGCCCACAAATGGAGTCTTCTTTTTTCCCTCCACGGCGTGCAACCAAACCCAGTAATTCTGTCTTTAAAAAAAAAATTGTGCGAAGCGGTCCATGAAGTGTAGCAACATCATGGGCACTTGAGGAATTGTCGTTGGATGAAAAGGAAACTTAGCATCTTGTGTGGTTTGTTCTGGGTCCCTTCTCCCGGGAGCCATCATTTCTCTTCCGATAACTTTATTTGGTTTTTCTGGTTACCAATATTGTTATGTATGGAGTTTAAGCAGCTAACAGTTCTATAAGGTTAGTTACAAAAATCTTCCATGCCGCCCACTTCACTGTTGCCACTCTTGATTTCCTTCTCACCAGAGGGAAACACTTTCACAGGTTTTAACTGCTTCGTCATTTACCTCCAATTCTTAAATCACTTGCTCATGCTGCTCTTTTTTTTTTTTTAACTTTTATTTCATATTGGAGTATATTTGATTAACAATGTTGTGATCGTTGCAGGTGGGCAGCAAAGTGATTCAGTTATACATGTACCTATTGTACTTCTTTACTTTTCGCTTCTAGACGTTATCTAATGTTATCTCATCGTGGAAGATGACAGTTTATCCTTTTTTTTTAGTTTTTTTAGTTTTTTTTAGTTTTTTTTAGTTTATCCTTTTTGACCCCAGCCCCCCACTATGTAATCATAATTTTGGATAATTTCATCCAAGTAATCCTAATTTCGGATAGATCAGTATTTAGTGTTTCCATCTTACAATTATATAAATGCTATTTGCATCTGACTCCTATAGTCTATAAGGATTACTTTTCCTTTCCTGTAACTTTTAGTTTTCCCAGGGGTTAATAACTGGTGTCTTTACCATGTATGTACTACTTAGTTTTTTATGTGCTTGTTGCTGATTCGAACTCTCTGCCTCGCCTCTCTCCCGGCTAATTCGGATGCAGCAGGTGTTACAAATCCTGAAGCAGAGCCTCGCAGAGCCTCCCACCTGCTCTGGTCTTGGCTCAGCTTGGTGCCCAGCCGCCATCGGGACCTTCCTTCACTTTACCTCTTCTTTGAGTTTGATTTCGTTTCCTGAATGCCATGTTTTTTCCCTGTTTTAGTTTATTCCCTGTTTTAATGGAGGACCGTTTCCAATAGCTTCTTGAAAGTGGAGGGTGGCCAGTAAATTTTTTGAGACCTTGCCTGTCTGAAAATACCTTTATTTTTTCCCTATCCTTGATCATTTGACTGAGTATATAGTTCCAGGCAGGAAATAATTTTCCCGCAGAATTTTGAAGGCATTGCTCCATTGTATGGTCCTTCAGTGCTACTGTTGAGAAGAACATGCCACTCTGATTCTTAGTCCTTTGTGTGTAACTATTTTTGTTTGTCTGTTTGTCCTCTGGGAGCATTTTTTTTTTTTTTTTTTTTGGCGGTGCGCGGGCCTCTCACTGTTGTGGCCTCTCCCGTTGCGGAGCACAGGCTCCGGACGCGCAGGCTCAGCGGCCATGGCTCACGGGCCCAGCCGTTCCACGGCATGTGGGATCCTCCCGGACCGGGGCATGAACCCGCGTCCCCTGCATCGGCAGGCGGACTCTCAACCACTGCGCCACCAGGGAAGCCCCGGTGTCAGCTCTTTTGGACGTCACTGTGTATTACTGACTCTAGTGCATGAACTTGTGATCATCTGCCAGGTTAGAGGAGCAGCAACACGGTGGCCCAGGATTTCAGATGTAACCAGTTCCACCAGTTCCAGGATTCTGCCCTGAACATCTGGTTATTTCACAGCTTTCCCTACTATGAGTTTAGAATTCTGCTTTCTTGTCTCTTCTAAGTAAATTATCATTGGTTCATCTGCTTTGACGTTTCCGGCTTGTTTTTCTGTTTTGTACTCCACTCCCACCCCCCTTTCCTTCTTGCTCTTATCCCCTCTTCCTGGTGTCTTTGTCCTTGTTCCTTCTTAAAAATCTCTTTGCTGTTATTTTAGAGGAGTTTGGGGAAAGAGAGCAGAGCTAAAATTAACGTCTTCAAACTCAGATCAATTCTGACAATCTCTCTGCCATAGGGAGACTAAAATATATGTGTTCTTGTATATATCACACTAAACCTTCTCAGCAAGAAACTTCACTGTCAGTTGAAATTATTACTACTATTGATAATTTTTTTTAAACCTTGACAAGTACAACTTGTATCACAGATATTGCTTGTGTAGAATTTCTCTAAGGTGTTACTTAAGGGACGGGTAGTTTTCTCTTTGTATTCCTAGGTCCAGTTAATGGACACAAATTGTTACGTCTCCTCTGTTACAAGAAATCAAAGGAATCATCTGGTTAAAACCCAGTTAGTTAGATTTTTGTTCTGTTTTCACACCAGCACCCTTTAATTCAATAAAGAAATCAATATACAAATTAATAATAAACTAATTAGCATAGGTGAAGCTCTTAGAACCATGACTAGCACATAGCACCCTGTAAGTGTTCATTTCTGCTCTTATTTTGATCTACTTTTATAGTACTTCTACATTTTCAACTAGTCATAGCCAGTGGTCCTCAAATCTAGCTGCACAGACGATTCACCTGATGATCTTTTTAAAAAGATTTCATTTCCCACCTCAGACCTACTGAATTAGAATCTTCAGGTGTGGGTTCCAAGTACATAACAAAATAGAACTCCAGTTTTCTGGGGAAGAGAGAAGTGAGACATTTTAAGAACCACTCTGGGGGGAAGGAAATCAGCACACCATCAATGGCACTTATCATGTCGAGGATAGTTTTAAAAAGACAGCAAAGGAGCCCATTCTGAGAACTGAGACTAGAAACAAAGTATTGTATACACAACAAACAAATAAATTTGTACAACAATAAATGTATGTGTGTGTGTGTTTATACAGTAAATACATACACACATGCACACACAGCTTGAAAACCAAAGTCTTGGGCCTTTGGTTCTCCTTCTGTACAGAACATTTACATAGTGTGTTGGCCCCTTTCTTTATGCTGTTTCATCCCTTTGTTTAAATCAGATTATACCTGGAAAGAATTAGAAGAGGTTCTTGTGGATAGATGTGCATTTGTTCCTGCTCTGCCAGTGGCAGACACTTTTGAAGTGTTGGCCAGAGTCAGCTAAGCATTTACTTTAGACAAAATCCACACTCCTGAGGGAACCCACGCGATTCTGATGGATTACATTTAAATTAATCCTTGTTCAGAGTCAGGTCTCATCTGCTAATGGGGTTCAATTTTCATTCATCTGCTGTAAAACCAAATAACCCTTATGTGCAGCTGAGGGAGAGAAGGGAGGAAATTAAAAAGCCTTAGGTTTTATTTCCATCTAAGTGACTCAGAAAGCTCTAAAACGGTTATTTTATTTGAGAATTAATAGGGATCCTTTGTTTAACGAAAGCAGTCAGTGTTGCGAGAATAATTTATAGAATAATAAATAGAATTATAGAACTCTATACTATATAATTATAGAATCATTCATAGAAATCATAGTTGGGGGCTGGGATGGGGAGGGTGCAAAATTGCAGAATAACCAAATTCATATCCCCTAAATGTTTAAGTTTATAAAATTTTTATTGTTTAACTCTAAGGAATATTCCTTTAAAATCTATCCAAAAATGTATCTTGAAATTCTATATTCTCATGTTGGAACAGTGGAGAGTAATATCAGAGCTTTGGGTGGGTAAAAAAACAGCTAGCACTTACTGCATGCAGGCTACGTGCCAGGCACTGCCCTGAGCTCTGTACATCCCACTTGTTGGATCCTCTTTGGATACCACTTTGCCATACTGCTTTGGGCTGCTCACCCCAGGTGCCTGGCCCAGAGGACACTGCGCTCCAGACTGGGCTGGGCAGGGCTGTAGAAGGTGTTTTAGAAAACGCCAAAGGAAGCCAGTTGATGCCCGCGCTTCCTTCCACATGCCGTCTCATTCACAACCAACGGTCACGCTCTTAAGGGACTACTAGGGCAGGTGACCTCAGAGAACTCAAGGACATTACTCAAGGTCACACAGATGGATGGCGGCAGCCAGGATTCAGTCCAAGTCGGATTCCAAAGCCAGTGGCGTACCTCCCTGCCCCCGTTAATACCTTTTGCTCCAGTTTGCCTCTCAGGAGGCAGAAAAGAAAGCCAGGGATGAGTAGCTACCTCGACTCACAATTACCTTGTGTAGCACTGTATGACTCTCCAGGCGATTTCCCAGGTATCAACCTGGATGCATAAATAAAGCGCGGGAAGGCACCGTCCTTCTTTTGTGTCTAGAAGAAATAACCCTCTTTTGCAGTGGCTTCAGAGAACTGTGCCCACCACCTCTGGGTTTTTTCCTTCTCCCCTTTTCTTTTTTTCCTTTATCAAAAAGATATGAATGCTGAGATCATCCCAGAGAAATCTAGAATAAATACCATGAGAAAATGGCCTCTCTGGAAGGCGTCTTGTTCTCCTGCTGTTTGTAATTGTGAAAAGCTCAGCAACTGGGCAGCTGGAAGGCGATAAATATAGCCCGCAGCACTGACGCCCGCTGAATCCTGCTTTCTTAGAAGCACAATGGGAGCCCACGGAAGTCGGGTAAGGAGCAGTAAAGCCCAGTCAATCAGTCAGCCTCCCTCCCTTTCTCTCTTTTTCTCTCTCCATCCTGGACATCGGTGTGGGTGTGCGGATAGAAACGGCTCCAAGGTGCACTTAAAATAGCTCTTGGACCTGCACGCTGGCTGAGCTCAGAGACAGAGGAGATGCTACCTCTAAAACCGGCCCCTGTCTGACCCTTAAGCTCAGGACGATTTCAACCATTCTGGCCCAGGGATCTCCGGAAGCACGTTCTTTTCTCCACTGCTTGGGTACAAGCAAGTTTTATAGGGTGAGCTCCGGGCATTTGGCGTCTCGCTGCTGCCTGGGTACTTAGATATCTTATTCTAACCAAACTCAGCTGTCTACAGCCTGGGGCTTAAAAATAGCCTCCCGGTGCTAGCTGTGGAATTGAAGAAGATACTCAGAGAGCACAGAGGTCGGCATTACTCAAGGCACCTGCCTCCCATACCTGTGGGTTTCATTGCACCTGCGTGTTTAACCGCTTGAGATTTCGTTTTATGCGATACCCTTGCGCCTGTGTGGGGCCTGTGCAAGCTTAAACGGTCATCTTAGATTTGTGGGCATCCGTGTCCTTAGGAGTCTGGATTTCGGCGGGAGAGAGCCATTGTTTTACTTGGTGGTTCCCAGAAACCAATGGTGCCTCGTTACCTTCCCACGCAGACATCGGTGGTATTTGCTATTGATGCATACATTTATTTGTTTTCTCTTTCCCACTTGGCGATGAATACTTCAAAGGAAAGAACCACGTTCCCTACGTTCGTTGTAACTGCCCCCAAAACTTAATTATATCATCTTACACATCTTAATGTGTTTTGGGACCGTTGAATTGACCAAAGCAACCTTTCTTTAATGTCCACGGCACTCCTCTGGAAAATGGCATAAATACTATGTTGTTTGCCTAACCTTCCATTGTTTGAGATTCCGTGTTCACAAGTCCTCTGAGAGTAAATCAGCCTGTGTATGTGTATATGTGTGAGTGTTTCACTGGATAAGAGCTGCGTCAATGCTTTATTTTTCCTTTACTATCTACAATTGCTTCCTTCAAATTGAACCTCAGAGTGTAATATTTGTAAAAATAAAGCAGGAGTAGCTAAAGCAGGATATATTTAAAAGGTAAATTTAAACATGGATTAAATTGGAGGCGGCCCTGACGTTGAAGAGCAGGGTCTCTGTCCGTCTGCTGGTGGCCGGCATGCCCCAGGGCAGGACCTGCCTCACAAAACCTCTTGCCTGCAATTCCCCATCCTTGGAACCGGAGCCCTGTTAGCAGAAGAGCACCAGCTGTTCCGGCCTTGGTAGTGACTCACGGAGGAGGGGCACTCTCCAATGAAATCAGGCCACGACGTGGGGACGTCTTAGAGTCAAAGTGAACGTCTTGACTTACAATCGGAAACCACTGCATGTTATACAGAGCTGATTTCCTAAAAAACATTCGCTTAGCACAGTGCCTGGCATATAGTGAGGACCCAGTGAATGTTGGCTAAGATGCAAAGAGGCCCCCAGCCTTATCTGTTAGCTCAACTTCAGAAAGCCCAGGAAGATAACGTGATGAACTTCATCTGAGCGGCCACAGCGAGTCCATGATGATCAGGTGACCTCGGCCACATTCTTCAGATTTTTTCCCTTTGCCTCTGAATGAAGACTACTCTTTGCACACATAAAATGCAGACACCTCAGCCTCCAGCTGCTGTCCTGTAAAGAAGGAAAGACGTGGCGAGTGAAACTCACGTGAAAAGAACTAGTCATGATACATTTGAGACGAGAGAGTAGATTGAACTTGAGGCTTTTCTGCACAGAGCACAAAGGAAAGGAGAAGAACACATGGACTAATATCATCTTCTGCTCCTTGGCCGAGATTCACATTCACCTGTAATGTGCCAGCCCCATGACATTTGTCCTTTTCCTTAGCCCTCACAACTGCCCACAAGCTGGGTAGTTTATCCACAGTCTACAGATGAGGAAAGTGCGACTTGACGAACAAGGTGGATGACTTGTCCAGGGTCATCAAGCTAGTAAATGGCAGAATGAGGATTTGAACCCACACCTTCTGATTCCCAGCCCGATGAGGTAGGAATAAAAGAGTGGAAACAGCTGTCCACACCTCCCAGAGTGATCACAGGCATTAAAGGTCCTGATCATCTTAAAGGCAGCACCGATTCTTATCCATCACTTACCTTTTTTTTTTTCTTCTATGTCATAAGAAAGTAAAGTCTGACACAGTTTATTAATTTGTCTGGCTCAGTAAACGCCATTTTTAGGTACATCCCCTAATGAAGCCAACAGCAATCCCGTAAATTACCGTTAGATTAGGAACCACTGTGTGACCTCAGATTTGACCCCTGACCTGCTGATAACTGAGAAGCGCTGTGCGAAAGACATGCTGGAGACGCCCACAGTCGAGGCAGAAGGCGCTGGAGACCTGCAGTTAGACGAGGTAGGCTGACTCACAGCTTTATTGACAAACCGTGCAATTCGCCTATTGAGAGTGTGCAGTTCAGTGGCTTTTCGTGTATTCACAGAGTTGCATCGCTTACCACCGAAGCCGGGCTCTTGCTGTGTGTCGTCCGTGCCTGGAACCCACCAAGGACACCGAGGCTGTGCATTGACAGGCTTTCTCTCTGCAGACTTCCTTTTTCTCTTTCTTTTGTTTTTAAGAATTGAACAGCACTGAGGGATAAATCCTTGAAGTAGGGCTTCATCTCCTTCTTCTTCTTGAGAAACGTTTAGACGTCCTTTCTTTAGTGAAAGATCCTCTCTCCTGTAAGAATCTAGAAATCGTTCGTTGGTCCTCCACTCTGATGTTTCCAGCAAATCCAACTCATTCCATACATAAAGCTTAGTTTCTGAGAGCCTGTTCCTTCCTTCAGACACTAGTATTTTTATTCATACACATGCCTGGCACCAGTCCACGCACTGGGAATGTAGAAATGAAAGGATATTCTATTTCAGAAATTCAGTTTCCAGACCTCAGCTGTGCCCACAGAGTCAGGGCAAGTGGGGAAGTTTCAGCATCAAGGGGAGGAAGGTAGGCCCGACAGTCGTTGGTGAGTGTGGCAGGCAGGCCGGCTTGTAGCTGGGAGCTGGGGTCTAACGTTAACTTTGGAAAAGGGTTCCAAGAGCAGATAGCAGAAACTCAGCCACAGAAAGTGGGATTTGGTCCTAGGACACTGTCCTGGAGAAGGAGTAGAATATAAAGCTGGGTGGGAAACCCAGTTGAAGGACCCCTACAGGAAAGATTTTTTTTCTGGGTGACAGCAAGCACCAGTAGAACCAGCAGTTGGGGTGCTGATTCCTTGAACCACTGGGCTCAAGCTTCCTCTTGATAAATGGCAGGTTTGGGCCTGGAGTCTGGGTGGAGTTGAACTTTCAGAGAGGGGGTTAAGTAAGCCCGGCTGGAAAGGTTATAGGGCCACTGAGGCAGACCGCCAAGCATCTCACTACAGCCAAAACCCCAGTAAAATAAATAGGACTGATGTTATGCACAGGAGAAAATGGACATTCCGAGAGCGCATGACTTGAAGGAAAGGATTTCAGTCCTGTGCGTCTCGTAGACTAAAATGCAAGGTTGCTTGAATGCTTGTGGCACAAGATAGTTAGTTTTGTGTAGTCTGTTTATTTGTTTATTTATAGTAGAAACAAAAGAACACTCCCCTAGTTTTTCTTACCGCACAAGGGTAGGATTTTAGATGATCTTTCCAACAAATACCCATCAACTCTTATGTGTCAGGCACACGTCCTTTGTACTGTGATTCCAAAAACAAATAAGATAGTTCTTTCCCTCAAAGAATTTGTCTCTGCAGAAGACAGATAACTAACCAACAAATTAGAATATAGGGTGATTGGGGATGCATTTCATGTCATTGGCTCACAGAGGAGAAGCAAGTGACTTAGGAAAGGAAAAAGTGGTTAAGGTGGGGTCATGAAGGAGAGTAAAGGTAAAGACAGGTTTGGGGAAGGCAAAGAGAAGTGAAGAGGCACGACTGGCTCTAGAAACTACCAGAAGCTGGTGACTGGAGGGAAGGGGAGTGGTAGAAAATAAAACTGGGTAGATAGGCCAAAGGGGCCTGCAGTGCTTAGTGGAAGAATTAAACTTTACTCCCAAAACTGTGGACCACCATTGAAGGAGCTTAGGCAAGGAAGGGATGTGCTCCTTTGTGTGTGTTTAGAAAAAATACTTTGGGAACTATGTGAAGGATGATGGATTATAAGACAGGAGTCAGAAAGGCCAGTTAGGAGGGAAAATGATGGTCATAATTCTCAAGTACTTGCACTTTCCTCTTACCGCCCATTGGAGCTTCCAGAAATGTGGACTCAGCTACAGAGAAGTCAGACAAATGTGAAATCCTGGCTTGTGAGCCACTCAGGAAAGGATAGACTGGGGCCCTAGAAGTGGGGGAGGTCGGAAGGATTCTGAAATGAGGAAATAAGTTATGTTAGGGCACATAGGTAAGGAGATTGCAAAAATGTTTAAAATCTAAATCACTTTGTAGCCATGCTAATTATAAGCACCCGGATTTTACCCCAGTAAAATTCTGCAAAGTGCTTTGCAATGGGTCCCCTCTCGCCACCCCCAAAAGCCAGCTTTCCTTCACTCTGAGTTACAAATTAAAATTCAAGTGGCACATAGCTGTGGAAGTCGCATTTACATTCTCACACATTTCAGATCTCTTGAGTTCATTTTGCTAGTTATTTGTTTTCCTTTGAGATAGGAGTCAATTCTGTCACACTTTCTTCTCCTGACAATAACTGCTTACCCCCCCCCCCGGCCCCCCGGGGTAGCTTTCCCTCCAACCGTTTCTTGTTGTTCTTACCCAAGACCCAGTATCTGCCAAAACAAATGTATGTGAGTGATAAACGCTGAGAGGAATGTCTGTTGGACCACAGGAAATTTCCTGTTCAGGAAGAGATCTTGGGAACTTCCTGTGGAGAAGTGCATTGTGGGACTTCTGGCTGCAGGCCCTTGACCACAGCTGCAATTAACTAAAGGCGGGGCGGGGCGGGGGGAGAGGAAGAAGAGGAGACAGCTACCCACAGACGTTTTTATCCATGTAGCCTGAGGAGAGAATGGGTGAATACAGCTTTGAAACTTTCCAAGAGAACCCCTTCATGGCCACCCATCTTTCACAGCATCCCGGATGCTTCCTTACGGTTCCCCCCCAAAAACACTGTCCTGTTATCCATGCGTGTCCTCCCGTTCCCCCGCCCCTGGTAAGCCTGCGTGCAATGTCTACCTCCTCTTGAGCCCCACCAACTAGTTGGAATCCCCTCATCAGCCTCAGGTGCCCCCTCATGGCTACTGGTGTCCAAGCCTTGGAGCTGGTGATGTTTGTTCATCCCAAGTATTGGAAGAGAGAAGCCGAGAAACTTGGTTCTTGGGCTTCTATTTGATTAAGAAAACGTTAAAGAAATGTTATGGAATTATAGTGAAAGACTGGATCGATAAATCCAGTTTATAAAGCGCAACCCAAACCAACAAGAGAACCCTGCGTTTTGGTTGGTTCCTTCAGGTATGAAGTTCTGAAGAACCCCTCGTGGCCAGACTTCTCAGCCCCCTGAGTGGGCTGCGTGGCAGAGCTGGATCCCACCGGCAGGGCAGTTTCTGGGGCGCTGCAGAGGTAGGGTCGGCGTGGAGCTTCAAGGCTGACAGGGCTGTGACTAGCTCCCTAGTCCCTAGCTGAAAAAAAAAGGGCAAGACACTTTGTCTGTCTGCATTGCAGCTTCTTTGTCTAACCTGGGAAATTAAAAACAAAAACAAAAACAACTTTCCCCTCTCTCAGGATTGGTGTGAGAATTAAATCATGGATAGAAAAGTGCCTAACCCAAAGCAGATGATAGTGAGAGTGTTAGACAGATTTTCCCTCAAGTCTCTCATCATTACAAACTGGAAATCACTCAGCTTTGGTTCTGGCTCAGGGCAGAGGAAAGGCTTGGAGGGGCCTCTCAGCCTCAGCGCCGGTGATTTGCCTTCAAGGAAGTTTTTCCTAGAGCTTCTGCTTGCACCCGAGTGCCTTCCTTCACCGCTGTTTGGAGTCCACCTCTGAAGGGCAGGGCTATGTTCCAGGTTCTGAATCAGAGTCACAGCCTGGTGGTGGCTTATGTCCTCGGGGAGCTCTAGCCGGCATCGGGGAGGGGAGTGACTAGCTAAGAACTGAAAAGCAGCCCACGCCGTGTTCTGGGTCACATAGAAGTATCCTGTCCTCTGTGCATCACCTGTCTCGCCGTCCATCCCTCTCACGCTGCCCTAACGGGCACAGCCCCTATTACTGTCCAGGGCTGGTTGCTGGACAGGAATTCATTATCGTATTCTACTTAGTTGTGTGTCCACATCCCCTGCTGGAGGGTGACTCCTCGAGGACAGGGGCCACGTCTGCCACAGGGTTTGTGCTTAATAAAGGCTTGTGAAGTGGAATCCATTCGATTTTAGGGGGAGGTTCCAGGGAGGCCTTAACGATGGGGCTTAAACGGAAGACACTCGTGATAATACGTCATGAAATACCATACCAACCAGGCTGAATGTCCTTTGTTATTATTAAAAATACGTGTCTGTGTGCTCTGCTGACTATCTGTACGTGTTGTCCTCTCTTGTCCTTTGACCTACAGGCTCCATTGTCACATTTTTAGTTTCTATTTTCATTGCCCCCTTCCTTCCGAAGTTATGTCTTTTCTCTCTTTCTCTCTGTCTCTCTCTTTCTCTGTCTCTGTTGCTCTCTTTTGGGGGGTTCCCCTCTTTTTACTCTAGAAGCTTGAAATGCAGACCTGTTTTTGCAACAGGTCTGTAAACAAAAGGCAGTGGTATTGACCCTTGACAGAATGAACCCCCAGAATTATCTTGAAACACGAGGGTCACATTTTAAAATGTTCTTCGAGAGTATGTGGCCAGATGTTCACCAGAAAGAATTAAAAAGCCAGAATATTGCATGGCAAACATCTTCTGAGTGTTGAGTCTGCCCGCTGGAGTAGCACAAGTTATGTCATGGTTTCAAAAATAAAAGCAAAAATACAGATGAAACCAAAAATGAGCTGTATTCATTGAAAAAGTTGCCCTCATCATGTGGGATGAGTGATTTTTGTTTTATATTATTCTGAGGAGATTCCCCACATCAGAATGGCAAATATGGGAACAGAGAAACGTGAATTAACTGGAAGAGAGCAAAATAGACCTCTCAACTGACCTTTCTTTTTAAAACTCTGACCTTGGCAAAATTTTTCTACAGAGTCATCTGATTTAGTTCAAGAGGCCACTCTCGGGTTGCGGCCTAGAGCAATTAGGACAATTTCCTACATTTTAAAAATGTTCCTTACAGTTGGGAAAATAAAGACTTGTTTAATGACTCTTGATGTCACCCAAACATTCAGGTATGTAATCGAATGCTCCCTTTCCACAGCTGGAGCTCTGTTTCATTTCGATGGCCTTGACGGAGACTAGGATAAAGAATGGTCATCCCAGGGAGAGACCTCGCTATTCTGCAGATAACATACTATCATCCAGGCATTTGCTGTAGTGAAGATATTGTTATGGTAAAGCTAGTACTATCTTATATTTATATGATACCTCATAGTTAACTAGTATTAATATATGGATTTAAGTATCTCGTTTAATTGTCACAAGGCCCCTTGCTGTACAGATGGGGAAACAGACTCAGAGGTTAAGGATGGAGTTCGACCAGCAGAACCTTCACTCTGCTTCAGTCTTTTCTCTCCAAGTTCAGTCTGACCGGGGATGAAGCTGCTGACCAGGAGGTGAAAGCCAACATGTGTCAGTTAGTAAGCGATTTTCTGACAAACCCAAGGCCAAAGGAAGTAACAGAACTTCTTTGTTCCCCTCCCTTTCTTCCCATGCTGCATGCTGTCTTCCCCTCAACCCCTGCTGCCTTCTACCCCTGTCACACACCCACCCCCGTCTGCCCACACGGCTTCAGCTGCCTCTGCAGGTTCTGGGGGGCAGGGGGGCTGAAGAACTCTTTGTTTGTGCAGTAAGGGCTTCCTCACAGGAAATTTCCTGTGATGGAAACTCTGGGGAAACTTCCTGTTGGTTAGGACACTGCAGGGGTCTGATAACACGAACCACTTAAACCTCCAAACCTCAGCCGCCCAGGAGGCTGGGAAGGTCCGTCTCCACTTTCTCTAAGTCTAAGAGGGCAAGAAAGTGCAAGTGTACAGAAGCCTCAAGAGTCTCACTTGGGCGGCATTTTCCAGAAGCTCAAACTTAGGATCAGCAAGTTCTCCTAGAAGATCAGCCCTCATAGTTGAAAGGACTGCTTAGATTTCTAAAGAGACTGGTATCTGCAGGGACCTTCTGTCTGGAAGCATTGAGAGAGCTCTGGAACGTGTCTCAGGGTTCTGGATCTGATTCTTTCAACCCATATTTAGATACATGCCTACGACTCTTCAATGTTATGAGTTACTGAGTACTACAAACATTTCTTTTCAGCCATCACATAGAGACTGGGAATTTTAGCTGATCCGTGTCATCGGCGGACACAGTTGACGAGGCACGCGACAACTGGGTGAACACCACACTTGAACACCAAGTGTGAATCATCTGGGGTATAAACCCCACGACGACCAACTTTGAACCATAGCACAAAGTTCTGTGATAGGCTTTACGTTCATTTGACCTGCTCTGGACCTCTGGTGGATTATTTTGTTGTTTGCTATCATCTGGGCAAAGTTAATTATTCCTAACTCATCCCTTGGGATGGAGCTGAACTTTGAATATCTCCAGCGTTGAGAATTCTGTAGGTTCCCTTAGCAACTCTCATAGCCCAACTCATAGTTTAAAAGCTTGGTCTCCTAATTAGCCTGAATTTTCCCTGGTGACCTGTAGCCTCATTACTACTTGCCCTGCCCTTGTCATATAATAAAAATAATTGACCCCCTGTCCTCTTTCTAGCTATTTCCGTATGGTTAGACAGTTACTGGAAGGATGTCTCTTAATCGCTTGATTTGCCCCAAGCCAAGTTCACTTCTCTACAAGTTTCTTAATAGGTGTTATTTCCTGGTTCAGGAGGTATTGTGGCCTTCCTTTCTTAAATGTCCTAGATTCAGTGGAAGCTTCTGTGAGTCCCACCTCCCCAAAATTCTGCCACAAGCTGGGGTTCTTTCTTGCTTTCTTTATAGGAAATGATCATTCCAGCATCAGAGGAAATCAGTGAACTGCACTATTTATAGGTGGCGTTTTGTGGTTATATTCGTGCAAATTAGGGAAGCATGAAAGAAATTATAATTAACCAGGAAGAAATTTGTTGGCTGATAAGAAGTCTGCTTGTTAGTCTCCTCGAAGACAGAGACCGTTGTTTATCTTTGTATACATGATATTTTTCATTTGTTGGCATATAGTGTCGATACATGTTTGTTGAATGAATGAATCACAAAAGTAAAAAGGGAGCAGGGTTTCGGACTTCGTTTCTAGAATGCGTAAAAGTTGTGAATTTTTTCAACTTACTTGTAAGGATGAACTGTCCTCACGAACTGAGTATTGATTTTCAAAATGGTGAATTCTCATTGATGATGCGGCATGTAATGTACTTACAAAGGCAAGGAAAAGTATCTTTGTAAAAATGCCTTGGGATAAGCTTTAAATATGGAAATGCAAAACAGTGATTTAGTCGGGGGCACTTGGAAAAAGAAGAAGAATAGGGCCTGTTTGCAGTGTAACTTACTGTTGCCATTATGTTTGATTTCATATTATAGACTGGGATTAACTAGAATATGTTATAAATAGTGACTGTCATTGTCAACATTAATTAGCACAATTTGTCTACATACGAATAATTGTCATTTTCAACGTATTCTTACTTTAAAATAGATCACAGTGATGTCACAATAGCTGTAGACCAAACCAAGATATTATTATTATTATATGATGGTCTTCACCAAAATCGTATTAAAGTACCACAGGACTGTCTGCTAGCCTTATCTTTTCTGGAAGTCTTTTAATGTGTCTTTAGCGTTTAGTGTGTTAGAAGGACCACAGGCTTTGGATTCTCAGAACTAATTTTAGTTCTACTTTTGCTGTTCTATTCATTCTTTCAACAGATGATTTATCGGGTGACTGCTGTCTGCTGTGATGTGCTAGGTATATATCAGTGACCAAGACAGATACGGCCCCTGCCTTCATGTTGCTTACAGTGTAGTGGGGGAGATTGACGCTTCCCCAGGAAGTAACACCAGCCACGTAGTCCATTTCCCGCACAGCTATCAGAGTAAACCGCCTTAAAGTGGAAATCAAATTGTGTCATTTCACTGCTGCAAAACCTCCACTGGCTTCCAGTTACATTTAGAAACACTGAGTATGGACTGCCGGGCCCTGTATGATCTGGCCCCGATAAACCCTGTACACCTCTCCAGTCTCATTCTGTATCACCTTTTGTTCTCCTCATTCCTCTTCGGCCATACTGGTCTTCTTGCTCTTCTGAGAACACTCTGCCCCTGCTCCCACCTCAGGGCCTTTGCACTTGCTATCTGTCTGCCTATAAGGCTGTTCCTCTAGTTATTCCCATGGCACAGTCTCTGCTCAAATATCACCTCCTTAGAGAAGCTTCCCTGACAGCTTTATCCAAAATGGCATCCCCCTTCTTCACCACTTGATTTGTCATTTGTTTGGTTTTTTAAGTTGGATGGTGACTCTTAGGTGTCTGTTCAAAAAGGCGATTGGCAGTTCCGTGTGCACAGGTGGGGCTTGATGCCTGGCGGGTCCAACTGTAATGGTCCAATTGGATGGAAATCTGGCTGTCTCATGGCAGACTCCGGAAGTCTCTGAGGCAAGTGAGTTTGCCCCCGAAGAAGTCCTGTGGTCTCTTGCTTGTAAGGAGCCAAGCTGGGGAGGGGCTTGAGCTTTTATCACTTATTATGCGGATTCCCACTGAATTCCCCTGTGTTCTCAGCCTTGCGCTCTCCTGGACCTTCGCATCCTCTGACTCAACCTGATTCCAGCCAGCAAACGTTTTGTCATCTACCAGGAGGAGTAGCTGCTGGGCTGGCGTGGCGGGGGAGGAGGGATGGAGTACAGATGCCCACAGCACCTCCCCCGCTCCGTCCTGCCTTCACAGGCACTTGGCACCTCTAGTTTCTGAGGTTTGGGGGGGGCTCTGTCAGGGAAACCAGCTCGTGTCTTGCTGGCATGTCCCCTCGCAGGCAGGTAGGGTTCAGCTGTCCCACTCTGCTGAGTCACATGCCAATTGTCCATCTGTTTTCCATCCTCTAAAATGTTGCATACCCCTCTCAACTACCCTTGTTGCTTCTCCCATTCTGTCTCTTCACGGGTTCGTACCTTTTTTATGCTTCTGCTGCAGTTTAGTGGGACCTTGGACAGGGGCAGGGATGGACACAGGTATGACTCGGATAGTTACACTCGAGGGTAAGTGTATCGATGCAGCCCTGCAGGAGGCTTTGAACGCACAAAGCATGGGAACTTGGCCTAGTCCATGGCATACGTTTAGGAGGAGACTTAAAAGCTTAGCCGGAGTTAATCGGGTAGAGGAGGCGGGATTATTTCTGGGTGTGTGAAAGCCCTGAGCCCAGAAGAGGATTTGGTCTTCAAGGAATAGAAAGACCATCCAACTGACATTTGGTGGATTTGCCGTGGGAAACCAGATCGACACGTTACGGAACTGTGAGGGGTGAGGATGGTGAGGGAGAGGGAGGCAACGTCATGTTCGAGATTTTGGTCTTCTTCCTACAAGCAATGAGTAGCCATGACTGTGTTACCTGAGTAACCTTAGACCTCGCAAAATCTTGGATCTTCTCTCGTAAACCAGACACTTCACCTCACAGAGTTACGAGCATGAAATGATATCATGTATTTACTGTTCTGCTGAGGGGCTGCAGTGATCTTTTGGCGCAATGACGAGTCGCTGTAGCCGCTCAGTAGAACAATATAATCAAAATAGCAGGTTGACGAATAATCTTTGAAATCAAGTAAGTGAAAGGTATAAAGTAAGAAACAATCGAGAGGCATCATTCTGGGACCCAGAAGTCTAATAAAAAGGAACTTTCTGTTGTCCACACCTCAGACGAAGGTAGACTTGGAAGATGGTGAAAAGGTTAAAGGATAAGAATTTGATGGTATTCCAATTATACTGCAAAACAAATACCGCAGGAAGATTGATTAAGAAGCTTACCAATTAAAGAGAGAGACAGATACCATGTGATGTCACCTGTATGTGGAATCTAAAAATCACAAATGAAGTTATCTACAAAACAGACTCACAGGGACTTCCCTGGTGGCACAGTGGTTAGGAATCCGCCTGCCAGTGCAGGGGACACGGGCTCGATCCCTGGTCCGGGAAGATCCCACCTGCCACGGAGCAACCAAGCCCATGCACCACAACTACTGAGCCTGCGCTCTAGAGCCTGCGAGCCACAACTACTGAGCCCACGTGCCACAACTACTGAAACCCGTGTGCCTAGAGCCTGTGCTCCGCAGCAAGAGAAGCCACTGCAGTGAGAAACCCATGCACCACAATGAAGAGTAGCCCCAGCTTGCCGCAACTAGAGAAAAGCCTGTGCGCAGCAATGAAGACCCAACACAGCCAAAAATAAATAAATAAGTTTATTTATTTATTTATTAAAAAAATAATAATAATAACAGGCTCACAGACATAGAGAATAGACTTGTGGTTGCCAACGGGGCCGAGAGGTGGGGGAGGGAAGGATTGGGAGTTTGAGATTAGCAGATGTAAACTATTATATAGAGGATGGATAAACAACAAGGTCCTACTGTACAGCACAGGGAACTATATTCAATATCCTGTGATAAACCATCATGGAAAAGAATATGAAAAAGAATATATACATATGTATAACTGAGTCACTTTGCTGTACAGCAGAGATTAACTCAACATTATCTATCACTATACTTCAATAAAATACATGTTTAAAAAAAGAAGTTTATCAATTAGTAGTTGGGAACTATTAAGGAAGCAGACACCAAAGCAAGATGGGTAGCTCTATACCCCTTTGTCCTGGGCAATCAATGTAAGTTGATAACGAAGCAGTCATCCTAGGTTTTCATGTAAAAAAGTTTCCTGACAGTGCGCCTGGCAACATGCTAAATGCTCTAGACAACAGACAGTAAAATATTAAAGCGGAGGCCCTTGTCCTCAAGGAACTTTTGAGCTTTAATATATTTTTATTTGAGTTGTAAGATAATTGCTATTTTAAAGAATTGGCCAAAGAGTTGCACTTTCAGTGCAGGGATAAATTGGCAAGTTTCAGGCCTTTGAACTTCAGGGCACACGTATGTGGTGTTCATTCTTCCAGCACCAAAGAAGCTGATGAGCTCAACTCTAGGAGCTCATCCTTTGAGCCTGGGAATCAGCCTTCACTCAAGACCTGACATTTCTGAACATACTGAATATTCCTTAAAGGAAAACAGTAACTTTTTTTTAATATCATTCCTTATTTTTAATTAATTAATTTATTTTTGCTGTGTTGGGTCTTCGTTTCTATGCGAGGGCTTTCTCTAGTTGTGGCAAGTCGGGGCCACTCTTCATCGCGGTGCGCGGGCCTCTCACTATCGCGGCCTTTCCCGTTGCGGAGCGCAGGCTCCAGACGCGCAGTTGTGGCTCACGGGCCTAGTCGCTCCGCGGCATGTGGGATCCTCCCAGACCAGGGCTCGAACCCGTGTCCCCTGCATTAGCAGGCAGACTCTCAACCACTGCGCCACCAGGGAAGCCAACAGTGACTTTTAATAGTCATTTGGTGGTGTCCCTCCCTATTCAAGTCAACAAGCAGAATGGTCACATTGACGAATGGTCTTGGTTTCGTAGAAATCTTTCTGGGTTTTAAAGATGCAGGCAGAGTCTGAGGCCCAGCAGTTTCAAATCTCCAGGTAAGCTTAGGCGATAAAGTTATCTATAAATAGGCAATCTGGTTCTCATGCAACTGCTGTAATTGTATGGCTTTTTACAGCTCAGTAGAAATTACTTGCAGTTGTAAATTGTAGTAGAAACAGGCATCTACTCAATTTTGGTCTTAAAGAATTTCAAAGAAAATAAATGCACATTGGAGAGTAGGTAGATTATGATAGTACATTTCACACATTACTTTTTATGAAGCACATGCAGGAATGTGTAGTAGTAGGGAAAATTGGTAGAATGAAGAAAAGTACAGATACACAGGGGCTCTCAAGGAACACATGTGTGGCCAGACTTCCGCTTAGGAAACAGTGGCTCTGGGCTGGGGTCTCTTAAGTTTTCCGGGCTCGTTAGTCATGAGCAGGTGGGGCCCGAGGCTATCAGGTTGACAGCTGTGCTGTGAAACCTCAGAAATGAAAGTTTTTTCATTTCTGAGCCTGTTGAAAGGTGGATGAGAAGGAAAAGAATAGTCTCATAATAAAATAATATGTAAAGACTAAGCAAATAATCACTTTAGGTTTTACTCACTGCCAGGCAGGAACATATATTTAAAGAGGGGAGGCTTTACCTGCATGTATCTATGTAAACTAGCCACCTTCCCAGTGAAACACGATGCATCTGGCCAGAGGTGCCTTTGTTACTAGAGCAATGGTTGTTTGATTGGACTCACAGATTTTATTTCCTTTTGGGAAGAGAAGAATGATAGGTGGTATCCTATCACCTTTACTCTTGCCCCAAGAAGTTTTGCAAAAATAGGAATTACTTCTTGAACCAGTTATTTGACCAAAGGTACCTTAGCACAGTCTTCTTAAGTTATAGGAGCATATATTTTTCTCTTTCCTGCCCTGCAGCCGCCTTCCCCAGTGATCATCAGTAATATACCCACCCATAAATCAGTGAAAGGGTCATGAAAGAGAAACATAAAATTCACTTGAAAACGAATACCTACAAGACATTCCTAGAATTTTCAGAATAAGCCATTTCTTTTGTCAGCAAAGTTTTCAAACATTTGACAGCAGGGGCGGCATGCATAGCTTAGTCCGAAATCTTAACTATGGGCTTGGACCCCACAAACCATTGTTGCCACGCAAGCAACTCTAGCTTTAACGTGAATTTTGTATTTTTCTCCACAATTGTGGCCACACCACTTCCATCCATCCACCACCCATTTTCTCCATAGGATACAATAAGAAGAAAAAAGTACCTGGCTAGGTATCCTAGAACACTACATTGAAGGGGATGGTACCAGGCAACAAAGGGCTAAGAGAAAAATAGTAAAAGACAGTAGGTGTGATATTGTGATTTATAATAAGAAATAAGTATTTGGTCTTCATCCCCATTTCTGGCACAGACCTAAAACCCTTGGAATTTCCTAAGTGCCCGAAGTGGCACCGTTATCTTTTGTTATGTTAATGAGGTGACTTTTGGAGGCACCTGAGGATGCGGGCAGGTTGCCAGGGGAACCAGTCATGTGATTAGAGGGTTGGACCTTTCAGTCCCACCCCACCCCCATCCCCGGGGAGGGGAGAGAGGCGGAGGTTGAATCAGTCACTGATGACCGATGATTGAATCAATCATGCCTATGTAATAAGGCCTCCATAAGAATCCTGAAGGACTGGATTCAGAGCCGGTGCTGGGATGGTGACCTTGTGGAGGTACTGGGAGAATGGTGAGCTGGGAGAGGGCGTGGAAGCTCCCGCCCTCTGCCTGCACCTTGCCCTCTGCACCTCTTCCATTTGGCTGTTCCTGAGTTATCATAGCCTTTTCTAATAAATCAGTGATCTAGTAAGTAAAGTGTTTCTTGAGTTCTGTGAGCCGCTATAGCATATTAATCGAAGCCAAGGAAGGAGGAAGTGCTGGGGACTTCCGATTTATTGTTTGTTGGTTAGAAGCACGGGTGTCAGTGTGGCCTTGCGTCTGAAGTTGTGGGAGAGGGAGGCGGTCCCGTGAGACTGAGCCCTCAACCTGTGGAATCGGATGCTTTCTCCAGGGAGATGGTGTCAGAATTGCTGAATTGTAGGACACTATGCTGGTATCTGAGAATTGCTTGGTGTTGTGTGGCAAGTGCCCCGCCCGCCCCCAAACAAACCCCACACATTGGAATTGGGTCGTGGAACCCAGAAGGTGTACCTAGGAAAAATAAAGGAGTGCTTGGAAGAGGAAGGATGAGTAGACAAACGTGACTTCAGGGAATCACGGATACCTGGACGACCTATTTATGATGATAGGAAGTGGGAGGAAGGAAAGGATAAGAAAGAGAAAAGAGGACAGTAAAGACACAGCGAAGGAAAGACACAAAATGAATATAGGAAAGAACCTGAAGAGATGTGAAGGAAAAGGAGGAAAGAAGATGTAAGAGGGGAGGAATGGAAATAAACAAGTAAAACAGGAGAAGTGCTTACTCAGCTGTTGACTTTCTGTTCTAAGAAGAGGAGAATAATATGGATAATCGAAAATAATGGGTCATTTCCAAACCATCGTTATGTTTTGACTTAGTGCACATTTTTATAATTTCATTGAACTATATATTTGTCTGTGTGTGTGTTTTTAATTTTTTAAATGAAACAGGGAAGCCTTGAGATGCATGGTTGATGAAGTAGCGCCAGCTCCTCATCTTCAGTGTCTGTGCCTTCCTGCATCCTCCTTTGGGAGGGATCAGTGTCTGTAGATGTCCCTTAGGCTATCATGAGGCCATATCCCCACCCCACGCTCCGTAAAACTCATCTCAGGAATCTGGGGAAGAAATAGAGCATTTTACTTAAAGACTTCTGTGAGCTGACCCTGAGCATGGGTCATGAACCCCAACCCCCTTTTCTCCTGAGTCCTTCTAGGCTAGGATGCTCCAGAGTGAGAATTCAAAGAGGGGTTGAGGGGGCCACAGTAGCCCCAAGTTTCAAATAGAAAACCCTGAATATAAACCCCTGAGGAAAAACACATCTTTACTCCAGAAAGAGCGCAGACTGATAATTCAAATGCATTTTTGAAGACCTAGAAAGAGCTGGGTGTAGGTATGGGGGGAGGGGTGAAGGGGGTGCATGCGTGAGTATCTGTGTCTTTGTCAGAGGCCCTGTAGCTCAGAATCAAGCATCTGTGTGCCACAATCCATGGTTTCTTTTAAAATTTAAGTGGGAATTCGTATAAGAGAAGCCATACTAAAACAAAAACACCTGTTGTGTCTTGAGGTTCCAATTGGCAAGAGCCAATCTAAAGCATGGTTGCCTATCAACGTTAGCGAGAGCCACATATCCGATTTTACTCTGTTTCTGATTAGGATTAACCTGGAAAGCTGAATTGGGTCCATCTTTAATAATAACCTACACCTTCTGGAAGATTCAAACTTACTGTTTTCTTTGCAGCTGCTTTCATAGCTTTAGAGTAGGATTCCTGGGCTTAGATGGACATTCCAGGTCATCTGGTCTACCCCTGCCTGGTATCGGTATTCCACCTGTGGCTTCATTGGGTGATGACCATCCACCTTCTGCCTGGACACTTCTGAGAGCGGGACCTCAATGTCTCACAGGCAGTCTTGCCATTTTGAAGCAATGCCAAGAGTCAGAAAGTTCTTTAAACTCTTAGTTGCATGACATTTATTAAAGCAAGCCTTATGCCACCACACATAGCCGTGGTACAGCAAATCACTGGTCCTCTATGTTTTTTTCTTCTCTGCTCATCACCCAGATACTGTTTATAACAGGATCTCAACCTCAACCAATCTTTTACTTCACACTCTGGTGGTATCTAGATTACTGGACTCCTTTAGCATCTAACTAAAAATTGAGAAATCCTCTGTTTCCATAAATGTAGTGCTTGGCGCCGACAGGAAAAGGAAAGACGGTTTAGCAAAGGCTGGTGATAATTCCAAGAAGCAGTGTCTTTTGGAACATTCCGTGGTGACCCTGCCACTGTAGTGAACTGCTTATCTGTCTGGCTTCAGAGTTTCCATAAAAGACTTGCTGCCTTCAGAATACTTCCTGGCCCTTCCTTTAGTGCCTGGATTTCTACTCATAGCATTTTACCCCTTGAACGTGGATTTTTGTTTAAAAGAGCCCATAGACTAGGGAGATGGCTCATTAAGCCCTGGGTGGTCATTTCACTAGAACATTAATCATTTTTAGATCTCTTCCTGGAAGTGTGTTTTAATGGATGGGGGGATGTGTACATCACTAGACGCAGGTTTGGGGGAGGTGGGGAGGGGAAGGGAGGAAAGAAGAAAAGAAGGGTGACATTTCTGAGTGCCTGCTGAGGACCCAGCACTTTCACACGTGTAATTCTCACAGCACTCCCTGTGCGTTGAGATCTACTTTTTACAGATGAGGAAATGAAGACAGGAGATGAAGTGTCCTGCCCAGGTCATAGGCTAGTCAGGGACAGGGCTGGAACTTAACCCAGAGCTGCCTGACCCAAAGCCTGTGCTTCTCCTTATTCCGTGATACCTTGTGCTGTCACTGAAAGGAAAAGGGCAAAGAAATGGGGATCCGAGATGGAGTTCGCCTGCTTCAGAATTTTACATAAGGCTGACCTTGTCTGAAAGCATCCCTTTGAAATCAGATGCACGTGGCAGTAAAAATGTCCTAATGCTGACTGATTCCAAGCCTTGGCTGTACCTAAAATTTCTATAACACTGTAAAATGTTTTCTGTGGAATGAGGTATTTGTGCATCAGGGACCTTTCGCCACTTGATCACAGTACCGTTTATCATTTCCTTACTCATTATCGTAGCTAGTGTCCCCATTTTGGAGAAATGAACAGTATTCACACTCCTCATGTGAATCTTGCACGAATCTTGCCTGGTTACCAGAAGGCTGGTGACAGTCGCCCTGAGGTCCCCTCCACCTCTAATTCCTTGCAGTATTTTGGCTGCATGCTGTCAGACTCAGTCGCCTATTTTCTGCACAAGGCCCTTAGGGGAGGATCCGGGAATAATTGTCAGGTACCCACCACATTAGTCACAGCCAGCAGTGCAGCAAACCTCCTTTAACTCCCCTGTCACTGACACTCACTCACCTGAGGACATTTAATGCTTGTCTGGGATAATTTCGTGCCCCTCACTGCTGCACTTTTGGGAGAGCGCTGGGGAAACACGGTCTCTGGTGAATTTCCCTGTTTCCCTGACACAGGCCACCATCAGGCTTTGAGAGGCAGGTCTATTCCACCCCGCTCGGTATTCTTTCCCAGCAACCACAAAACCACGCTTTCTCTATTAAGTACACATTCCTAGGGCTATAACAAAAGGCTTCTGTGAGCCCTAGAGCAGCAGGGGAGGGTACCACACGAAGGGCTGAAGATTTAAAGGGTTTCATTTCTTCCTTGCTGGAGACCATATTGTGTTTGAATGCAGTTCGGAATCTGCTTCTCCACCACAAGGGGAAATAGAAATCTGCCCTAAAGCTGCACACGGACCCCGACTGGTCTTTATCCTTATCCCTTAGTGATTCCCTGCCACGGGGCTCCCTGGCATTCATGAGGCCCCAGGAAGCCCAGGGTGAATGTCCTCCCTTTGCTGAGTGGCTACCCAGCCAGGCCAGTTCTGCCCCGCCAGAGCCACAGCTAAGCTGCCCTCCCGGGATGGCGAGATTCACTGTGTTAGAAGAGATACAGGAAATCAGAAATTTCCATCCTCCCCAGGCAGGGAGAACTGAATTCTACAGAGAAAGTGGCGAGTATTGAAAAGAAAGTGTCCTCCCTCCCCTTCTCTCTGCAGCCCACCAGCAGGGCATCCCATCCCGCTGTCGTGCACTGGGGGGGGAAACCTTCCCTGCCTGGTGGTGCTGTGGGCTTGGCCATGCTGCCACGCTCTTGCTTTTTCAGTAGCAGAGTTAATATGGCCATGACTCAGAATGATGGGACCCCAGACGCTAAGGAAGTGAACTAACTTCTTTTTGGCTCACAGCGGACTCGTAGTCAACAGAATAGGTTTCGTGTTCTAATGAAACAGCGCAGAAACTCTGTCCTTGGTGGCTAAGTGGTGTGTGGTGTGACTCTGACTCTCTCTCTCTCTCTCTCCCTCCGTCTCTCCTTCATTCCCTCTCTCTCTCGCTCTCTCTTCAAGTCAGAGCTGAGAACTCTAATTCCAGTCCAAATTCCTTTAAGCAAAGGGTCCTTCTGAACATGGCCTTAAAAGATTTCTTCTTGTGCTGTGCCCATCCCGAGCTGCCTGTTGTTCCTTGGCTTTAGGAAGGACTGGAGAAATCTTCCACTCCGTTTAAGGAGAGCCTGTATGGTTAGTGGCTAGGGCCTTGGGCACAGAACGCACAAGTTACAATTATATAGCACCTTTCTTCCAGGGAGTACCAAGCACTTCCTTGTAAATCCTGTTCTATTCTCACAGAGCATGAGTTATTTCTTAGGAGTGAGTTAGGCTCTTTTGGAAAATGTATTGATTCTCTTAACCATCATGAACCCAGTTACAGTAAAACCTCTATTATCTGAGCTTCTGAGACTTCCTAAAGCTATTATTAACTGGCACATTGTATATTTCACCAGGACAGGGAGGGCTGATGTTTATAATAGTGAACCTGAACTTCTGTAAGATCCTGCATTACCCACTCAGGAATCAAAGAAAATGAAATTGTATTCAATAGAGTTTGTTATGTTGTATCTATTTTATTCAAATCTTTTTTAAGGGAATCCAAGTCCACTGTGAATTCCCAGAGTAGTACCAATTTTAAATGTTATCCTTTCCTGGCATTATAAACCAAACCTTGTTTAAAAAAAAAAAAAAATGATTTCAATGTTTTGGGTTCAGGCTGCAGGTGATGACAGCTCAAATCTGACCAGGAAACAAAATTTCTTTTTCAGAGCAGGTATAGCAGATATGAAGTATCATAAATATTGTCACCCAAGTATGGGAGAGATCATCCTAAACTGTCCTCACCATTACTCTCTGATATCTTAGCCCATCTCTGCTAGGTGTTCTGAGTCGTGCCAGGGTTTGACACCATCATTCAGAGACTGACAGTAGTTTTGCCTCCACATCACAGTGGCTCAGATCTGTGGCCCTTCTTCTTGAGCTCTGCACCTCTCTCTCTCAGGCTTTGTTGTGAGATGTGGTTTGTATCATTTTCCTTGAAGAAAACCTTATATAGAAAGACAAGTGTGATAAACAATGAGGAGACTTTAAGAAATTAGAATTCTACAAGCATCTAGGAAAGGGGTTAATAATGACAAAATGCACCCCAGAGGGGCTTCCCTGGTGGCGCAGTGGTTAAGAATCCGCCTGCCAATGCAAGGGACACGGGTTCGAGCCCTGGTCCAGGAAGATCCCACGTGTTGCGGAGTAACTAAGCCCATGCACCACAACTACTGAGCCTGCGCTCTAGAGCCCGCGAGCCACAACTACTGAGCCCACGTCCCACAACTACTGAAGCCCACGCACCTAGAGCCCGTGCTCCACAACAAGAGAAGCCACCGCAATGAGAAGCCCGTGCACCACAACGAAGAGTAGCCCCCGCTCACAACAACGAAGACCCAGTGCAGCCAAAACTAAATAAAATAAATAAATGTATTTTTTTTAAAAAAGCCACCCCAGGGGAAGAGATGTGACCAGAGTGCCACTCCCCCACTACCTCTGCCTTGCATCCAGCGTGATGCCAACTGCCACCAGGGTAGCCCTGGCACAGGGGCAGGGACCTGGCTACTGTTTCTGCAGGTTCAGCTCAGAAAGCTGGGACCTGACACCGAACAAGACCTAAGGGAGAAGGAAACAGAGACCCTAAAGCAACAGAAAAGGATGTACCCCGCTCTCCTGTGATCCAGCAGTTCACACACTTGGCTGGAGAAGTCGAAGCACACCGCGAATAGGGTATCTGCTTATCGTTGAATGCAGCCATATCGTAATGTCGAAGACGACCTTCACATCCATTGCCTCGTGTGATCTCACAACAGCCCTGCGAGGTAGGCATGATAGAAAGAGTCACTCCCATGTTACAGAGGAGAAAACAGTTTCAAAGGCAGTGATGCCTTAGCTAAGTCCTGTCCAAACAAGGAAGGTGACGAAGACAGAACCGAAGCACAAGTCTTCTGATTCCTTGTCCACAATTCCCTGGTGCCCATAATCCCGATAGAATGGGGTCCCCCTTTAAGGTGACTGGTTCCCCAGGGCCTGGTTGTAAACAGGTGGATGAGTGTGGAGAGCACCTTTGAGGGCACTTAACCCCCAGGGCCACCTCTACTTTCAGAGTTCAGTGTATTAGACGAACCCTGGACTGAGAGCCTGAGTCCTCACTTCTAATCCCAGCCCTAACCTTGAACTAGTTGGGCGACTTAGAGCAAGCCAGTCGGCCTCCTGCCCTTCTGCGTGCTCAGCTGGAAATAAGAACAATAATGTCTGTACCACTGACCCACCTGGCTGTTGTGAAGGCCAAATGAGGTGTAGCCTTTGAAAGCCCTTTGTTGCCAGATATGTAAGCTCGCGTCTCCATTTCCCATGATTTGACTCAGAGAAAAGGGCATCCAGGTAAAGGGTGTGATGACTTAGGTGTGAGGGTGTTTGTGGACAGGATGCAACAAACAGATTCATTTGACTGGGGGCAAAGAACAGTATTCTGGGTATAGTAGAAATGCCTGGAACCGGCAATCGTTGTAGGATTTGAAACTCAAAAATTATGCAAAAGGCAGTTCCGTCACAGTTTTGTTTGTTTTTTGCACTATTCACCACCTCTGAGGATGACACGAGACACGCCAAATCCTTCCTGGGGTGGTGACTTATAAAACACTTCACCAAGAAGGTGACCCTTGAGAAACCTTATCCTATCTTGAAGCATGCGTGGTTCACTCGGCCAAAAGCAGCCGCAGCCCATCCCAGGCAGAGGGGCTGGCCCGTGCACAGGCCAGAGAGTGTGGCGCGTCTGGGAATCGCAGGCAGGTCCATGCGACATGGTGAGTTAGCTAAGCAGGGGCCGAGGAGGCCCGGGGCGGCTTCTGAAGATGTTTAAGCAAAGCAGTAACACAGCTCTGTGTTTTAAAAAGACCACTGCCTCAAACCCAGTGCTCAGCTAGCTGACCCTTGTAGTTTTATTGGATAGAGGGCAGACCTCAAGGTGTGCAGAGACTAATGGACAGGGCACTTGAAGTCTTCCCGGCTTCCCTGGCCCCTCTCTCCGTGAGCCCACACTCAGCCATCTTCCTCTGTCTAAGCCAAAGGATGCAGGGGTGCCAGGGAGCCCCGAGCTTGGTCAGGAAGGGTGGAAAGGAGTCGGTCTGCTGGAGGGTCCATGCCACAGTAGATAATTTGCTAGCATTAAGTCACTCAGCTAAAACCATCTCCTGCTTTTCCTTGATATTTCTCTGGAGCAAATGGAAACTTTAGTCAGACACCAGCTTCTTTCCATCCTTCCATTGGACGCACAGCCCACGCAGAATTCAGACGTTCAAAGTCCCCAGCCATGGATAGCGTGTGCTATTGGGATTATCCGCTCCAGGCTGTCGAACCACCTGGTGATGTGCTGTGAACTGGGGGTGTGGGGAACTGAACTCGGGAGTCAAGCAGTCTAGGCTGTGAGTCCTGGTCCCACCACTTACTGGGCACAGGATCTTTGTAAGTCATTTAACCCCTCTGTCCGTGTCTGCATTTTCTCATCTGAAAAAAATGAGGGCAGTGACATCCACCTTCCAGAGCTGCTGTAAGGATCAAACAGATAGAATCTCCAAAGTGCCAGGTATACAGTAGAATCTCAGTTCCTGCTTTTCCTTTCCATGCCAGGAGTTTTCAGTAATTATTCTCTTAGAAGCAAACAGAAGAGACCCTGCTTGTGTGTGATGCTCCTACCTCTGCCATATTGTATTATGGAAGCCGAAAAAATAGGAGTTGATGATGAAGTACCTCCGAAAGGAAAATGCCTCTAAGATACCAAGCAAGGAAAACTTAGGAAGGAAGAAGAGCCAATGAATGAATCAACTGATTAGGGCCCCAAATGTCCTGTACACTGGCCTTACATTATAACCCCTAAATCGAATTTCTAGCTCAATGCCTACCCAGCCAACAGTAGGATTTTCTAGCCAGAAAGACAGCGCTCATAGGGTATATTCAATTTTAATACACAAATCATTATTACTTGTCAGAAAGGCTTCTCGCTCTTCCCGTGGCCACAAAAGGCACACCTCAGCCTGGCACCATGCCACGTCAAGTGCATGAACACAACCAGGGTGGGTTCCATGGTGGAGAGGGTGGTACCACATCAGACACAAGTAAGCTTTGCATTCGGAGCTTATGGCCCAGTGGGGAAGAAGCATAAGCGTGGATAAACCTAATTTAACACGGCTTCTGGAAGTCCTCCCTACAGCGTCAGAGTGCTCTGGAAGCAAAGAGCCAGGAGAAAAGACATTTTTGGAAGGAGGCATCAGAGAGAGAATGACTTTAGTGCCAGGCCTTAAAGGAGAGGTGAGTTCCAGCGGGTAAAGCCGGAGGGAAAGCAGGGTCGGGTCAGAAGCAGCAAGGCCGTGAGCAGAGGGGCGCAGGGAGTGGCAGGACCAGGGCAGGCAGGAGAGAATGTCAGGTGAAAGGTCTTGGGTGGGAGCCACGTTAGGGTGCTGAACACCTTTGTGAAGAGAGTGATTTTATTCTGTATGTATTTGATGGGGAGCCTTGAAGGTGTTTCATCAAAGAAGCAATGGGGCCGGTCCTTGAGGAGGACTTCTCTGGGATACTGTATAGTCTCACGGCATATTTGTTGTAGTTTTGGTTTTATACCGATTGCAATCTGGAGTTTGATGTCTCTGAGCCTACAGTCTGCATTTCCAGAAAAGACTGGGTCGGTGTGTTTCCTCCACGGGATGCTCGAGCCCTAGACTCTCCCCAGTCACTGCTCTCCCATTCCCTGCAGCTGATATGCACTCAGGCCCCGCAGTTCCTAACCTACAACCCCTCCCCCCTCTCTCCCTCCCCTCCCCCTCCCCCTCTCTCCCTCCCCTCCCCCTCCCCCTCCTCTCCCTCCCCCTCCCCCTCCTCTCCCTCCCCCTCCCCCTTTCCCCTCCCCCCCATTACCCCAGCTTGTCCGCACTCAGGCCCAGCTCACTGCTCACTCCAGTCACAGCACGAGGAGTCTCCCCTCGCTGCACGCAGGGCACTTTCCCCCGAGTTCAGCTCCTGTGCCCCAGCCTCCCCAGTTGGGGATCCTCTCCCTCCTCTGCTCTCAGCCTCTTTCTCATTTGCATCGTGTTCCCTTCCATCTTGAAGGAAGTCTGCTTCCTTCAAGATTGGGATTGGACATCACTCTTCGCTACCACCCCATCTCTTTTTTCCACCTCCCAGCCGAGTTTGTGAAAGGATTATCTACGTACGCTCCTCATTTCCTCACCTCCCGTATGCATGCCTCAACCCACTGTGAGCTGGTTTCCACCCCCATTACACCTCCGCTCTGGCTAGAATCACCTGATGCTAAATCCACTGGACATGCCTGGTCCTCCTTATCTTGCCTCTGAGCAAGGTACACCTTTTTAAAACAGTTTGCTCCTTAAATGTTTTCCTTAAATCTCATCTACTCCAGTAGCTTCAAGAATCACCAGTATGATGATGACTCCCAAATATCTTTTACATCTCACCTAGATTCTTCTCTTAAGTACCAGATGCACGTATACAACTGTGTGGGACTGCGCCTCTCCACCTAGCTAGCCCACAGTCACCTCACGTGAAACAAAATACACTTTCTCCCCATCCGTCCTCTGCAGCCTGGGATGGATGGACACCACTGTCTGGTGGCAGGAATCAGAAGCCTGGATTTTGTTGTTGACCGCTTCCTCCACATTGAGTTCGTCTCCAAGTTCTGACAGTTCTACCTCCGTTGATATCTTGAGCCCATTCTTTCTCCATTCCTTCTGCTTTAGTTCAGGCCAACGTTATCTGTCATCTCCATTTCTACAACAGCCTTCAGACTGATCTAGTACCAGTCTGGCCCTGTTCTAATTCATCCTCCACTCTGCAGCTGGAGTGACCATTGGAAAACAAGATCTGATTATGTTCCTCCCTTGTTTAAAATCCTTCAATGACTCCAAGCAGCCTTAGGATAAAGTCTAAACCCCTTAGTACAACAGGCCCTTTCTAAAGATGGCTAACATTTATCAAGTGCCTCATCAATGCCAGGCACTGTTCTAAGAGCGTTACACACGTCTCAACATTCTGGGTGCTCACAACTGCCCTGTGTGCGTCCTGTTACTATCCCAGTTTTACAGTTGAGGAAACTGTGTGATCTTGCCCAACATCACACAGTAAGTTGGGGAGCCAAGATTTAAACCCACATCTTTTCTTCACAGGGCATAGCTTCTCATTCATTCAAAAATATTGAGCACCTGCCGTGTGCCAGAAACCGCTTGAAGCATCGGGGATATAGCAGTAATTAGAACAGTTCTTTCACTGCTATCTTAGATTCTTGTAACTAACTACAGGAAAGATCAAAATATGTTTAATCAGGAGTCTACCTTGGAGTCATAACAAAGGAGTTTTGCAAGCATATTCAGAGACTGGATGTCAAGATAAAATAATTTTAATGATAGTAATATTTGCTTCATTTAGTTTTCCAGAGTATAGAATTGCATTTAAAAGATTTTTAAAAGTGCGTATTCTTCAATCCAGTGAACACCAAAAAGATAAATAGCAAAGCAGGTTGAAAAAACTCCGTTCACGTTCTAGTGAATAAAATAAATAGTAAACAAGATAAATAGTAAAATGTATAGGTTTGATAGTGATAAATGCTATGGAGAAAATAAAGCAGGGAAGATGATAAGGAAGAGTGAGAGAACAGAGATTTGTAGTTTTATATGGAATGTCTAGGGAGGGCTTGAAGGAAGTGGGGATGTCTGGGAGAAGAATACTCCAGCTAAACGCACAGCAAGTACAAAGGCCCTGAGGTAGGAATGTGCCTGGTATGTGTGAGGAAAAGCAAAGGGGTCAGGGTGTGGGTAGAGCAGAATGAGGGAGGGGAAACGTGGGAGGAAGCGGGTTTAGCTGGGGGTTAGATCATGTGGAACCCTAAGGTCATTTTAAGGATTTTGAGCTTAACTCTGCTTGAGAGGGGGGCCACTGGGGGCTTTCGAGCAGAGGAGTGACATGTTTTAAATGGATCCTTCTGGCTGGTATATTGGGAATGGACTGTAGGGGAACAAGGGTGGAAGCTGGGGGACGGTTTAGGGACCAGTAACAATAATCCAGGTGAGAGGTGATGGTGGGTGGCCCTAAAGTGGCAGCAGCAGAGGTGACGAGAGTGGTCAGATTCTGGATACATTTTCTTTTAATATATTCATTGATTTCTTTGGCTGTGCCAGGTCTTAGTAGTGGCACGTGGGATCTTTGTTGTGGCATGCGGGATTGTTACTTGAAGCATGCAGGATCTAGTTCCCTAACCAGGGATCGAACCCAGGCCCCCTGCATTGGGAGTGTGGAGTCCTAACCACTGGACCACCAGAGAAATCCCAGATTCTGGATACATTTTGAAGGCAGAGCCAACAGCACTTGCTACCAGATTGGATGACTGCAAGGTGTGGGGCGTAGGCGACAGGAAGAATAGACTTGGCATTCTCTGAGATGGGGAAGACTGGGTACAGCAGATTTAGATGGGGGACAGCAAGAGGGCGGTTTGGGATATATTAAGTCTAAGATGCCTGTTAGGCATCAACATGGAGCTGCTCTATTGCTCCCTCCCCTCATTTAAACACATATTCACAAACATCTCGTGTTTTGTCCCACTGAACTACTCAAAGTTTCCCAAACTGGCTCTGCTCTCCTATATGTCCAGGTTCTTGTAGCCACCGTTCCCTCTGCCAGGAAAGCTGTCACCTGATCCTTCAGTTCAGTAAGTCTTCCCCGGTCTTGCACTAATGCACAGACTTGTCAACGTCTCTTTACATTCCTTTCTTCCTACCAGCATCCGTGGGCCATTCACCTCGGTGTACCCCGCACCTGACACAAGATGCAGTGCACGGTGGGGCCGGGGGGGGTTCATTTGTTAGATGGCTGGGTGAGTGGAGGAATAGGGGGACAGATGGACAGAGGAGCCCTCAGCACAGTTAGACAAACTGTGTTTTAATGGGAATGATGGGAATTCCCCTGGAACAGTGCCAGGTGACATCGCCCCAGACTGAAATGAAAGAAACAGCAGATGTCAGGAAGTTTCTGTGTTAATCCTGACGTCTGCGTTAGAACACTCCAGCGTGGGTCCCTCTTTCCCGCACTCTCCCCACCCTCCTACCCTGGTCCTGAGTCCCGATCTCATGAATCGAGAGCCTCAGTGAACACATACCCTCTACTTTACACAGCCAGGTCTGTAGGGGAGATTGTGTTATGAAACCGGAAGAGTGTTTAACCTGACGACGGGCCGCGAGCCTGCTTCCCGCGGGCCCCCGGCTCTGCCAAAGCGATCAGGCCTCATTATTTAGGAAGCTGCCCCGGCCAGGCATCACTAATTTGGGCATCACTAATTCAGATGCCTATTCATACAAATGAGCAATGACTGCAAAGTCCTTTTGTCAGTGAATTGCAAGCAGAGACAAGAGAAGGGGGTGAAGTAAAGGGAAGGCGCTAGAACATTTGAGCTTTGCTTCCTTTCCCGAAAGGACAGTCATTGCTTCCTGGAAGCGGCGTTTGGCAGCAGGCATGGAGAATGGGAAAGATTTATTCCCCTTTGCCAAAGCTTGACAGTTCAGCTTGTGTATCTCAAATCGATACATTTCTTGCAAAGTTTCCAAGGGCTGCATTAAAAAAGCCATTTAAAAAAATGATCGTTCTGTGGCTGCAACCTCTGATGAGACCTGCCTGTCAGGGTTGAGTTGGGTCTTCTAAACTGACCAAACCCTAATGAGAAAGAAGGTTTTTTAAAAAGCATGAAAGCGAAGTGAGAGCTGACGGCAAACCGACCACACCTGCAGAGCCCTTGGCACCCCACGGCTCTGTGGGGCTCCTTCTGAGATGAGCAGATGACTTGCCCCTCTTTGGGCTTCTGTGGGAAATCTGTGACGAACACAGAACTCCATCTTTCTTTGAGCTGCAGTTTGTCACGGAGCCGGGGAAAGACTCATTTGGGGAGATCTTCACCATCATCTAGGACTTCTGAGATGTCTAGCCTGCAGGCTCAGTCACTCAGATCTTTGTGAATTTTTAAAAATTCTGCAGTTTTTGGCATCTGACAGCCTTGACTTTTTCATGAGAAGTGTGGAAAGACGGTGAAAGATCAGCTGTCTGTATTGTCATTGTTGCTATTGTTTAAATCCCCACTAGAAATTCCTTCCCTTTGGAAGTTTTATCTTCGCTAGAATAGTTCCTTAGTCCTTTTAGTTAGAGAAGCCGTGTGTTCGCTGCCTTGACGTCGATGCCCATTGAGGCACACAGACATTTTACATTGTGTCTTCCCTCTGGTGTTGTGTCTGTGCTTCCTGCACTGAGGGCTGTTACCCGCTTTGGTGTGGTCAGAGGCCCCTCACATTTTTAAAAAAATGTTTATTGGAGTATAGTTGATTTACACTGTTGTGTTAGTTTCAGGTGTACAGCAAAGTGAATCAGTTATACATATACATATATCCACTCTTTTTTAGATTCTATTCCCATATAGGCCATTAAAGAGTACCGAGTAGAGTTCCCTGTGCTATACAATAGGTCCTTATTAGTTATCTATTTTATATATAGTAGTGTGTATATGTCCATCCAAATCCTTCCCTCCTCATGCCTGGTAACTATAAGTTTGTTTTCTACATCTATAACTCTATTTCTGTTTTATAGATAAGTTCATTCGTAGCCTTTTTTTAGATTCCACATATAAGCGATATCATATGATATTTGTCTTTCTCTGTCTGATTTATTTCACTCAGTATGACGATCTCTAGGTCCATCCATGTTGCTGCAAATGGCATTATTTCATTTTTTATGGCTGAGTAATATTCCATTGTATATATGTACCACACCTTCTTTATCCATTCCTCTGTTGATGGGCATTTAGGTTGCTTCCATGACCTGGCTATTGTAAATAGTGCTGCAGTGAACATTGGGGTGCATGTATCTTTTTGAATTATGGTTTTCTCCAGATATATGCCCAAGAGTGGGATTTCTGGATCACATGGTAGTTCTGTTTTTAGTTTTTTGGGTTTTTTTTTTTTGCGGTACACGGGCCTCTCACTGCTGTGGCCTCTCCCGTTGCGGAGCACAGGCTCCGCAGGCTCAGCGGCCATGGCTCACGGGCCCAGCCGCTCCGTGGCATGTGGGATCCTCCCGGACCGGGGCACGAACCCATGTCCCCTGCATCGGCAGGTGGACTCTCAACCACTGCGCCACCAGGGAAGCCCTGTTTTTAGTTTTTTAAGGACCCTCCATACTGTTCTCCACAGTGGCTGCACCAATTTACAGTCCCACCAACAGTGTAGGAAGATTCTCTTTTCTCCACACCCTCTCCAGCATTTATTGTTTGTAGATTTTTTGATGATGGCCATTCTGGCCGGTGTGAGGTGATACCTCATCATAGTTTTGATTTGCATTTCCCTAATAATTAGTGATGTTGAGCATCTTTTCATGTGCTTTTTTTTAGCCTTCTGTATGAGAGACGCCTCACATTAATTATCACATTTTTGCTTACTGCTACAAAACCCAGCAACAGTTCACCAAGAGACACAAGAAGATCGGTGCTCTTTTTTATGAGACACCAGAGGGATGCTGTCCCTGCCAATAGAAAGTATTCTGGGACAGAGTCTGGGAAGACAGCACAGGCAGCAGCATGGTTTTTAATCTCTTAGAACCCCCAGGTAAGAGCAGAGTAACTCAATAGCAAAACTTCAAACCCATGAACAGTGACAAAACTAGGTGACAGGATATTCCCAAGATACAATGGGGCTTTTAGATGTTAGAACAGGAAAAGCCCCACATAGTGCAGGAAAGCGTAGAGGGTCAGTCTGAGAGGAATAGCTGAAAGTGGGGGTCCTTTACTGATTCCAGGAGGGATGAGTACAGGTAGCCTGAAGGGCAGTCTAAAGGATCTAGAGCTTTTCAGCCACTGTGAGCTCTGGAGCTAACCAACCAGGTCCTCCTCCAGAACGACCCTACAGTGAGAAGCTGCCCGGAGTGGAATCAAATTGGACAGGGTGGGAACAACAGAAACTTAGGGGGAAAAGTCCCCATAAGGAAACAGAAGCAGGAAATTTCAGCAGTGGTATATTTGAACATGACATGAATGTAATGGAAGAGAGAGCTTTGTAAAGTTAGAATGACACCATGTTCTAAAAGTTCAGGAAAACTAATTTCACAGGGAAACAAGCAATAGAAAAGCAGTGAGTTCAAATCCCATACAAAGTTTTTATAAGATAAAAGAAAATCAGAAGCACAATAATATTTCTAAAGAAAGCATGCCAAAAAGACATGGCTTTGGAGAAATTCACAACTGTGACCTATGTCCAAATGAGCTGAAAGACATTAAGAAAATGATATAAAACATGGGGGGAAAAAACCAACATAAATCAGAATTAGGAAAACTTAGAAATGAGATGACGGAACTCAGGAAAGAATTTTAAATGAAAAAAACGAAGAGTAAACTAGTAAGAATACAAGATGAACATATACAAAAGGTAATTTTTAAGAGAAATGGAAGGAGAAAAACTGTAACATTTTAAAAGTAAAAAAAAGATACATTTCAAGAGAAAGGGACAGATATTGAAGAGGGGCAGAGTAATTTCAATATGTGATTAATAGGAGCCTGTGAAGAAGAAAAACTAATAAGCAAGCTTGGGTCTGAACCACTCCCATCTCTGCCCCTGTCCTCACGTGGCTGTCTCCTCTTCTGTGTCTCTCCTCCATGTTCTCTCATGAGGACCCTTGTCATTAGACTTAAGGCCCCCAAATAATCCAGAATGATCTCATCTCGAGATCCTTAATTACATCTGCAAAGGTGTTTTTTCAAGCAAGGCCACATTCGCAGGTTCTAGGGGTTAGAACACAGACACGTCTTTTGGGGGCCACCTTTCAACCCTCTGTAGTTGCTGAGCTAGCAGGTGCCAGAAACAGGATTTGAATCTCTTCTTATAATAAAGTTGCAAAAGGAACATTTTAATATTTCCAACAAATTAGCAATTCCTGCCAAGAAACTAAAGTAGGCAGCATGCTTTATAAGTAGCAGGACAGTAGGAGGTCAGCCTGTGAGCACCTGGGGACCTTGCCCTGGCGCCCCCTCTGTCAGCCTCTCAGAAGCACGCGTGCACTTCGTGAGTGAACATTCCTTGTCTCCTGAGTGAGGCGCCACTTGTTCTGTTCACAGGAGGAACCCAGGCCTCTCCGGAGCTCAGAACGCTTGTGTCTCTATTGTAGCGCTCACACCTTGTCTAGTGCAGAACTGAAAGCTCCTTGGAGAGTCAGAAGCCGTAACCCCTGCAGGTGAAAGTGTGCAAGTGTCGTTTCTTTTGGTGCCTCTAGCATCCTGCCCCTGGGCTGTGGCGACCCCCACTAGCCTTCAAACTTGCGAGTTGCTCACTCATTCCTCTGACTCATTCATCCGACTATGTAACAAAGCTAAAGTGTGAAGGGTGATATTGATTCCATGTGTTCCTCTTACCAGCGTTCCGACGGGATGACAGAGCCAAAGAAAAAGACATTTTGTGGCCAGGGAGGGTCCCCCGGTGCCCCTTTGACCCCTGAGCTGGCCGAGTCTCCCCACCTCCCAGCATCTGGGGCCGGGGGTAAAGCGGAAGGTGTGTGTCCCTGCCTCTGCCTGTGTGTCCGCTGCTCTGTTAGGGGGCAAGGGCTTGGTTTGGTTTGGTTTTTAGATTTTCCTGACTCCAATGATCGTCTTAAGCCTGGAAATCCAGGGATTAGGAACCTTCACAGCTCTGATACTGGGGAATATAACTGGTGAGAAAAAAAGACCCCAGCTTTTTAGGTGAATCCAGCTCTGAAAGTAGATTCCCATTTCCCCGTGAATCCTCTCGGTAAAGAGGGAACGAGGGAATGAGGAGTGTAGGGTAATGTTGACACACACGTACACGCACACTCACACGCACAATTGTATTGAAACAGAAGTGGCTTCTCCCAGTTTGATGTTTTTCGTTTCACGAGGCCTCCGCAACGCCGTTGAAGTGATTTCATCCTGCCTGTGCTCCCAGGCCACCTGCCCTTCCTCCCGCAGAATCAGCATCTGCTCAGACAGCCTCAGGGCCTTCGAAAACACTGGAATCCCTCCCCAAAAGTCAGGGAAGAAAAGAAGGAAGGAGCGAGGGTGGTGTGTGTGTGGAATTCTCCTTCAAAGAAGACGTTTTCCAGAAAAGCATTGCTTTATTGACACAAGTGTGTTAGGTCGCTTGAACCCCTGGTGCAGTCTGCCTTTTGGGCCCTGGACATGTTGCTGAGGTCTGTGGAGTTAGCATGGTGAAAGGTAAATGCTTCTTAGCGTCTCCCCTCCACCTCCAGCCTCCTGGTCTCCTCAGAGGATGCAGTAGTCATAGGGACTCTCCATCCTGAGAAAAGGCAGCCTGCTTTTTAGTTTCCTTGGAATAAAGAGAATCTGAGAGTGAAGGGACCAAGCGCAGCTGAACCACACATGGGAGGGTCCCTGCCCGTCCAGAACGAGAATGAGTTCTGCTCTTGTTACACTTTGCAGAGGAATGTTCTGCAGACTGGCAAGCACAGGAGGTGATCCTGTGCGGTTTAAAAGAGCGAAAGGGGACAGAAAGGATGCTCCTTCCTGTTTATATGGACATCCACAGTAGATCGTGTGTGTTCTGTCGATCGTGCAGATCCAACAAGATCTTTAGATTCTCTGTACCCCATCCATTTCTGTGGAGGATTAAAAAACCTTCTTGCACCAGCCTTCCACAACCAGTTTCCATTTGCTTGCTAAATCTATTTGAGGAACATTTCAACTCTCTTCATATCTATTTTTCCTACATACTTATTTCTTCTTAAAATTGGGCTTTTTTGTGTGCATAAATATCAGGAAAGTTGAAAATAAAAACGTATCTCTCTGCCCTGCAGTTTGAGAAATGCTGCCCTTAATTGCCTCCTTCCTTTAGAAAGTCGTCTTTCAAGGGTCTCTCGCTAGGTCAGCCCAGTTGCCTCACATTCATAAATTAATTTGCAGCGATTAACCTTCACCAGTATGAATGAAAACTTGCAATATGTTAGCAATGAGTTCTAAAATACCTGAAGAGGGGACATTTTGTATTTAAGGTCAGGTGTGTGCCTTTCACAAGGAAATGACACCCAAGTTGGCTTTCGTCATTTCATTGCCCATGCCACCCCTCCCCCCACCAATTTCAGAGTGAGAGGAGGGCAGCCTGCCTGCCTCTCTCTGCTGTTCTCCTCCCCAAAATATCAGAAGAGATGTGTGCGTGTTTCTCTCCTCAAACCTAACTGGGTTTTTGCATTGTATCCCTAGACCATCTCATCAGACCTGCTTGCATGCACGAGGCTAAAATCAGTTCTAAACTGATCCTCTGAGCGTCCATAGATAAACTTGAGCTAGTTCACCAACTTGGAAATGGCAGGCGAATGTTGGTGTGCGTGGGTCTGTGCATTTCCAAAGAGGGTCGGTAGCCCTCACTGAATTCTCGAAGGGGTGCGTTACCTCCTGAACTTAAGAAGTACTGCTCTCAACTGCCCTGTTCTCCTTTATCAGGACACCATCACCATCATCTCTTCTTTCAATGGAACTTTAGGTAAAATGTTGATATTTTGTTCCTTGTGAATGTTTGCATTTATTTTGATTTTAAAGTAATGCATCAAGCTATCATTATTTTTTGTGATTCCTGAGTTTTCTGGCACTACCTTAAATTTTACATCCGAAGTGAGTGCCTCACTTGCCTTACCCTAATCCCAGACCTGAGTGAGCTCTTAACCCAGCCTTCCTTCCTCCGGCCTCTCGTCTGCTTCCCAGCCTGCACGTGGATAATGCCAGCCCCCTCCTTAAAGCCCTGTGCTGGGCTCGTAGCTCCTGCTGGACCCTTCACATGGCTCCCAAGAGCCCTTGCTCTAGCTTCTGAGGCTCCAGTGAGCTGCAGAAGGTATTTCAGTCTCCTGAAGACATGTGACAAAATACAACGAATCTGCCCTGCCCAACCCCCCAGAATGCACTGAGCACTTCCCGTGTACCAGGCCTGGCGCAGAATCTTTATTTGGGTTATCTCACTCCATATTTAAATTTGCCCTAGGAGGTAAGTACTATTCTTGGCCCCATGTGGGGAAGCTGAGGTTCAGAGATGTAACAGAACCAGTATTTGAACTCAGGACTGTTTGACTCCAAAACCCAGGTTTTTATCTGAAATATTCCACGTCTCTCTCCACGTTGGGCTTTCTGCCCAAAGGCAGAAATGAGGAGGAATGGTCTAACTCACGTTTGTGAGAGTGAGGAGGAGGCATTGGGCCAGTTTTGCTGTCAACAGGTTTGCTGATAAAAACCCCTTTGTGGCTAAAACTGAGTGAAAGCCAGAAAAATCCACAGAATGAAGTTTGTAAGGAAACATTTTTTTCCAGGGAACAGAATAGGACCTTGGATCTAAACATGAATGTGCAGTATTCTTGCGCTTGGGGTTTTAGCTGAAAAGACACCGGAATAACCTTCTAACCTCCACTTGGAAACGGAGTGCTGAGACAGAGTAACCCTGAGGACAAAAAATAGGAAATGTTTTGGAACGTCCCCTAGTGACAGAATTTGTGTGCTGAGAGCAGTCTTGAGCAAATAACACATCCAGAGTTAGAGGCAGACCCAGAGGAACGGGAATGCCGGAGCTTGTCAGAATCTACCCAGGACTGCGGTGTGGGCCGGGGGCACTCAGCCTGTGGGGAAGGGTTAGGAGTCAGAAAAGACCCCTGGGAAGTGCTCTGGGAAGCAGCAGCTTAACAGGCTCTGATGATACTTTGTTTTGGAACGTTTATTTATCCTAAGAAACTCTTCCCACTGCACCCCCTTTGCAGAGGTCAGAAAGGGCTCGGCATTCTGGATCTGCAGCTAAACCAGACCTGCAACTCAACCTGCCGCAGTTGAGTTATGATTTATTATTCCTAATTCTTTTGCATTTTTACGGTGCCTTTTATGGTGCATTAAAGTGCAAGGGGCTTTTATATCCTTTATTCCCTTTGACCCAGAGGAAGTTCACTGGACATATACAGATGACCAGGAGCTGGACTTCTGGTCTGAGGCCCACTGTGACCTTGGCAAAGTCCCTCAACCTCTCTGAGCTTCAGTTTCTTCTGCAAATACAGTTGTGCCAACCTTAGCTCCCTCACAGAATAGTTGCTGGGATGCCATGAATGTGGAAGTGTCACCACCAGGGTTCTTGGCCTCCTTAATCAGTAGAAATTGATGAGAGACCAGACAAGAAATTCAGGGAGGGCTTTACTGGGGCCCCTGCCGCAGCAGTGGGGAGTGAGAACAAGTAACATTTTCCCTTGCTCGCTCCCTGACTGGGGGCTAAACTGGCTCCTTATATGGGGTGAGGGTAGGGGTGTGTCCAGGGGGTCGGGCCGGAGGGGTGGCCTAGATCGTTTGCCCACCCCTTTGTGGTGTTGAGTGCAGGGGGGGCGCGCAGTACCCCGCTTTTGCTCCCGACACCTTGCTTTTGCCCCCGGCTCCTCAGAAGTGGCAGTTGGGCTTTCTGGTCTTTTTGCATCTTACTGTCCATAATTTACCCCAACTGCACATGCATGCAGTTATTTTTAGTCCCTTATAGTTTCTTTGTATTTTGTTGCTCCCTGAGACGCTTCTCCAGGTGCAAGCGCTGCAGCAGTGGGTCCCAGGTCCCAACCTGTCTGAGAAGCATCTGGTAATGGCAGTGAACTGCACAGATCAGAAGTGTCCCACCTGGTGAGAATGTTGGTAGGAGAGGGTGGCAGTGACAGGCTGCAGAGCTCGCCCAAGGTGGGGTACTAGCATTGGGGTTCTTTGGCCAAACCGTCTGGCATTACCAGGGGACCGTCGTGTGCCAAGCATGACGTGAGAATCGCTGAAATCGCCTTTAGCTACACACATGCACGTGTTAACTCTTAACACATGTGCCTACCAGTTAGCAGTTTGATGTCCCAGAAGGTAGAAGCAGCCATGAGGGGCACTGCTAATTTGGACACATGTCTGACAAATGAGGAGGAATTGGCTGGCGAAGTAGAAATGATGGAAATTTCGGTGAGAATGAAAACATCATCTTGGAACTGGGTAGGGAATTGAAAGGCACGAGCAGATATGTCTTCTTGACTTGAAGAAGGGAAATGACTTAAATTGAGGGGAAAACTACCTATGGGCCCACGATCTGAAAGGGGCTAGAACCAAGTCTAGAGAATCAGGGTGCTCTTGAAAATGAAATTCGGACGTATCAACCGCACAGGGCATGAGAAGGGAGGAAGACAGCTAAAGAATCGGATGAGGCCGATGAGGGGACCTTCTCTGATGATCTCAATTTTTAAATAGATCCTTTTAAATATGAAAGTAACACAGGCTTAATAGAGAGAACTGGGAAATAAAAAATGAAAAGGGGATAGTAAACATCACCTGTAACTCAGTTGAGTGACGGTTGCTGTTAATATTTTTATGTTGCGTTATAATATTTTTCTATAAGTTGTTTGAGATTATATATGCACACATGCTATTTTGTGATTTTCCATATGAATAGATACTCTTTGTAAATATTATGTTATTGGCTGCATAATTTTCTACCAGAGATGTTGTTTACAGTTTATTTAACTATTTCCTTATTGATGTTCCCAGTTTTTCACTATTAAAAATAACACTCAATGAACATCTTTGTGCATGAACGATTTCTCTGTATCCTAAATTATTTTCTTAAGATAGATTCTCAGAAGTTAACATTTACAGGGCTCTTAAACTATCACCAAGTTATTTACTAGAAAGATCATGCCAATTTATCTTACCACTGTTTTCTGTGTGCCCGTCTGATGAGCTCAGATTTTTAAAAAGAGGTATATAGTGGATGAAAGAACAAGTTACTGAAAATAAAATTTTTTATAAAACAAAAAATGAAATTTCGTCATTTACAACAGCATGATGTACCTGGAGGGCCTTCTGCTAAGTGAAACAAGTCAGACAGAGAAAGACAAACACTGTATGATATCACCTATATGTGGAATCTAAAAAATACAACAAACTAGTGAATATAATAAAAAAGAAGCAGACTCACAGATATAGAGAGCAAACCAGTGGTTGCCAGTGGGGAGAGGGGAGGGGGGAGGAGAAATGTAAGGGTATGGGAGGAAGGGACACAAACTACTATGTGTAGAATAAATAAGCTACAAGGATATATTGTACAGCACAAGGAATATAGCCAATATTTTATAACAACTGTAAGTGGAGTATAATCTTTAAAAATTGTGGGTTACTATATACCTATGACGTATATAATATTAGACATCAACTGTACCTCAAGAACAAAACAATTTAACATATAAAGGAGAGTATTTTAGATCTAGAATGTTAAAACTAAGTGAGCTAAAAACTATGGGAGATGCTTAAGAAAACTGTGTTTGGAGGGGCAGTAAAAGAATGAGCACGGTATCAGCATGCAGATTGGGTTGGGTGGCAAACAGAAAACAAAACTGGGCAACTTCTCTCTTCCCTCTCTTCCATCAAGCAGGGTGATTGTCAGACTGAAACAGGTAGTACAAACTGACATGAGGGAATTGAAGCCCAAGATGGGTGAATTGATTGTAAAAGTGAATCTAAGTTGTTCTAAATAAATTCAAGGCTCTTGGCCCAGACAGATGACATCCCAGAATAAAGAACTTACAAGGGTGAAAGGCCGCTGGCAGTGATCCCTAAGCATTGTGGGAAATGAAAGAGGCACTAAAAGAAAGAACATGAGCCATTGTTTACCTGACACTCAGAGCAGAAAAAGGAAAAAAGGCAGTATGTACAGACTAAAAACAGCTAACCTGTTATAACTTTCAGATGAAACTCAGGAGAGATCTTCAAACATATATGTTATAAGCACTTAGGACAAAGTTATCCCTTAGGAACCAACCACCTGCCCCTTCTCTTCATCTTCTTCAATAAGGTTGCTCTAACTTTTGTAGTTATTGTATTTCTGGACATCAAGAAAGCATTTTATTTGAATTTCAGATGGTTCCATTTATGGCTGAACTGGAAAGATGTAGTCCAAATATCAGAGTATTTACACGCGTTGATAATTGAACACCTGTACCCAAACGGAGCCAATAACTGGATCAGTCTCCAGCTGAAAGAAGGTGGCTAGTGTGTCACCAGGGTGCTCTCATGTCAGCCCTCACCTAATCAGCGCTTTGTCGGTAACCTGTTGAGGTGACAGATGCTAATCAAAGCCACAGATGACATGAAGCTACAAAGTATAGATGATACTAGAGATGGGTCCAAATCTGGAGGGACTGCTGCAGGCTGGAATGATGATGGAGAATAGCAAGATGAAATCTAATACTGATTAATACACATCCTCACAGTGGGGTTCCAGACAGTAGCCATATATGTGCAGGGTAGGGAGATTATAGAGATGATAATGGCAAATAGCTATTAAGTGCCTTTGCTCTGTGCCAAATACTGTCCTTTGTATTTTATATCGTCATCATTTGTATCATCTTACTCTATCCTAGCTTTATGTCATCTGCCGATTTGACAAGCATGTCATCTGTGCTTCAGTGCCACTTGCTTCACAAGTTGAAAGTTGTCCCCATTCTCCAGTTGAGGCGAGTGAGACACAGAGAGGTTAAGAAACTTGTCTGAGATCACACAGCTGGGAGGTAGAGTTTCCGTGCTGGTGCTCTGTGCCTACATGTTTAACCACTGTGAAAGTTCACACAGTCACTGAAACTTTTTTCTCTCTCTCCCTCTCTCTTTTTTTAAATCCTGAATTTAACTTGATGTCCTGCCAAAACACCAAATAACCTTAGACAGAGAGGCAAGGAGTCAATAAATATGGACTTCGGGCTAGACCAACTGGGTTCACATGTTGGCTCTTCCACTGGGTATGTGACTTTGGCCGTGTCACTTAACTTCTCAGTGCTCCAGTTTTCTCCTCTGTAAATGAGGATAGTGAATGTTTCTATAGTACAGGATGGCTGTGGGGATTAAATGAGTTGCCTACAGAAGGCATTTAGAATAGTGCCTTTCACACAGTAAATGCTGGTAAGTGTTTGCGGTTACAGACATCGCTGGGTATCCGCATGGGGGGATTGGTTCCAGGACCCCCTCAGATACCAAAATCCACAGATGCTCAAGTCCCTTATATGAACTCGTGTAGTACTTGCATATACCCTACCTACGCACATCCTCCCATATACTTTAAATCATCTCTAGATTACTTATAATACCTAACACACTGCAAATGCTATGTAATTTGTTGTGACTACGATGTAAACGCTATGTAAATAGCTGCTAGCACACAGCAAATTCAAGTTTTGCTTCTGGGAACTTTCTGGATTTTTTTTTCTGAGTATTTTTGATCTGCAGTTGGTTGGATGTGGAACCTCGATACGGAGGGCAACTGGAGAATCCATGTGGTGGGGTGTTAAGAGTTGGGGCCTGGTTTTCAATCCCAGCACCACCATTTCCATTTACCGTGTGTGGCAGTTTTCTCCTCTACAAAACGAGAAGGAATAACCGTTGTAGTGAAGACTCATGTAAATGCTCAGTAATTGTTAGCTATTATGATGAACAGAAACATTGTCCAGAGATAGAAAGGTTCTAGCCCTGCTTCTGGTACTACTTTTAGCAACAGGAGGCAAATGGCATCTCCAGAGGAGGCAGGCAGGCCTGTAAGGCTCTAAAAAAGGCAGTACAGAACTTCTGTTTGGACCAATGAAGGATGTTTAATCTTAAGGCAAGATGACTAAGCAAGGAAGTGATAACCTTCCTCACTATGTCAAGGGTTACGGAACTGTTCGGTGTCATCGAATCTAGTTATGAGACACCGTGGGAGGTTGGAAAGAGTCAGGGAACCTGGGGGAACTTGATCCTGATTCAATCTCTTAACTTTTCCCAGCTTCAGTTGCCTAATGAATAAGAGGCAGTGGGAGTTGTCTTCTACGATTCTGTCCTCTAAGCCACAGAATCTGCAGCCAGTTCCTGTGTACACAGAACATTTAGGATAAAGGGTGTTTTTGATGAATGTTTACTATAGCAAAAGAGCTTGAATTGAGTATTACGCAAACCAGCAACATCCTCTAATGACTCTGAGCCCCTGTTTCCTCATCTGTTAAATTGAAATGAGACTACCGTGGGTTTCACAGGGCTTTTTGGAGAATTACCTGAGGTCATACACGTGAAAACACCTTCTTAAAATGTTGTTTATTATTGCCGTTACCGGGTTATAACTTTTCCAAGAATTAGAATATAAAAAAATACTCGTAAGCACCAAACTCTATTTAAAGTAACTTAATCTGTTTTCCGTGATTCAGAGGAGGCTTCAGGAAGTTACAAAATCTCAGGGTCATTGTCGCGAGCACGGAGTAGCTCTGTAGAAAAAGGGTTCCAGCTGCTTGTAAATGGCAGCGTCTTGACCGTATTAAACCCAGAAGGGAGAGAGATCACATACTTTAAGCCCCTCGTTTTACAGATGAAGCCACTGAACCAAAGAGAAACTGAGTGGCCGGCCCAGCATCACATGTTAATTAATGGCGGATCTGGGAATAAAATCCAGGTTCCTATCTCTCAGCATGCTTTCCGTCGTTAGTTTAAACATAACTCAAAAAGTCTGAATCGAGGCTAAGAGTGTACTGATGAATGTGGCTGCTTCTTTGAACATGGAATTGGAGAGCTATCACAAGGAAGTTTAAGGGTCTGGGTATGTCATTGAAGGGTACGGCCCCATGAACTTGACTTGACCCACTTGGGAAAAAAAGTGCGGTGGAACTCTTAGTAATTTTCTTAATCATAGCAGTTCATTTCTTCTGTGCAAAATCCTTCTCAACTATGCTCTGAAATTAATTGGCGTTAAAAATGCAGGTCTTGGGGTGGCTTTCACAGGCTTGTTATGTGCACAGGGAATAGCATAATGTAGGTACGGAATAATGGTCTCTCTCTCTTTTCTTTTTACTAGTGATCATTAACATGTATATTCTCCAACTTTGTTGAGCTAACATTGCAACACGTAACTGTAAAACAAGTTACATGTGATGCGTTCCTCCCTGGTCTTGCTCGTGTTCTGTTACACTAGCAACTGTCTACGCAGGATTGGCGTGTGCACAGCAGGTGCCTGTGAGCAAGTAGCTAGTGACGGTAGAGCCTTATTCCTGGATGCATTAAAAGCAGAGTCTCGCCTACACCTCCCTCTTCTTCCCATGTATAATCTCTTTCTCCAGGGATCTACAGGGTTTTTTTTGCTCTATTTTTAGTCTGTTGATAACTTGAGAAACCTCCCAGGATCAAAGTCACAGAGGGGCAGGATTCATTTCACTCAGTCTTTTCGGAATCCCTAGTGGATGTTGAAAATCAGTCTGCATTCTGAATCTGGATGGGAAATACGTGGGTCAGCAGAACGTGGTGGATAAGAGCACAGGCTCGGAAACCCGGTGCCCTGGGTTCGAAATCTCAGCTCCTCTTGTGTTTTTGGTCACTGTGGTCGTGTGCCTTTGGGCAAATCCCTTAAATGCCCTGGGCCTTAGTTTCATCAGCTGAAACCCCCTCTCATAGGTTACTGTGAGCATGCAGTCAGATGAACTGGTATTTATAAAGTGTTCAAAATGGTGCTGGGTGACTATTAAGTGAATTCAATGGTCCTGATTCGACGGGAGTGACTTCTCCATCCAAAGGTGTAACACCCAGGCCTTAGGGCCCTGAGGTTTGAGGAAAGGAGGCTTCTTTTTCCTCAATTAGAATGGCAGAGCGCATCCTACACCAGGACCTTTTTATTCTGTTGAATTGAAAAGGGTACAGCAGTGGGACTTGACTTTGAACACCAAGGTTTATCCGACCTCTTCCGGCTCGGTGCATGTGTCCGCATTCTCTCCCTGGAAGAGCAGTGATTCTGCATCAGTGTATCGCCTGGCCTCACGCAGGTAGCCTAGTCTGTCGGGGTCACTTTTGTAAAACTGCTAGGATTGCCGTGGTGTTCCCGGGACGGACTGAGACTCGCCAGGTCCCCTTAGCCCACAAGCGTTCAGTAGGTCCCTGGTGAGGGGGTTTCCACGTGATGGTTCCACTTGCTTCGGGGGCTGGGCTGTGGGAGAGATTAATGGGAAGTGAAAAGAGAAACAGTTGTTCTTAACCGGCAGGGCTGTTTGGAGTGTGCGCCTCTTCTTGTATTTAGGGAAAAGATTACTCATGCGTATTTTCTTCCATAGAATATAAAGAACCTCAAATTACTACTGTGTACCCACCCCCTTCTCACCCGCCTCCCTCACTTCAGTGTCTCCTCTGCAGAAACTTCAGCATTTTACTCTCATTTCCCCTCCCGAGCGGGATTCGGTTCTGTATTTGCTTTGGCACTCCCTCTTCCAATAAGCTACCCCCGTCCTTTTTCCTGTTTCTGACCAAGCATCTTCTGCCCTGCGGCCCTCTTGCCCCAAGGCAGTTGCTTAGGCCATGCTTGTCTGGTCCTCACATTCGTCCCCTAAAGCCTGGCTGTGCTCTTGCCTCTTGTGTGAAGGAAAAGAAAGGAAAAGTCCCTAATAACTAATCACTCTGCTGTTCCCGTTCAAAGGTGACACCATTGAGTGTAGGAAGTCAACTCTAAGGGTTTGTGTTGTTCTTTTTTTTAACCAGTTCAAAAGTTGAGGTCTTGCTGAACCATTTTCACACACGCCCCACACACACACCTCGCTGTGATCCCAGATATGCATTTTCAAGGTCATTGGGAAGAGCTGGGATACCTCCTATCTCCAAGGACCTTTTTTTTTATTAACTTTTTAAAAATGCAATTTTTTTTAATGTATTATTTATTTGGTTGCACCAGGTCTTAGTTGTAGCAGGTGGGCTTCTTAGTTGTGGCTCACGGGCTCCTTAGTTGTGGCACACAGCCTCCTCAGTTGCGGCATGCATGTGGGATCTAGTTCCCTGACCAGGGACCGAACCCGGACCCCCTGCATTGGGAGCGTGGAGTCCCATCTACCATACCACCAGGGAAGTCCCTGAAAATGCAATTCTTAAAGGTTACAGTTATTACCAAATACTGCCTGTATTCCCCATGTTGTACAATACATCCTTGAGCCTCTCTTACACCCAGTAATTTGTACCTCCCACCCCCCGACCCCTATATTGCATCCCCCGACCAGTGGAAACCACTAGTTTGTTCTCTGTGTCTGTGAGTCTGCTTCTTTTTTTGTTATATGCACTAGTTTGTTGTATATTTTAGATGCCACATACAAGTGATATCATTCAGTATTTGTCTTTCTCTACCTTATTTCACTTAGCATAAGGCCCTCCAAGTCCATCCATGTCCCAAGGACCTTTTTTTTTTTTTTTAATGTTATTTTATTTTTGGCTGCATTGGGTCTTCGTTGCTACAGGCAGGCTTTCTCTAGTTGTGGCGAGCGGGGGCTACTCTTCGTTGCAGTGCACGGGCTTCTCATTGCGGTGGCTTCTTTTGTTGTGGAGCACGGGCTCTAGGCACGCAGGCTTCAGTAGTTGTGGCTCGCGGGCTCAGTAGTTGTGGCTCGCGGGCTCTAGAGCGCAGGCTCAGTAGTTGTGGCTCATGGGCTTAGTTGCTCCGCGGCACGTGGGATCTTCCCGGACCAGGGTTCGAACCCGTGTCCCCTGCATTGGCAGGTGGATTCTCAACCACTGCACCACCAGGGAAGCCGAGGACCATTTTTAATAGGCATTGCTTCTTGGCCCAGTCAAGAGTCCAAAACAAAACCTTGAATTCTTTAGTGGCTGTGTTTATCCTAAAGATCATAGAGCAGTAACATACTACACGTTATTATTTTACAATGCCCCTTTCTTCACGTGAAAAAAAAAATCATAAAACTTAAAAAACAAGGAAAAAACTCTCAATGCCCATCTCTAATTATGTCAGTGCCCAGAGTGCTTTATTGGTGCCCTACACAGTGGACCAGTTTCAAAGAGACTTCCCCAGAGTCCAAGGAAGCCAGCTGCCCTTCTTTAAAAGTAGACTTTGCAAAGAAGCCAACTGCAAGACAGAGCCAGTTGTCATGCCCAGAGGCCCTGGATCTTCTCAAGGGCATCTGAGCCATTCCATTCCCCAGTCCACCCGGGAGGAAAAGCAGCCCATCCAAATAGACCAGACAGTGCTTTGTCATGCCTGACATAAGGATGAAAGGTGCTTCTTTCCAGGATCAAACTGAAGGACACTTGTCAGAGCACACACTTGGCGTCTCCTTAGCAAGCTGGAGTAACTAAATAGAGAGACTGACGCTCCTCTTAGCAAACACTGATTCTGTTGTATTTGAACTATTAATTCATACGATATTTTAGAGAATAAAGCACTCTTGAGCATCTAGCTTCTTCTAACCCCTCAGTTCTCAGACAGCTTGGTTTCAGGATTTCTTTTGATTCTTTAAAATTATTGAAGACCCCAAAGAGCTTTGCTCATGTAGCTTCTATCTATATTTACCATATTGGAAATCAAAACTGAAAATTTTAAGTATTTGTTATAATATATATAAAAATATTGCTTAACTCACTGAAAAATAAGCCAAGTAAATGTTAACATAAATATATATTTATGAATATATTTTCCAAAACCAAAAAAAATTAGAGTGGCATGCTTTGTTTTACATTTTTGCAAGTCTGTTTAATGTCTAGCTTCATAGAAAATGGATGGATTCTCATGTCTGCTGTCATATCACATGCTGTGTAGCCTCTAGAAAATTCCACCATATGCTCATGAAGGAATGAGAATGAAAAAGGCAGAGATAACCTCTTAATATTGTTGTGAAAAGAGTTTTGACTTCATAGACACCCTGAAAAGGTCTTGGGAACCCTGAAGGGTCCCTGGATCACACTTTGATAACGACTGCTCTAAACCACTTGAATGATATGTCCAAGATTTCCTGCAACTGCAAAATCAAATAAAAACAGATTCACAGTCAGGCTTCCAGACAGAGACCCAGCCCGAGCCATCCTCTCAGCTCCCTTTCACCCACTCCTGTCCGACTCAGACTTCAAGTACCACCCCTACCAGGAAGTTCTGACATCAGCAAGTACAGTAAACAGGCGAGAGACCTTTTATCCTTACCTTGCCCTCTCATTCCCAGAGGCTCTAGCCTGATAGCTTCCCAGAGGCGAGTGCGTTGCTCTTCCTGGAAGAAGTTTCAGGGAACACTTCATTATTTGGCATCTCTGGAAGGTCAGGCCCCGCTCTGGAACATTCTCACTTTGAAAGGACGCTGGGCTACAATCAGATCAGCTCTGATTCTTTTCTTTTTTTTAACATCTCTATTGCAGTATAATTGCTTTACAGTGGTGTGTTAGTTTCTGCTTTATAACAAAGCGAATCAGTTATACATATACACATGTTCCCATATCTCTTCCCTCCTGCGTCTCCCTCCCTCCCACCCCAGCGCTGAATCTGAAGTCGCCTCCAAAGCACACTGACATTTGTCATGACTCTGAGCCCCCTCAGGTGCTTCAGGTCCACTCCACAGCTGCACCTTCAGGGCAGACCAGGAATCCGGACACCCCTGGAGCTGCGGCCGGCCAAGGAAGGACAGGGCTGTGAGACCTACGGTTCCTTAAAGACATAAAAAGGGATTTTTCCCCCCCATTTTGCCTCTAAATAAAAAGTTCATTTGATATCGCACCTTGCCACTCATGAAGCTTGGGTTTTACCTGGGATTCAGAGCGGAACCTAAGGGCTCTTCGGATACGGAGACTCAATTTCATTAACCATTCGGAAATCTTTGCCCTTTATTTCAACTGTCTAACTGACAAGACCTTTTTTCTCTCTCTCTCTCTCTCTCTCTTTTCTTTCTGCCTTGCTGTCTCTCCAACAGGCTTGCAGCCAATGTACTGGAGCAGAGATGACGTAGCCCAGTGGCTCAAGTGGGCTGAAAATGAGTTTTCTCTAAGGCCGATTGACAGCAGCACGTTTGAGATGAATGGCAAAGCTCTCCTGCTCCTGACCAAAGAGGACTTTCGCTACCGGTCTCCTCATTCAGGTGAGGGTCTGGACTCCGGACACGGGCTCAGCCTGGAATGTCTGGTAGCCAGAGTTGGCCTTTGTCACCACTTAGCCTCCCAAGAGATCTCCACATCGTCACCGTGAACGCAAGGACAGTGACCCAGCTTAGTTGAGGACAGATCCTGCTGACGTAGGCCAGTTTGAGGGGAGAAGAGGAAGAATTTCCAGGACCGGGGGAAACTTTTAAGGTTAGGAGAAGTAACCCAGTTCGGACCTATAGACCCTGGTACTTAAGGGATCTCATTGCACCACCAAATAAGGAAGAAAATGCATTCTGACCCTCTCTCTCTGCCTTGCTTCTGATTCTGAAGACTTTTACAAGAGATGCTTGAGCGTGAGTGTAGATTGCAAACTGCTCAGTTAAAAACAAAGACAGGAAGATTTCGCTGGCGATCCAGTGGTTAAGACTCCGCACTCCCAGTGCAGGGGACGTGGGTTTGATCCCTGGTCAGGGAACCAAGATCCCACATGCCGCATGGTTCAGACAAAGAAAACAAAAACAAATAACAAAAGACAGCAGAGGCAGGGGAATGAGCACTGCTGAGGTAGGAGGAGTAGAAAAGGAAAGAAGAATCGAGGGAACGAGAGAGAAGGGCTGGGAAAGGTGGAGATCCTAGTAGCCCAGGCAAGTTTAGAAACAAATGCCCGGGGCTTCAAGTGATTTCCTTTAGAAGTACTGAATTCTTTGAAGTAATGCATCTTGTAGCTTGTAGAACCCCTGAAAAATACAAGCAACGCATCTAACGAGAAAGATTTGTCAAAATAAGGGCTCCTGAAGCCACATGGGAAGGTTGCATTCAGTAAGGAGCTTTTGTACCTGCAAAGTGTATTCCTGACGTGGGGAAGGTTTCAAATATACTTTCCAACTTCATTTCTCACACTTGATGGGTATTTTGAAGTAGAGATTTGGGAACTCCATATGTCCAAGGGGAACTTTGGTCTCAGGTTTCTGCCTCTTGAGTGCAGTTATTCAAGGACTGATGGGCCCTCCCTCTGTCAAGTCTCACCGCCAGCCCCACTTCGATGCAACTCGTCTGGCAGAGACTGTGTCTTCTTGACTGAGGGCAGGGGTCCCACAGGAGGTCTGTGCCCAGCCACGTTTACCCCGATTTACTCCTGGAGGCTGGCCGGGAGTTAATGCACTAGCTAACCGCCACGAGGAAACAGCCCCATCACAGAGGGTAAGATAAGGGTGTGTATGGAACAGTATCGCCCCAGCTTTTCCCAATTGCAGCAGAACCGTTTATATGAGGAAATGATAAAGGGGAAGGTTCCCCCAGAAGTATAGATGTTAATGGAAACTTGAAAACTTAAATCAAGGCTGAAAAACAGATCATTGCTATGGTTTTATAAGGGACACAAACCTACCTGAAACATTTGGTCTTCAATCATTGATTCTTTCTCTAGCCTCAGAACAAGAAAACCGTCAAACAATGATATAAATAAATAAATAAAACTAACCTAAAAGGAACCTCGATAGTTCCTTTTAATTTAATGCAAAAACACTTCCCTTTTCTGTTCCAGTGGAAACTCAAAGATTATATTCAAAGGGGCAAAGTTACCTATCTGGAGGAAAAGAGCTCTGACTCTTTAGGGTTCCGGAGAAATTACTCATGTCAGGCAAACAGAGGAAAACATAGTGATGTGTTTTAACTTGATTTGACTTAGACTTTGTAAATCTGCCTTCCCCCCACCATATCTCAGGCGTTCCTTTTTGTTGCTGATTTATTTTTCTGTCCGGTGACCTCTCAACTTTCCTTGTGAAACTAGGTTCTCTCTGCTCAAAGCTGGGAGCAAAGATACACAGAACCTGTCAGTACGCCCTTGCCACTTTGTCAGGTCTTTGCCGGGTGGGCCACGTGGGAAGCTGGACAGGAGCCTGCTGCCCAGTTGGAGCCAGGATTGCACTGAACCTGAAGGCGCAGGGAGCTGGGGAAGGAGAGAGCAGAGTCGGGTGGGTCTCAAGAAAGCAGGAGTGAAGTTGGTCTGGGACGTGAAGGATGGAACTGAGTGGGTGGGTCACTGGAGCAGCATTAACTTAGTGTGTTTGGGCGGCGGTAAGGAAGCCCCCCTACGGATGGAAGAGGCAGCATGAGGCTGGTGCGATAGTCGGGGCGTGGTGCTGTAGCCACGGTTGGGAGGGGGCAGTAGAAATTCATTCCGTGAGTGTTCCCTGGGCAGCTCCACATCAGAGGACGGAAATTTGGGCTGAAGGACTTGAGAGATAGAGATGACTTCCAGTTGGGTTGTCCAGTGAGGCTCAGTGGTGTGGTAGTGGAGCCGAGCTTTGAAAGGTGAGCAAGCGGCAGGTAAGGAAAGGTGTTGAGGCCAGTTCGTGTGGGGGAGGAACTCAGAGAGGAGGCCACGTGAGCTAGACACTGTTCATCGTCACTCATCACCGCCCCCCTCACCTGTCTGCTTGCCTCTTCATGTCTCAAGTTCTGCTACTTTCTCCAGGAATGCTTTCCCTAGCTCCCATCCCTGCATCCCTGATTCCACCCCATCTTCCTTTCCTCCACCTCTCCCCACCTCGGTCTGGGTCCTCTTTTATCTCAGAGCATTTCCTGATTCTGTCATGGCCCCTGACACACACACACACACACACACACACACACACACACACACACACACAACACACACACACACACACACACACACACACACACACAGAGACACGAGTCACACACTGTGTTACATGTGATTGTTTTCTAATCCGTATCCTCTCCTGGAGTAGAGAGTTCAGTTTGGACAGGGCTGTGTCCTGTTAAGCTGCCACGTCTCCAGCGTCTAGTGCAGCATTCAGTCAGCACTCAATAAATATTGGTTGAATTATGACCCAACCTGAGAGTGCCTTAAAGCCCAGGTGAAGGAGATTGGATGTTATTTTGCAGGTAATGGGAAACCACTGAAAGGTTTTGATCAGGAGAATGATACGATTGGAGCTCTCCCTTTGGTGTAGACGTTTGCCATCAGTGCATAGGGTGGATTTACTGGGTCGCTAAAAGCAGGGAAGCTAGATACAGTGCCATTGCTACGGTCCTCGTGCAAGGTGCTGAAGTCCAGAATAGGATCAGTGACACCAGAATAATAATACTTCCGGCACTTTGGCCAAGCGATGCCAGGACATCCAGGAAGATGCGTCCTGTTCTGCAGAATCTGAGACAGGAACCAGGCCAAGCTGGGAATAATCATTTTGAGTATCATCCCCATTACATCAAGCTGAGCATAACTTTACACCGTAGGTAATTTAATTAAGGCATCAACTGGAAAGCCATGGACAGAATATCAAGGTGATACCTGCCAGTAGAGGCCATAAGAAAACTTATCACAAACAGGGGAGAATTGTCAGAGGGATTGGAAGACAGAACTAAGTAGGAGTTGAGAAGACCCTTCCCATGAAGTAGCCAGCCAGCAGGGTGATGAGGGCGTGATATACCTGCTCACATTCTCCTTAGATAGAGACAAGGTATAAATAGAAAACCTTGTTTCTCTCTCAGGTGTAACATTTGGTACTGCTGCTTCTGACGTGGGCTTTGCTTTTGCCTTTGGTGTAGATGTCGTGAGGCCCAGGTTCTACACGTGGCTCTTCCGCAGATCACATCACCTCATTTGCCCTTATTTTCCTCATCCATAAAATGGGATTTTCAGCGAGGGGATCCTAAACTCCCTTCAACTCTGAACAGGTCAGCCCAGCTTCAGCCACTGAAAGTGTTAAGCTTCCAATAAACATTACAACTTCCCACCTACAGGCAGTAAATAAATATTCAAGAACTTGGTCTCCTTCGACCTGTATACCTTGTAAAACCTAGACTTCGCCCGGTTTTTTCCTGTCTTTCCTTGGATCTTTTTTGCTGCCTACGACAAAGCAGCAGCTTCTCACTAGTCATGGGGCTGCTAGAATGCAGCAAAAGTACCTGGTGGCCGGCGCATCACCATGAATGGATGTTTATAGCTTCCTCCCAGCCACGTTTCCTGCCTGGCCTCACCCAGACTTCTGCTTTCTGTGTTTGGAAATAACATTCCTTGACACCACTCATTCCAGATGTAGAGAGGAGAGAACGGGAGCTCAATGAATTATAATTACTTGAACTACTGAGATACCTGAAGTCAAATATGGTAGCCTCTCTGAACTCCGCATTCTTTGACCAATTTAACAAACCACATTTACCGTGTCCACCTCCAGGACAAAGGTCCTCCCTTTTCAACCACTAGAATAAAATAGGGAATGTACTAGAATGTACTTTAAAATATCATCTCCAAACAGAAGATGTCAAGGTTGAATATAAATGGGGTCTAGTTTTTGAAATAATCTCTCAATCAGAGGATACGACAGGATGACATATTTATGACATCCTCAAAGTTAAGGAAAAAACGTAAAGGAATCTCAGCTTTATAAACTGTCACCCGGACAGGGTAATATTACCTAGTCCTTGAGCGACTAGGTAGTTACCATATTAAATGGTCTGGGATGATTTAAATTCAAAGGAATTTCACTGAATTTTATGAATTCAATGAATGTCTTACAATGAATAACTCCGTGTTTCTTGACCACCTTGAGACTGTGAAAACATATTAATAAGACGGAACAGACAAGTTAGCACTGATACTAACTTTTATTTAGAGTTGTTCAGGTGGAACGTATTTATGTATCCATTATTTAAATGAACAAAAAGTTATTAATTTAATTCATGTTAGACTTTCTATCAATGCTAAAAAAAAAAAAAAAGCGAAAAGCAAAACAAACATATTTTCAAAGTTCCTTCAAGCCAGTTCAGCAAAAAGTGCATTGGGGTTTTACTAAGTAAATCAGTTTTTCCTGTACTGCGGTGTGATGTTACAAACCTCTCCAACCCACCAGAACCTTTGACTTTGGAAATACGCTTTGCTTGTGATCTTCAAATATAGCAAAATTTCTTTGAAATTTCTTTAAAGTGAAAATACCAGTCTTTATCTACATATAGTTCCTTGGAAACCAACTTGCCTATTAATCTCTATTAAGCAATGGTGGGTGGTTTGCTGAATTGAGCAGCTGAATCAACGGGCTGTTTTAGACTCAAGTCACAGGGTCTGAGGCCGTGGGTCACAGAGGGGAACGTTAGCCCTGAAGTGCGGGAGTTCCAGCAGACATGACCCTTGACTGAAGACACCCAGAGTGGCTTCTTTCTTCCCTTGCTGTGTCTTGGAGCAACACAAGCGAAAAATATGTGTATTACCCATCGGAGAAGTGCTTAGATAAGTCAGTTACAGGAAAGTCACTGCATTTCTTAGAACTTAGGTTATCCTGGCAGTGAAATGGTGGCGATAACTGAACTTTCTGCTGTACAGAGTCATATTTTAACATGTAAAACATACAACACGTCCTTTAATTAACAGTGCATACTTATGTCACGGTATTTGGATTTTCTCACAAGCTTATTCTTTGCTTTATCTTACCTTATATTCTGTATCCAGGTAAAGGCAGTTGTCTTACTAGATGTCTTTTCTAAGTGATTTATTCTCCTCTTAAATATAATATTCAAATTTTCCCACAACCTGCTCCCATTTTTTCCCTGAGATCTCCGTGTCCAAGACATAGATACCAACTGAATTTCACATATTTGTTCCTAAGTAAAAGAGTAGGTTTATTTTTACGGTCACAGAAGGCACTCCGCATTACATTAAAATGTTTGTAATTCAAGCAGCCTACAAAAATGGATTGAATGGAATGCTTGGAAACTAAGATAGAGCGGAGTTGGAAAGCCAGGCCATCCCATGGTGGGAATGTTTGTTAGGCCACCAGTGGGATCCCCCAGGCCTGTGTCTGCGTTGGTGTTTTCACTGTGGAATTTATGATGAAACTGAAGGAGCCGAGGCCTCGGACTTCACTTTGAACCTATCACAGGCAGAGAGGACCGGCAGAGAGAGTTTTCTCTGACAAATCTGAAGTGTCCCTCCCACACTGTGCCTGCTTTCATTTACTTATTTATTTTTTAAAGAATTGGTCAGAAGGAAACTAAAATCTCTGAATAAAAACGGAAGAGAGAGACAGAGAAAAGAGAACAGTTTGCAGATGTAAGAATGTGTTACTTTAGATAATCTTCATAGGAGGAGGTGTATGTAGTAAATCAGCACCAGAAAAATGCAAATTTTCAATAATGTGACGATTCTGCTTTAAACCTACTGAACCCAAGAAGTTAAACGATGTGAAACGCCTGGGGGAGAGGCTCTGGACAGTCTTGAAGATGACACTCTGCACTGGTCCCCGTCTTCTGCAGCACAAGCCGTGTATAATAAGAACTTGAAAACTAATCAAACGCTTTCACTGATGACACCGTTTTAGGAAAATATTTGAAGGAAACAATCCAATAGAGGGACAAAAAAGATGCCCTTAGCAATTCTATTTATAATGGTAAAAACTGGAAATGCCCAAGCCACCCCCGATAGGAGACTTGCTAAAAAAAAAATGTGGAGAATATAAATATAGAGGAATACACTGTAGCTTTACGGCCATTCATTGAGTCACTTATTATTTCTTCAGTAGATCATACAGGGCCTTGCGGATCACGTTCAGCACTTTACATGTTATTTTAAAGACAGGTAGAAGCCATTCAGGGTCTGAAGCAGAGACTGGCATAATGAAGTACAGAGGTGAGAAGTAGGATGTAGGGCCGTTGGCATGGCTGGCAGGTAGGCGCAATGGCGGTGACTTAAACTAAGATGGACCAGCAGAGAAAAGGGGGTGATTCAAGCAGTATTTAGAAGGCAGAGTCTATAAGTCTTGGGGACCGATTAGATGTTGTATAAGTGGGAGAGAGGTGTTAAGGATGAGTGTCGAGTTTCTGGCCCAATCAGGTGGGCGTTTACTGCACTAGGAAACACCACGTGGGTTGTAAAGGCGTTTATGTTGAACACATAAGATGTGCGGTGCCCGGGTGGCATGCAAGAGGATGTATGTAGGAGGTAAGTGAAGGTTCTGGAGTTGAGGAGGTAGGTCTGGCTGGAGTAGATTTAGCATAGACAAGCTGATTGAAGCCATGGGAGGGGCTGAGATTACCCAGGGAGAAAGATGATGGGAGATCTGGGAGCCTTAAAGGTTGGGGAAGGAGGGAGAGCAGAAAGCCAGGAGACGGAGGAATGTCTGAAGCCAAGGGGTGTTCTAAGGCCGGGGGGCGGGTGCAGTGACTAGTGGTGATGATGTTGCTGAGAGGCAGCAAGTCCCCAAGTACCATTGCCCTTTGGGTTTGATGACAGTGAGGTGACGTCAGCAAGAGCGCTTTGGAGAGAGGGTTGGAGTGGAGACCAAAGGGCCCTGAGGAGTGAACGGAGAGGGCTGTGGTGATGACAGAGTTGGACAGCTCCTCAGGGAGTTTGGCTGCGATGGGAGGAGGGAAACAGGAAGAGCACCCGGAGGGGAAGATGAGGACAGAGGTGTGTGCATGTGTGTGCGTGTGCGTGTGCGTGTGTGTGTGTGTGTGTGTGTGTGTGTGTGTGTAGAAGACAGGAAACACTTGAAGCTGCTTAAATGCTAAAGAAAAGAACCCTATAGAAAGAAGTTGAAGGTACATTGTGAACTAGAAGGAAAGAGAAACCATGAACTAGAAATATCTGTATGAAATGATGTCAACTGGAAAAAAATTCCATTCTTATGAATGTGCCTTTATGAAACTTATGCATGTCCTTTAAAGACAAAAATATTGAAGCAGAGCAAATAGTTTCCAGATTTTTTGGAGACACATCTGTTAATAATTATCATAATCACAAGGGGTGCCATCTCCTGAGCGCACAGGAGGGCAGACGTGCGGCCGGCGCACTTGTTCACATTATCTCATTTAATCCTCTTAACAGCCCTGCGGAGTCTGGGCATTTTTCTCATTTGAGACAAAAGAATATTTAACTAAGCCTTGAACTAAGGCTCAAAGAGAAAAGTAGTTTGCCTCAGGGCACGCAGCTGTTGAGTAGAGGAACCAGGATTCAAACCTGGGACTTCCTTGCTCCAGAGCCCAAGCTCTTTCCTCTGAAAGTAAAGAAACTTTGTCATAAAGCAGAAACTAACACACCATTGTAAAGCAATTATACCCCAATAAAGATGTTCACTAGCTTCGAGGCAAATCCACTTGTGCATGTACCTGTGGGTACATGAACCATGTGTGTATGCCTGAAGATATATGGAGAAACCAGCAAAAGCTGTTATCCCTTAAACAATAGCCTTGATTTCCTTGCTTAGTACAGTAGGAGCATCTTTTATGGTTAGTACGAGTTATTCCTTTTCTGGGAAGACAGAGAAGATTTATCAAGAGTTGAACAGGCCAAGAGTTTTTTGAACAGTGCCTTTGAATTCAGGCCAGTGGTCATTAGCTTAGTTAGATGTATAGTGCTATGGCTCGTGCTCTTTATACAGCAGGCAAATAAATATAACTTCTCTTTTTTATTATTTATTTATTTTTGGCTGTGTTGGGTCTTCGTTTCTGTGCGAGGTCTTTCTCTAGTTGCGGCGAGCGGGGGCCACTCTTCATCGCGGTGCGCGGGCCTCTCACTATCGCGGCCTCTTGTTGCGGAGCACAGGCTCCAGATGCGCAGGCTCAGTTGTGACTCACGGGCCTAGTTGCTCCGCGGCATGTGGGATCCTCCCAGACCAGGGCTCGAACCCGTGTCCCCTGCATCGGCAGGCAGATTCTCAACCACTGCGCCACCAGGGAAGCCCCATAACTTCTTTTTAAATCTGTTCTTTATTCCAGAGATCTCTTTGTTAAGATCACATTTGAGATGTGATCTCCTGTGTATATGAAGATTTTAAGAATGTAGCAAGAAAACTGACTGAGTATTGGAGGAATTGGGGGCCAGTGGAGATGGAAGAGGATGGAGTGGGGGAGCGTCTTTATTTATTTAGGAAACTGTTGTAGATGGGATGCATGTTCTGTGCTGCTCCAGAGACCAAAACTAAGAATCGAGGTACATGAGATTGCAGAGGAGGCCAGATTCCAACTCAACAGAAGAACTTTCTGTCGACTAGGGCTGTCCAGAAGTGGTTTGCTTACGTTGTGTCCGGCTACCCATCACGGAAGCACTCAGCCAAAGCTACTTCTTGGCAGGGGAAGAGGAGGCAGGGGACTTTTACTCATCACAAGTTTGAGTCCATCTAGGAAACCTATAGACCTCTCTAAGTCTAAGATTCCAAGCCATTACCAGGCACACACTCTTCCTGCCAATCATACACACATGGCACATACGGTGGGTTGGTTTCCCCCAGAGTAGCGATGCGTTTGTGCTAAGCCAGCCACATTCCCCAGCTGGGTTCCTGGTTGCCGTGGAAACATGTCTGTGGATGGACTGGTCCAATTGTGGCCATACTCTGCAGTCTTAGAATTAAGTATTTTCTTGGCCCAGCACCCTGGGCCCAGGCTCCCACCCCTTAGCCAGCTATCCCAGGTGCCACTTACGAGTGTTACCTTACCAGTTCTTGTGGTTGAGTTAAAGAACTGGCAGAGCTCTGCCTGACCGGCCCCCCTCCAGCTCTCTGATCCACTCAGAGAGGAGCCTTCTCTGCTGGGCTCCCTTCGCCAGCTTTGGGTTGAGAGGCTGGGGAGAGGCAGTACAGAAGGCCTGGGAGAGTATGGTGCAGAGCACGTATCAGCCCAGCTGCAGGCTTAGCCCAGTGGGGGAATGGCCTCACTTCACCTTGCCCTTTCTGAAGGGGGAACATAACACTGACCATGACCTGGACAGTCTTCCTTTGTTCTCCTGAGACCTCCTTCGGGGTCTACCGGTCTGTCCTAAACCCCTTGAATGATACCCATAATAATAGCAGGAACAGCGGTGGTCACACAACAGCTGGTGCTTGCTGAGTTCTCACTGCCCGGTGCTGTGATGAGCTTATTACCCACTTACCTCATCCAGTCCTCACAGGCATCCTGGGAGGTAGATACTGCCAGTATCGCCATTTTCCAGATGAGGAACTGAGGCCTGGAGAAGGTAAAGGGCATCCACTTTGTTGCCTCGCTTTCTCTGTGCACGTAGAGAAATGGAAACAGAAAAGAAAGTGACCTGCCTGCTCTCCAGCCACCATACCCAGAGCTCCTCCAGCCCCCCGAGTGACCTCCAAGGAGGGACCACATGGGACATGCACCAGGCCCTGCTTCACGACATCCTCTTCTGAGGGAGATGTTTGCATTTCGCAGAGAAGTTCAGGGACCTGCTCAAGGTCGCCTGATGCACAGGAGCTGGTCCTCCAGCCCTGGCTGCCGGGCCCTCCCCTCTCACCAGCCCGCATCCAAACCAGCAGAGTCCAACACCCACACACACACTGCATCTGTATTTCCTGGCCTCCCCTTCCAAAGTGGGTACACGAATAACTGACCATTTTTGTTAGTATCATCAGGAACACATTTTTTTTCAGTGTTTTCGTTTTTCTCTTCAGCTACTACCGGTATAAAGCATCGCTCAAACCCACAGGATAGAACCCAGCATTGTGAGGCCATGTAAATTCGGAAAAGTTCAGGAAGACATTTACACTAAACCAAGACACAAAATGTTGATTAGGGACTTATTTTTGTAAGCGATTAAAATATGAATCATTAAAATAGGACTGTATTTCAGGCTCTGTATCCTCATCTCATCAGAGACAGCATCACCATGACTACTGGATTTGAATTAGATGAGCTCCAAAGCCTTCCCAGCTCCAAAGGCAGTCATGTGTCACGGGTCTACCTTACACAGAACATTTTTAAGTCGGGTTCAGAACACCTCTGCGGTTCCTCGCCTGTTTCACTAAAAGGAAATACCCAAGTGACGTGGGGTCTTCAGTTCTTAGAAGTCTTTTGCTCTATTTGATCACAGTAGTAAACAGTGGCAGTAAGTTATATTAATAATGACCAAAATTCAAAGGTAGAGGAAGAAACAAAATCAAAGGAAAGACACCAGGGCATCTCAGGAATCACTTAGGACGGGGTATTGTGGAACTTATATTTGGTACCAATAGAAAAGGCACAGAAGTTTGCAGAAACAAAGGAATTCATTTGGACTGTTTCTCAGATTCAGGCTGAGTTGAAGAGGAAAAAAAAAATAATTTAGCAATAGCCCAAAATATGCAGTAAATTAAGTTGTTAGTTAAAGTATCTGTTAAAAGTGGCTAAAATTAGAGACAAAAGCCCACTGTTTGGTACAATTGTTGACTGCGTATCTGTATGTGGAAGGGCGTGGGAGACAGTTAGAAAAGCCTGTGGTATTTTAAAGATTAATCACCCACCCCTAAGGGGTTTTGAGGCACCCACCTGCATTTTTTAACTTGGATCTAAGTCAGAGGGGAGGGACAAGACCATGACAGCTTTTTTGGCTAATTGGCAACTCAGTGGACACTTCAAATACCAAATAGAATAGAAGGCCCCCAGTTCAGACCAGCCCCTACCATCCTCTGCGAGGTGCTGACATCTAAAGATGATTTTCTAGAGATTGTGGAACCTTGGAGCAGTGCCTGTGTGTATTTTTAGAGGGAAGCATCCCAGAACATAAGCCAGTTCCTTATAGGGTATCTTTAATAGTTAGCACCTCTGACCGGACTTGTGAATTTCTTTTTCACGTTTATTCTTTTCCTGCCTGGGATTGGGGTAGATCAGAAAGGCACGTTTTTCTCTATTGGGAAGATTTCTATGAAGAATCCATGAGTTCTCATTGAAACATTAAAACTGTTCATCCTTAATGACTTTGTACTTCTTCTTTGAATAATCTGAAATGCAAATATAGACGTGGAAAGGATGTTTTTTATAAAAATAGTAGCAATAAATTGGGACAGTTTAAGTTTCTAATAAAGTCTGGTACATCCCTGTGACAGGCTGTTATAATGCAGCTACTAAAGCAGTTAAATAATGTGGAGGGAAAAAGAGAGATACTAAACTATGATAAGCCTGATTCTAATTCTATAACCATATAATACTGTAGATAGTATTAACAGGCTTGTGTCTCTTCGGGATAGGATTATAGGTGATTTTTGTTTCTTTCTATCTTCTTGCATTTTTATACTTATTTTTGTGTATGACTTTCATAATCAAAAAAGTTCAAAAAAAAAAAAAACCTGCATGGCTCTGACCTGAGTTTCAGTGCCACATCCTGTCCCCTATAAGCTCCACGTGGATAGGTGGCAGACCTGTCTCCCTCATCATTGTGTCCTTAGAACAGTGCCAGGCGCAAAGTCAAAGCTCAGCAAATAGTTGTTGAACAAAACACTCCCATTTCCCTATTTTTCTTTCCTTTTTCTATCCAGGTGATGTGCTCTATGAACTCCTTCAGCATATTCTGAAGCAGAGGAAACCTCGGATTCTTTTCTCACCGTTCTTCCACCCCGGAAACTCGATACACACGCAGCCGGAAGTCATCCTGCATCAGAACCACGAAGAAGGTACCTAGGAGGGTTCTCTCTCCTTGCTTGAGACATAGCCAAATCCCAGAGGTTCCACTGTTCCTTTGATAAGTCGTTCTTGTTCATGTGATTCATTTTTCATTCAACAAGCATTTGTGGGGTACTGATTTTGTTTGAGACCCTGGGGGAAATGCTGAGATGAATAATATCTGGTTCTCTGCAACTTACAATCTAGGAGAGGAAATGGGATAGATACACATGTAAGTATCAAAGAATAATTATGACAGGTGCTATAAAGAGACAGTGGAATGGGAGATTACAGCCAGTACAGGCAGCAGGCTCAGCTTCATGAAGGAAGGTGACTCTGTAGGATTCCGTGAAGGTCTGATAAGCAGGAGTAAGTGGAGAACGTCCCTTGAGGACGCAGGATGGAGAGAGTCCTTGGAATAGAGAACAACCCATGACTTGGGTTATAGAACTTACCTTTCTTTTCCCCCTACCTTTGATTATGAAAAATTTCAAACAGACCCCAAATAGAATAAACTAACTAAAGCTCTGTGATCCATCCCCTCCCCCTACTTCAACAGTGATCAACAGGGACTTCCCTGGCGGTCCAGTGGTTAAGACTTCACCTTCCAATGCAGGGGGCGCGGGTTCAAGCCCTGGTCGGGGAACTAAGGTCCCACATGCCGTGGGGTGCAACCAAAATTTCAAAAACAAACCAACAAAAAACCAAACAAACAATGATCAACATTTTGCTGTTGCAGAACTAGTCCAAGGAGGTAAGATTAGAAACAGGACGTGGAGGACTTTGATTTCCGGGCTGTGGAGGGAAACAGTGGGGAGTGAGGGTAACAGAGGGTAACGTAAGCTGGAGGAAGAAAAGAGACCCAAACCCTGTGAACTCTGCGGGGGACCAAGGAGGTCTAGTATTCGTGCGCCGGAGGCAGTGTCTTGCAATGTGCTCACTGGGAGTACTCAGTTCAGGTGTGCCGTGCACTGCTCTGCCCTGGTGACTTACAGTGGTCCTCATCAAAGCGTTGGTAGAAAACACAACAAAAGACCAGAATCGAATTGCGGCCCCGGGCAGAGTTCTGCAGCAGGTGCTTAGGTACAGAAATAGGGTATAAGAAGCTGGCTTTGCTCCTGTTCTCTTGAACAGCGATGCACCGTGCCTCTGGGGAGCATTTCATCCACATCCTTCTGCCCAGATTGGGGACACAAGGTGATTCTTTTAAACTTGTCTTTCAGACCAGATTATGAGGGGCCTACACCCCCTGGGTTTTTTTCAGGGGCATTTCCTTCAACTGATTGAACATGCCCCAGAGCAGGACTGGTTTTGTTTTGTTGTCGGCAGATTTAAAAATGAGACGTTCCGTGTTTCCCTAATTAACACGTCACAGAACAGAGCCTGGCTTCAGGCACCCGACCGGCATCTCCTCCCTGTGCCCAGCTTCTCACAGCAGGTCCCCTTGCCTCTGTGATGGAGAGTAAGCAAGTGCTTCTTGCAGTCTCCCCACCTGTGCCTCTCATCCCGTCTTCCTCTAGCTCTGCCTCTGCTGAGGTTAGCAGCTGCCCCCCACCCCAGTTGGGTTTCTCCGTTCTTTTACCCTTCCTGCCCTGTGCGTTTCCTGTTTGCATAACAGCCAACAGCTACTCCAGAGAAGAGGTGGTGGGTTTACTGAAGCTTTAGGATTAGGGCAGGAATTAGATTGCCTAGCCTGCCTCTTCACACACAAAAGGTGTGTGATGGGCTGTTTTGTTTTGTTTTTCACTCTCTCTCTTTTGCTCATTATTAAAAAAAAAAAAAAATCCCATTTGGAATTGCTGTTTCCCGGTTTATCCTCAGCTGTGATGGGAGGCTGATGGTCTCATCTCATGGCAGCTCCTTCCTTCTCCCCGCTTGGCCTGATCTGACCCGCAAGTAGGTGTGTTTGCTGTTGTCCTCGTGGGCAGGAGTGACTCAGCAGGAAACGCTGGCCACTCTCAGAGACCCCTCTCACCGAGGAAATGCGCGTGCGCCACCACCGACACCCTAAAGAGCTGCGCTCTCAAGTGCTATGTTGTGGGCCGTGGTGAGCTCAGTAGGTAAAAGGATGGAGCTAATGAGGCCAAGGTCAAGGGCTGCATCACCCTGTAGATCAGGTAGCTCTGCTTCAGACCTGCTCTTAAAAGTAGCGCGTTCTCAGAGATGGTTCCTTCAAGCTGTCAGTCAGAAAACACCATCCTGGTATGTGCCCTTGGTCCTCTGCCTGCTCTCACGTGAGAGCGCACAGAAGGGAGCGTGGGTCTTTGTCAGGTGGGATCACGTGAGAAGAGCTGTGCCGGGCACGGAGGTGATGTGAAGAGGCTGCTGGCCCCCAGACCTGCAGATATATGGGTGCCTTTGGTGACAAAAGGACCAACTAGAGAGGTAGAAAGAATATATTTACAGCTTAACATGAATTATCTCTAGGATCAATATGGTTATATCGTGAATGGTAACACATTAATATGGGCATTTGTTAATATACAGAGAGATCTGGTCCTGGGGGGGGATAAAAGTTTGTTAAGTGAAATTATAAACATCCAGTATTACATCCCCAGTGATTTATGCTACCTATTTGGGGATACAGTACAATGTAAGAGTGTGTCGCTCTTGACTCGGCCCAGAGCTCAGCATGGAAGGAGAATGGGCCATTCCAGAGAGGGCCCACTCAGCCCCTCAGCAGGCTGGCACAGGGAGGCGTGCAGAGTGACGTACAAACACAAGGCTTCATTCAACGCCCCATGACTTCACCTCATCACTGCCACCGACGTGACCAATTCAGACATTCATAATTTCACAATGGGAATTTATATCACAGGACAAACATATCTTGTGTAATCCAGCCACAGTTGCCTGCAAATATCCCCTATGAGTACATTACATTGAAACCTCACCTTCCGTACTGGCAGCCACGTGGCAGTGCCAGGAGCTTGGAGGTCATTGTTAGCTCAGAGGCTCCCTTCCAGGCTCTGATGGGAGAGAAGGGTGATCATACTAATTCAGACCCTTTATTTTGTACACATTCATTATCTCTAAAAGTGTGTCATGCCTTGGGTGAAGCAGTACTCTGATTACCACCTAGGTCTAGGAGAACCATCATTTCTACTCTTCCCTTACTCAGTTATGGGAGGGGAAGGCAATATTCTATAATTACGATAACCTTATACCTTTTCATCCATACCCAGACACTTATGCTAGTGAAATGGGACTCTAGTAAGTGAGCTAGGACATAGGCATTAAACCAGGACCATCCCTGACAAACTGGGACACATGGTCAGCTTAGATTAAATGTCTTCAAGAGTGGGATCTGGACATCAGGAAACCAGGTTCTAATCCTCTCTTCTGCCAGAACAGTCCTAAGGACTCAGTTTCTCATTTCTCTGGCCCTTAGTCACCCCAGTTACAAGACAGGAAATACCACCAAATGGTATCAGATCTTAGAGCCCTTAAATCCTAAGGACTGGGTCTCCCTGGGTGATACGAAGACGAATAAGACACATTCTCTACTTTCAGGGTCGTAGGCAACTAAAATCCACAAAAGTACAGCAGTGTCCTGTCTGGTGATGCTGAGAAAAGTTGAACATCTATTCTCGTTTATCTCACCTCATCAAGAACTGCTGATAACATTACCCCTCTTAGTAGTCAAACCAAGAGTAGCATCATTCACTTGTTTCACAGTGAAAATGTCATTTTTAATAGATTCCTTTTCTTTGATTATTGATTACCCATTTTATCTGCGTGCTGTGAATTAGTTAGGTATAACGTAGATAGCTATGTAGGAAGGAGACTACTTCTCTCACCAAAACCAGGAGGCAAAACATCTTTAGAAATTTCAGACCAGTAGGTGGTTATACAATAAATTTATTTTGTCACACACGGTTGTGATATCAACTTCTTTTGATACTTTGGGTTCCGAAGTCAGTGACTTTGGGCTCCCATGGAATATTTAAGAAGAAAAGCTTGGTGCCAAGGCATATATTCGATTGCCACTGGTCTTTGGTGTTAGAACTGCTTGAATGAGTGATTCCCTGAAAGTTCATTGAGCAATTAAAATATGCTTCTAGTCTAGGCTGGTCTCCAAATGGGGTCAGCTTTGCAGAGTCACCCCTGTTGGACTGGACATGGACAAGTGTCCAGGGAGGGGGAACAGGACGTGTGTTTCTCAAATGTCCTCATCCCATGATCCCTTTGGGGGACCCGCCTATCATTTCGACCCTTCAGTCCACCCTCTCTTATGCCCCCATCTAAGAGACTAGGAGGTGATTTTTTTTTTTTTTTTTTTTTTTTTGACATGCCACGTGGCTTGCGGGATCTTAGTTCCCTGACCAGGGATCGAACCCGGACCCCAGCAGTGAAAGCACGGAGTCCTAACCACTGGACCGCCAGGGAATTGGGAGGTGATTTTTAATCACTTGAATTTGAAACTATTCCCACATGCTGTGCAGCAGTAGACATAGTTCTAAGGTGAAAGTTCTGCTCTGGGGCAGCTCTCTGTCACCAGGTGGATATGGAAATTGGAAGTGAGGACGAGAAATTTCAGGTGTCATTCTCAGTTCTCCTTACAACTAGCCCATGGTCATAGCCCAGATAGTAGAGGGAAATCATTTCTTCATGGAGGGTGGGGAGGGTGGCCTGTATTCTGGGATGGCCCACAGAAATTTTATTTATATGATTGCTTTACTGGAGGAAATATTTCCCCTTCTCCCTCCCCCTGCCCACCAAATCCAACTGCCAGAGACTACTTTGGAGGAAGGAAATATTATACAATTTTTTTTTTTTTTTTTTTTTTTTTTTTGCGGTACGCGGGCCTCTCACTGTTGTGGCCTCTCCCGTTGCGGAGCACAGGCTCCGGACACGCAGGCTCAGCGGCCATGGCTCACGGGCCCAGCCGCTCCGCGGCATGTGGGATCTTCCCAGACCGGGGCACGAACCCGTGTCCCCTGCATCGGCAGGCAGACTCCCAACCACTGCGTCACCAGGGAAGCCCAACCTTATACAATTTTAATGAGATAATCCAATGAGATGGGGTACATGAATCTACCTCATAATAACAAAATAAGAGCTAACATTTATGGTGTCCTCATTGTGTTCCAGGCCCTGTTCTGAGCTTTTAACATGTTTAAATCATTTAATCTTCACAACCACCCCATAAAGAAGGTAATATTATTTCCACTTTATAGATGAGGAAATTGTGGCTAAGAGCAGTAAGGTACCCTGCCTCCAAATCACATAACTATGTAGTGGCAAAGCTAAGACCTAACCCCAGGTCCACTTGGTTCCAATGCCGGTGCTCATTCCACTGCAGCATGAATGAGCTGACCGAAATAACATTTTTATTAATTTTGTGTGTTTGCAAGCACCCTGAAAATAGGGCAAATGGTTGAACGATGAGTAGAAGAACCATGGAGATTAGGATGCCGAGACAGGTCCAATATACTGGCAGGTCCCCGCACTCCTGCTTATAATGTTTCTGCTTCATAGTACAGATCTTCCCAGACTTAGGATGGGGATACAGCCAGATAAACCCGTCTTAAGTTGACAATATCCTAAGTTGAAAATGCATTTAGTACCCCTAACCTACCAAACAGCACAGCTTAGCCTACCTACCTTAAACATGCTCAGAACACTTACATTAGCCTGCAGTTGGGCAGAATCATCTAACGCAAAGCCGATTTTATAATCAAGTGTTGAATATCTCATGTAATTTATTGAACACTGTACGGCAAGTGCAGGACAGAATGGCTGTCTGGGTGCAGGATGGTATCAGCTGCTCACCCTCGTGGTCGCGTGGCTGACCGGGAGCTGTACTCACTGCCGCTGCCCAGCACCACGAGGAGTATCGTCCTGCATGTCACTAGCCCCAGAAAAAGATCGAAATTCAAAATTTGAAGTACCGTTTCTACCTAATGCGTATCACTTGGCCACCACTGGAAAGTCGAGAAATCGCTAAGTCGAACCATCATAAGTCGGGGACCATCTGTACTTGAAACTGGTAAGTGAAAACCAAAACACGTCAGAGATAACTTTTGAGGCCCCAGTGTATGTCTTCAGTTAATGATATTCAAAACTCATACTAAATTGGACTGAATTAACCTGTCTGGATCACTGACTGCCCCAGGATGAATGGACTTATTAGCGGGACAAAAATCTCCCGGCCTGGGAGAAATGTGGGTCCTGATTCAGGCAGTGGCCTCTGAGAACAGAAGCCCTGGCTCTCGTACCCCTGGACCAGCCCCTCGTGCGGTGGCTCCTTGAGAGCCGGCCCCCCAGGACAGGCACCAGGGTAGATGAGGCTTCCAGCTGCTCAGGCCACATCCTATTACCCGTTGTTGTAAAAACCACCCCGATTTTCTAGTCTTGCTGGAATCGTGTTCATGACTGAAGTGTCAAGGAGGCCATTGGCCCAGGTTTGACATCTTTGTTATACACGTTAGCCGTGCAGCACATGGTAGAGCCAGAGAGCGTGATGGTCCAGACCACCTGGGTTCAAATCCCAGCTCCCACTTCACCAGCTGTGTGACTTGAGGCACGTTCCTTAGCGTCCTTGTGTCTCTGTTTTCATCTGTAAAAGGAGAATAGCAGTACCTATCGAATACGATTGATGTAAGAAAGGGTCAAGTTCATGAGGGAAATGCCCTCAGAGCAGCATGTGTCACATAGCAAGCGCTTGATAAATGCTATTCATTAGGACTATTTGCTGTTTCTTAGCACTGTTTGGTTCAGGTTTTTTCTTCTTTTCTTTACACTTAAAAAAAGCTGAATTGTGATAAAATACATATACCATTTATCATCTTAACCATTTGTAGGTGTACACTTCAGTAGTGTTAGGTATATTCACATTGTTGTGCAATGGTGTTTTTTTTCTTACCTCCAATTCCAATTTTCTGTTTTTTAATTATTTTCTTATTGAAGTATAGTTGATATACAGTATTGTGTTAGCTTCAGGTGTACAGCAAAGTGATTCAGTTATATATCAATACACACACACATATATATTCTTTTTCAGATTCTTTTCCCATATAGGTTATTACAAAATATTGAATATAGTTCCCTGTGCTAGTCCAATTCCAGTTTTCTTAAGCAGTCCCGTTACTGCAATGTCATGTGCTTTGTGCAAACACCAGGTTTCTGCATCTGGACGTAGGAAAGGCCTGTTGTCCACCCATGCCATTATCCTAGGACTTCTTCATGGGTTAACCGGGCACCATCTGTTGCATGATTTCTATGGGAAAATACATTTAAAGGGCAAACCTTAATTCAGGATACAGCCTGTTTGGACAATAAGCAGTGTGTACACTTTGCGGTACCTTCAGTACCTGGCACGTGGTAGGTCCTCCACAACCCTTTGCAACCTTCCTATGAGTCTGGCCGTCTCCTCTCTCCCTTCAGAACTCTAAGATTAACCTTCCTGTGCCCCTGTCATCCCTGTGACTCTTGAATCTGGCAGGAGGTAACGAGGTCCCACCAGAACTTCCTGTCGTCCCCAGCGTCAGAGCCCCCGAGCGCCGGCTGACCCTTTCCCCCGCACTCGGCCTCCTTCCCCTCTTCTCTACCCTCCTGTCCTCTCCAGGGCCTCTTCTTCCTGCTTTGCCTCCTGTATGCCGTGGTCTAGGGCAGCATGACCTTTCACCCTCTACCTGGTTCAGAGCGTTTGGTTGTGATGGGAGCACACGGAGGCCCGGGGTGGTGCATGGAGCCGCTTTTCATCGGGGCCGTCAGCCTCCTCTGGGGGGACCCGTGCACCTTCCTTGGGCCAGCTCCCTCCAGGGGTGTGGAGACTCCCTTAGTCCAGAGGCTAGCTTGCTCCATTGAGCTAAAAGTTTTAGGGGCAGGAGGTCCCTAATAGACATGAATAATTCTCCCAAGGTAACCAGGAAGTCTTCAAGTGATTTCCTCTTAGCCCTCAGGAAATGCCACCTGATACCTCTGAGATAAGAGGGCTGGGGGTGGTGGGTTCAACTCCAGAGAAGGAAGCTCTCCACTCGTTCCCCTCTCCTGCCTTAACCTTTGTGCCGCCCTGGCCCCCTCCCTATAAATGATTCACAGCATTTACCTCCAAAGGGCAAACTGGCTCATCTGTAACCTCATCCCTTGATTTCTTCATTCACTTCTTTTCTGGGCCTTTCCTGAGACTGAGGGAGACTCCTCTACACCACCTGGGAAGAGCAGAGCCAGCGTCCGGCCGGGAGCACGAAGCCTCGTGTCTACGGCTGGTGTAGACTTGCCCACACCGTCTGCGCTAAACCACCGGCAGAGGTGGCCTGTTGGAGGCAGTCCCGCCCACAGTGATGAAGATTAAGCCTCAGGGTCCTGAAAGTCACCTGTTTTGTTTCTTTCAGCCCCTTTCACCCAAATGCTTATAAAATTCTAGATGCTTCCTTAGGATTTATTGTGTATGAACTCAGACGTCTGTGAATCCTACACTCCAAGCTAGGGCAGGTTTCTTCTCAGTCCCTGCAAGGGAATTCGGTGACTACTGAATGTGACAAGGGAGCTGAGTGAGATGGAAACACTGAAATGGGCAGGCACAGGGTCAGTGGAAAGTCTTGACTGAAAGTCTTGGCTGGACCTCTTGGAAAGGCGGTAGTAGGGATCGTTTTCTAGGGCTGCCACGCACTTGGTGGCTCAAACAACAGGAATGTATTGTCTCACAGTTCTGGAGGCTGGAAGGCCAAGGTTAAGGTCTGGGCAGGATGGCTTCCTTCTGAGGCCGTGAGGGAAACTCTGTGCTAGGTTTCTCTCCCAGCTTCTGGTGGTTTGCTAGCAATCTTTGGAGATCCTCGGCTTGTAGATCTTGCGTGGCCTACCCCTGCGTGCCTTGACTCTTAATTCAGCACCTATAGCCTTTTGTCGTTTTTTGATATGTCTGCTTTCTCCATTAGACTGTGGTACCCTTGAGAGCAAGGACCGCGTTTCCTCTCTCTGCACATCCTGCATCTGAGACGCTACTTCACATACGGTTGGCATCGCTGAAAGTTCTTTGCTTCAATTCATATTGTAATGACTGTGTGACAAAACACTCCTCTCCAGTTGTGCAGCGTGTGTGCATGTCTGTGTGTCCAAATTCCCCTGTTCACAAGGGCACCAGTCATATCAGAATAGAGGCCCATGCTACTCCAATATGACCTTACCTTACCTAATTACATCTGCAATGACCCTTTTCCCAAATGAGATCATATTCTGAGGTACTGGGGATTGGGACTTCAACATGAATTTTGGGGTGGGGGGCACACAAGTCAACTCATAGCGGGGAGTGACAGAACCTGAGTATGTATATGAAATCTATTTTGAATTCCATCTCAAGATCTAGAGCCTTTAATTTTTGTATAGGTCTTTATATCATTCATGGTTCCTACTCATCTTTTACAAAATTGTGCTGGGAAATGGTGTTTACGTGGGGAAAAACGTGGATCACAGTGTACTGAGGATGAGGAGTGAGAGTTACCTGCTGGGCCTGTTGAATTGCATCTCTGTCTCTTATTATCATCCCTGGCCTTAGGGGAAGCACGGTGGGGAAGTGTGATCCTGGCGTGTGAGACATAAACTTGATCTTCGCCTTTGCTCTACCCTGGAAACGTCCTAGTCAAAAACCAAGACTTTCACCAAAGGCAGAGTTTTGCTTTGTTTTTTAGGTTTACTAGTTATTCATTATATAACGTGATTAAATTGGGTTGAATTCTGATGAATTCTAAATAGAGAAACTTTCATAATAAGTAAAAGGAAAGAGGATGAGAAAAGAAATCAGACCTTTTTTTGTGATCATCACATTTCAAGTCCTAATTTATTGGGGGCTGTTTGGTAGTGAGAAGGGATTATTTGTGTCTAAAGGAGATCTACAAAGAGAAACGTTTGGGATCAGAAAGTACTTTCAGCCAGAATGAGGTCCCTACCACTCCTGGGTACCTTCCCCGGCCCCCCTCCTTCTAAGCCCACACTGACCAATTACATGTGGCCTTTCCTCTCCCTTCCTTGTGCGTTTCCCTCCCATAGCAAGACCTTCAGACCAAGGGCAATGTGGATAATTTCCCAGTTTTCCAGCTGGGCAGTTCACCAAGAACAAACCCAGACATCAAGGCCAGACCAAAAAAACATCTTCTTGTTTTAGACAGAAGACTCCTACATCTGGGGGATTTAATGCACCCACTGTCCGCTTAGTGCGTTTCCTGTGTCCGGAGCTTCTCTGCCTGTCAGCTCTGGTCTCATAAGTTTCCATACCCTGCTGCCAACTTATAATAACAGAGGCAGCAGGGTAGCAACGTCAGAGCCCACTCCATACGTGAGCACATGCTTCGCAAACTGAAACAAAGCTTGGCAGGGCGCGTTGCAGACCTTTCAGCCTCGACAGTGGTGTGCCCAGACCACCAGGAGCCTGGAATTAAATACCCTCAGTTCCAGTTCTCCACCATTAACGTTATCAACTTCATCAAGTACTTCCTCCTTCAGTGGTGTCTGCAAAGAAATAAATAAATCAAGCCCATCCAAGTCCTGTTCCTGCCCAGATCCGGAGTCAAAAGTGAAATCTGAGTTGGATTATCCAGAGCGCTGTCTCCCTCCTTCATTGTTCCCCAAATCTGGGCAGGAACAGAGAGCGAAATCTCTCCAGGACATTACATCAGTTCCTCTTTTACCCTTGGCGCAAAAGTTCTTCCTCTCGTCGTTCTCCCAGACTTCCTAAGGCTTGCCCTGAGTGCACACCCATCCACTGAGCCTTGACGCCCAGGACATCAAAGAAAACATGCAGGTAACAGGCGACTGGCCAACGCCTGTGTCTGTTGTAAAGTTTGTAAGAAGGGAAATAGATTCAGGAAATAGGATTTCTCAGTACATGGTCTTCATCATCCTGAAGTATTTTTAATCCTTAATAAGCTTTTAAGGAAAGGGAGGTATTCTGTAAATGGCATTTAGAAGAAAATACGTGAAACTTCAAAATGCCAACTGTCTTAAATATCGCTTGCAATGGTCGTGTTCTGTGACATAAAAAGTGAACCATGGACAAAAGGTAAATTCATTTTTGTGGATGGCAGAATTGAGATCTGTATTAGCTATGAAAAGAAAACTTGCCTCACCCCTGAAAGATTGTAGATCACTTCTATCATACTAATAATTTCGGCCATTAAAGTTAACCCCATGGGCCTAATCAGTATCCTGTAAGCATTATTTGCATTGCGTTAAAGTGAGGAAGTTGACTTGTCATCCCAACCTGTATCTTTGCAAGGTTGATTAAGCACTTTAATTCCGTTTATAAAATCATAATCACATAGCCATCACATCACCTGAAAATTAATAGTTCCTCAATATTATCAGATATTTTATTACTGTTTACATTTTTCCAGCTATCTCATAAATGTTATTTTAAATTTATTTATTTATGGCTGTGTTGGGTCTTTGTTGCTGCACGTGGGCTTTCTAGTTGCGGTGAGCAGGGGTTACTCTTTGCTGTGGTGTGCGGGCTTCTCATTGCAGTGGCTTCTCTTGCTGTGGAGCACGGGCTCTAGGCACACAGGCTTCAGGAGTTGTGGCTCGCGGGCTGTAGAGCTCAGGCTCAGTAGTTGTGGTGCACGGGCTTAGTTGCTGCGCGGCATGTGGGATCTTCCTGGACGAGGGCTCGAACCCATGTCCCCTGCACTGGCAGGTGGATTCTTAACCACTGCGCCACCAGGGAAGCCCTCATAAATGTGTTTGCAGTTTGTTCGAATCATAATCCAAGCAAGGGTCTGTCTCTACTTCACAAGTGGTTGATGTGTCTCTTAAGTCTCTTTCAATCTCTACGGGTCTCCATTCATATCTTTTTTGTGTACATGCTTGCACACTCTCTAGGTGTTGAAAAAAGAAGTTAGCCATAATTAGTATAACTTTTCCCCTGTATGTGGTGTAACTTTTCTTTCCCCTTTGGTTGCTTTCAAAATTTTCTGTTTCTTCTTGGTTTTCAGCAGTTCGACTCTGTGCCTGAACGTAACTTTCACTGTATTTATCCTGCTTGGAATTTGCCGAGCTTCTTGGATCCTTAAGTTTGTATATTGTTGTTGCTGTTGTTGTTAACAAATTTGAGGACAATTTGGCCATTATTTCTTCAATTTTGTTTTGTTTTGGCCCCATTCTTTCTGTTTTCTCCTCTTTTACAATGTTATAGTGACTGTGCAGGAAAATCATCTTATTTTCTTAGATGACCACACAAGTACTTAGGATAGGGTATCACAATCTCTAATTTGCTTTAAAATAATTCAGTTTTTAAAAATGTGTGTTGAGAGTGTGGGGGGGATACCAACCCACCCACATCTATAAAAAAAAAAAGTTTTCACCTTCTCAAACTCCAATTACATTTCTTTTAGACCATTTAATATTGTTCCATAGATCACTGAAGATCTCTTTCTTTGTTTTTAATTTTTATTGATCTGTTTTCAGATTTACTAACCCTTTCTTCTGTTATCTCCCATCTGCTATTAAGTCTCTCCTGTCCAAAATTTCAAGTACTGTATTTTTCAGCTCAAAACCCTTTTTGATTGTTTCCATTTCTTTTCTGATAGTCTCCATCTGTTATCACTCATTATGACTATCATTTTCTTTAAATGCTTGAACTTATTTATAATAGCTACTTTTTTTTTCTTTTTTTGCGGTACACTGGCCTCTCACTGTTGTGGCCTCTCCCGTTGCGGAGCACAGGCTCCGGATGCGCAGGCTCAGCGGCCATGGCCCACGGGCCCAGCCGCTCCGCGGCATGTGGGATCCTCCCGAACCGGGGCACGAACCCGTGTCCCCTGCATCGGCAGGCGGACTCTCAACCACTGCGCCACCAGGGAAGCCCAGCTACTTTTAAGTTCTTTTTTGCTCATTCCAACATCTAGATTATCTCAAGAGTCTACTTCTATTGACTGCCATCCCTCTTGAATATGGGTCACATTTTTCTGTTCCTTCACGTGTCTAGAATATCTTTATTGGACACTGAATATTACATATAACATATTGTAGAGACTCTGGATTATGTTACATTCCTCTGAAGAGTGTCGATGTTTCCGCTAGCAAGCAGTTAAATAACTAGTCAGTCACTCTGAATTTGTGGAGGCTTGGTCTTATATTTGGTTAGGGAAGATTTATTTCAGTTTTGCCTTTAGCCCTCAGGCAAATCCCTTTGTCCTAGAGCATAGTCCTTACTCCTAAGGTGTGGCCATTCTGGGGTAATAAGCAGCCTGAGGTGTTTTCAGAGCCTTCCTTGATAGAGCCCCAACTCTGAACTCTGTCTCCTACCATGGCCAGCAGCTGAGATTCCGTGTCTTTGAACTGTACAGCTGTCACCCTTCACTGAGCTCCTTGGAGTTCCCCCTGCACATTGCAGTTCAGGAGCACGTGTTAAGGATTTGAGGGCATTTTATGTGCCAGTTAGTGGCTACTCCCTCTGAGGGTCCCTCCTTTATGGAATCTGTTTTCTCCATTTTTTTGCCCTTCTGACAGCTTCATACTCCACTCCCTGGCATCTCAAACAACTTTCTGTTCTTTTTCTAGCTGCCTCACACTACGTGGACTAGGAAGGACCCTCAGAGTGACAGCTGTATAAATTTGGATCTTACTCTGGGCAGTTCCTTTCTTGCAAGAGTAAAATCCCCTTCAGTTTCCAGTACCCTCATAACTTTTATAAATATATTTTATCCAGATTCTATCATTGCTATATGTAGGAAAGTTAGTCTGATACAAGCCACTCTGCCATTACTGAAACTGGAATCCCCTTCTCCTTTGAGAAAAATGGTAGCATACCATACATACTTCACCTTGCTTTTGCTCATCTAGCCATAGAGCCTAGAGATCAGTCCTTAGCAAAATATTTAGTTATTCCTCATTCCATTTTATAGCTGCGCAGTCCTCCATCATTTAGAGATATACCATCATTTGTTAAACCAGTCTCCTATTGATAGCTGTTCCAATGTTTAAGCACTTTTAAATTCGTGGCAGCATGTTATATAGTGGTTACAAAATAAGCCCTTTGCCTTCAGGCAGATGATCTTTTAATTATCATGAACAGTATTTCTTTTGTTCAGTGTCTCATATGATTTGTGAGATCTAGTGGAGTCCCCATTTCCTGTTAACCCTATATAAAACTTGAAGAAACCACCACCTTTGTCTCTGTGTACTAACCCTATCAGATTCCCAGATCCCCTTTATATGGTCTTCATATAGATGTTGTCGTAATGGATAAAGGAGGTATCTTTGACTTGCTTTACTTAGAACCATGGACAAGTCTCTGACCAGAACAGGGACCTGCAAGTATGCACATCCTTTTGGTGAGACAGCTCTGGGAACAGATGTGGCCAGAGAAACCTCATTAAGATGTGTGTGAGGCCCTGGAGAAAACTCCATTTTTGTAGGCAGAGTTTTGTTCTTCCAACCCTTAGCAGGACTCCTAAGGCCGCGTACATGCTGGTCCCTCCCTCAACCCAGCCCGTGGAGCTACTTCTGCTGCTGAGCTGTGTACACTTTTTTTATATATATAAATTTATTTTATTTATTTTTGGCTCGCACAGGCTTTCTCTAGTTGCCGAGAGCAGGGGCTACTCTTCATTGTGGTGCGCATGCTTCTCATTGCGGTGGCTTCTCTTGTTGCGGAGCACGGGCTCTAGGTGTGCAGGCTTCAGTAGTTGTGGCACACAGGCTCAGTAGTTGTGGCTCGCGGGCTTAGTTGCTCCGCGGCATGTGGGGTCTTCCCGGATCAGGGATCGAACCCATGTCCCCTGCATTGGCAGGCAGGTATTAACCACTGTGCCACCAGGGAAGTCCCTGAGCTGTGTACACTTCTGATGTTGTCCTTCCTCAGATGTCTCCAGCTTGAAAGTTCAGGTGGGATGGGGTGGAGGTATTGTCAGGGGTCCATCCCTCCTTCTTCTCACTTAACTCTACCTGTCTGTGCACTCGGAAACAAAATGATCCTCAATGTTCTCTCAGGTACAAGATTGTTATTATGTAAATTAGGCCCACTGTGCACGCTTAGAGCAGGTTTTTTGTTTTTGTTTTTGTTTTTGGCGGTACGCGGGCCTCTCACCGTTGTGGCCTCTCTCGTTGCGGAGCACAGGCTCCGGACGCGCAGGCTCAGCGGCCACGGCTCACGGGCCCAGCCGCTCCGCGGCATGTGGGATCTTCCCGGACCGGGGCACAAACCCGCGTCCCCTGCCTCGGCAGGCGGACTCTCAACCACTGCACCACCAGGGAAGCCCTAGAGCAGGTTTTGATGTGACTTTCCCCCCTAGTTTCTACATAGCAGAGAAGTAGATATTCTAATGGGTACATAAGGTTCTAGAATCTTACTGGAATCGAACTGGCTGGGTGACCTTGGGTAAGTTGCTTAACTTCTTTATGCCTCCATTTTCTCTCCTGTTAAACAGGAGTAACAGTAGTTAGTACCTTCTGCTTAGGTGTGTTATAAATTTTAAACAATATAATCCAGTACGTAGGATATATAGTAATTGCTTTATTATTATCATCATTATCGTTAATACCAACAACTCCCGGAGGTAGAGAATATGAAAGTTGGGTTATGAAAAGTCAGTGAAAACATTTAGAGAAAAACCCTTAAGGACCCTAAAAGCCGTGTTGAAGAGTCGAGTAACAAAAAGATAAAGAATGAATGTGTGGCTTCCTTGTGTTTATAAGCCACTAGTAGGTGATTAATGGAATGTCTGTAGACAGTTTTTGCTTGTCCACTGGCAGGAAAAGAATTTCGAGTATGTGCACTTTAATTTTTTTAAAGCGGTGAAAAAGAGCTTGCGTCCCGGGAAGAAAGGTGCTCCTGCAAGCTCACGTGCTCCACTGTCGCCACCTTTAGGACCGCAGTGAGGTGCCTCCCCTGACCGTCCAGCAGGGTCTCTGACTGTCCTTCCCTCTGCTCCACAGATAACTGTGTCCAGAGGACCCCGAGGCCGTCGGTGGAGAACGTACACCACAACCCTCCCACCATTGAACTGTTGCACCGTTCCAGGTCACCCATCACGACAAACCACCGGCCTTCTCCCGACCCCGAGCAGCGGCCCCTCCGGTCCCCCCTGGACAACATGATCCGCCGCCTCTCCCCGGCCGAGAGGGCCCAGGGACCGAGGCTCCACCAGGAGAACAACCACCAGGAGTCCTACCCCCTGTCAGTGTCTCCCATGGAGAATAATCACTGCCCGCCGTCCTCCGAGCCCCACCAGAAGCCCTCCAGCCCCCGGCAGGAGAGCACGCGGGTGATCCAGCTGATGCCCAGTCCCATCATGCACCCTCTGATCCTGAACCCCCGGCACTCCGTGGATTTCAAGCAGTCCCGGCTCTCCGAGGACGGGCTGCACCGGGAAGGGAAACCCATCAACCTCTCCCATCGGGAAGACCTGGCATACATGAACCACATCATGGTCTCCGTCTCCCCGCCCGAGGAGCACGCCATGCCCATCGGGAGGATAGCAGGTAAGTGAGCGCTGCCCTCGCCGCACGCCAGCCTCGAGCTCCCTTGGGGCCTCACGCTGTCCCAATTAGGTGCCCTCCAAGGCTCTGGGAGGCCGAGTGGAGGCTTCTGCCTGCAGGAGGCGGAATCCTTAACGGGCTAGTTCATGAGCCACGGGGCTGGAGGAGCTATGCGCCTCCTAGGTGTGAAGAAACAAACGTCCTCCATCCAGCTTACGAGGGGAGTCACATCAGAATCGCGGCTGAGCAAAAACATTTGAAATCAAAGGTTTATGAGCGTGTTAATGGCCCTGTCCCGAAGTTTCCAGCGGCTAATTAACGAGCAGACGCAGCATAAAGAACCTTTGTCTCAGATGCAGGCTTGTAATTCCATCCTCTGCACAGCAACCCCACGTAGCCTTCACCTTGGGAGGGGGTAGGAGAGAAAAGCAGGATTAGGGTGTTGGAGTCTGGTGCTGCTGTGTCATTTGGACAGAGGAAACCACTCCCGAATTCTTTCCCTTCTATGCTGACAAGCCCAAATTTACTCCCCTAAGACGAGAAACCAGTGGAAACCAGTGAAAAAAATCACCACATTGTATTTTTGCTAGCCCGCCCATAATTTACATGAAGTCATTTTCCAGAAGCTTATAATCCTCTAACCTCTTGGCAAAGTTAACTCTTTTCCTAGAGCTTCTCTCCATTCACGAGACATTTTTGGAGCACCTGCTGTGCACAGATAAATGCACTGGGAAGTAGGGGACACAGAGCTGATATAACACTTATTATTTCCTCAAGGGATTTAAATTTTACTAGGAGAGACAGATGTGAAAACCACTAAGCTCCAAGGCAGAAGGAAATAAGCCCTCTGCCCCGTCCAGTCAATGCACAAGCATTTATTGAATACCTACTGTATGCGAGGATAATTCAGTGCCGTGGAACCAGTGCAGAGAGAAGGGGTATTCTGACTGGAGGAACTGAGGAAGGGTGGTAGCTCGATGCTGAAGGTGATTATGGGTCCAGTAATGGGAGGGAGACACGGAGACAGGAGAGAGGTCAGAACTATTCAGGGAAAGGTGAGTCGTGCCCCTTCCTCCTTGGGCTGATGCCGCAGGAGCGAGCTCCAGCGGAAGCTCGGGCTGGAGCAGTGCTCACGACACCATGACGACACGGGCCCTAAGGCTGCTTTACTTCTGCCTTGACTCGTCCCTTTTTTATTTAAGTCATTTGTTTCTAAATTCTTCTCTGGTCCCAAGGGCACCTCCAATGTCACCTCAATTTTATCATTATAAATAACTTACATAAGGAATGTTGGATCAAGAAAATCAAATGGCCAAGAGCTATGACGTGTTTCAAAAACACCATGAAAAATGAAATGATGTATGCTTGGAATGTGATCCAGAAGCACCCCACAGGGTTGGGAGTGAGGAACGGGTGGGGTGTACGTAAAACGTTAGTCACAAGCTCATGGCTGTATGGTGGGGGGTCGGGTGCACCGGGGTTTACATTACTGTTCCGTCTACTTTTACATAAAGGTTTTTTTAATAATGGAAAAAAGAGAAACTATGAAAAGAAAGGACGGGGATAAGGTAGCAAAGAGCTTATTGTGGCAAAGCATGTGCATTTCCCCAGATAACTGGAGGAGGAGGAAGGGGCCAGTATATTCCTGTGAATGATAAAAATGACCTGTCTTGGACGTTCTAGGCTTTCTTTCTTGTCTGTATACGCCCTGCTTGTTTCTTGCGTGGTCTGCGCAACAGTTCTGGACATTTTGTGGATACTTTCTGCTTGTTTATAATCCTCAGAATAGCTCTTCGAGGTAGCCTATCATTGCTCTATCCATTTTATATGCAAGGGTCGTTTACAGGGGAAACCACAGAGGAAACTGAACGGCAGAGAAGCAGAGGTCACATAGGGGCTGGCGGATGAGGCTGCAGGACAGCCCTTGCCGCGCCGTTGGCTGCTATCTCTTGGGCTGCCCTTGCTACCCCTGCATTCCTAATCACGATCTGTCTTGTCCACCTCCTCTGTGACGCTGTCTTTGCCACAGACTTCTTAGGAATCCAAGATAAGCCCCATGTGTCAAGTTAAATTGTTCAGGCGTAGAGCTGTTTTTCCCTGGTTTAGTAGGTCTGGAAATTTTTTAATATGGCTCTCTTAAAAACTGTGCTACTCTATTGGTATATTCAAAAGTTCCATCATCTCCACATGTCTGTCTTCGCTAATTTAACCAGATCCAGGATTAGCTGATGTAACCAAAAGGCACTGTTTTTCTCAAGGGTGAAACGAGAGAGAAGTCTACGATCTGACATTTAGTCTTGATACTGTGACCCTCTCAAAAGTGCTCATCACAGTTCCAGGCTTGTTTCTCATTTGGGGTGTCCCTGTCTCTCCACTCCAACCCTTTGGGTGTCTTTTTGGACTACTCAGATCCTCGTAGAATTGATTCTTCATTTACTGGAAGTCGAATTCATTGGGTGATTCCTATGTACGATGTAAAGTTGCGTCATTATTGAACAGCCATAAAAGTCCTTCAGATCTCTATAAAGCAGCTTTTCTATGGGAAAACTTTTCAGATGAGCCCAGAGGGCACTGAAGGTGCTGCTGTGTGTCACACTGACAAATACCATAGTTGGAGGATATGGTAAGAACACTACTGATACATGTGGATCAACGTAAATCACGCATCATTTGCTCAGGTGCTCCCGGGTGTGTGCCTCTGGACACCTTCTGTGTTTGCAGCACTGTTCTGCATTCATGGGGGTGGAGTGCTCCAGGAGATGTAAGACACAGTCTTCGTCATGAAACAGCTGTAGACAGTGAGCTACAAGTGCAGCTTGTGGTGTCTTCCAAGGACTCCGATTAAGTGCTGTAGGAGGCTGGAGTAGAGGTGTCAGGAAGGCTTCATGGAGGGGCTGGCTTTTAGCTAGATGAATGCTTAGAATATGGACAAGTGGAGATTAAAGAAAAAGAGGTCATTCCAAATGGAGAAAACTCCAAAACAATGTAAGGCCTAGTATATCTGTTCTATTTCAGATAGAAATGTAAAGTCAAGAATCCAGGTTCATTTAAAAAATCCACCATATTTTAGCAATTCTTTCTTTTTTTCACACTTTAGTATCTATGAAATTGGGAGGCATCACACAATTAAGAGGCCCCATGCAAAGTTATGATGGTTCACTTAGGTACTTACCTGGCGGAAAATCTAAAATAGTCAATGAAAGAAATCCAGGAGGTAGTTGACAGTTTAAACACAAACCACAAATTGAAATAGAAACACACAGCTTATCTTGAAAGGTGTTGCTTATTTTTCAAGGAATAAGAAGGACTGTTGTTGAGTTTAACAAGCTGCAGGGGCTGGCATTTGTGGGAGAGAGTTTAACATAGGACAGAGTGAGAGAAGATTCCGGGGTTCTATTTTTTAATTGAACAGCCAGTGGTATGTGCAACACTGAGCAAGTTGCTTCTTTCTGTGCTCTTTTCTATTTATTGTCCTCAGGGAAGGACTGCTTGGTGGCGGGGGCATGGGGGAGCATCTGTCACCTCCTAACATTTTCTCAGCCCACAAACGTTTTACTGGCCTGTGTCTCGCCAACCTGTTTCATAGCCAGAGTGGTACTGGCAGTGAGTGCCGTAAATTGAAGGGTAGCCCAGGTGATGCTGTGTTTTCAGTATATGTTGAAAATAATTCTTAGAACTTGGTGGTTTCAAAGCTAGAAGGGTCTTTTACAGATGAAGACACGTCCAGTGTTCAGCCTGCAGCTTCAACCACTCTTCTTTCCAGCACACTTGTTTCCTTGGGACCGGGGACTGGAAATGCAGGCCTGTGGGCCAAATCAGCCACCGCCTGTTTTTGTAAATCCAATTTCACTGGCGCACGGCCACACCCACTCACTCAGTATTGTCTGTGGCTGCCTTGGCAGGGTTGAGGAGTTGCGGCAGAGACTGGACTAAAATATTTACTGATTGGCCTTTTACGGAAAAAGTCCACCGCTCCCCGTTCTACGCAACTGTCTGCTTGTATCAGTCACAGGTGTAGAAAATGCCGTCCCTGCTCTCAAGGAATGACTCGCACCTCAGAGAATGAGGCACGCCTAAGACGCGGAGGGAACAGTGGCTGATGTAGGAAGGAGCTGAGTTCTAGATGGCAGGCTGATGGCCGAGTAGCCCGGAGTAGTTGCAATGACATCATTAACATAAGTAAAATACAGCTGAGGAAAGTAAAGTGTAGCTCTGCATACCTGAACTATGTTAAGATTATTCATTCAAAAATTAACACGTATCTCTGTGCGCCAGGCACTTTTCTAGGTGATAGGGCACAGCATCTCTAAATGCCAAATGTTGTGTCTTCGCTGGCACAAGGCAATAATCCCTCTTACTTTATGCCATCAGACAAACTATGCTCCCTGCTTTGGTTTTCACTGTATAGACAGCTCCGTTTTCAAAGAAAAAAACTGAAGTCATTTTGGCTTTCTCTTAAACTTCAATTCCGTTAAAACCTGAGTTACCAGACTTCCTATCTGCGTGTCCCTTCCTTGGACTTAATCCAAAAATCTGCTAAAGGGAGGAAGATTCAGCGGCAACCTGGTTTATCATCCACTCGTAGCCGTTCATCTGCTCCACAGAAGTGCGGACTTTAAGAGGTCTGTACAGGTTTGGTTGTTCAAAGTCCACGGACCATCCAGAAAGAGAGTATTTCTTCTCTTGTGCTCATCTCACAACTCTTGCCTAAGTCTCTTGATTTTCTTTGCGAACGTCAACTTCTTCACGGTCTGTGAGGCTATCATTGGTGAGTGGATCTTACAGCAGATAAAACAGATCCCACACCCCACCCCCAGACCCTGTACCCTTCACTTGCAACCCTCTGATAACGCCTGGCCTGGCGATCTTTCAGATCCTCAAAGAGACTGAAAACAAATATATGTGTGTTATCTCTCAGGGTGACATTTTTAACAGAAACAAAAGGACTCTCCTCGAGGAGACACTCGTTTGTCACCTGGCTTGAGCACTGTACACTCTTGATTTGGTTTTACTGACCGGATAGGTTCTGTGTACACAGAAATTCAATCCTGGGAGCCTCTGATCGGACGTCAGATGCAGGCACCTAAGCCTGAGACACCAGGGCCAGCAGCTAGGGGCTCACCTCAGGGCTCCCAGGCTGGGGGGAGTCACACTGCACCCTGCCCCCCTGTATCCATCTCTGCTTCTTCCCCAGTGGAATCTGATGGTGACATGGTTTCCAGTGAGGCACGTGGACTTTTATTTTCTTGTATAAATGAGCCTCAGGAGCAACCCTGCAGGGAAGAAGACATCATAAAAGAGAAGCTAAATGGACTGTGTGAGCGATGGAGGGCGGTGTCATCCCCAGGCCTTTGCAGTACAGTGTGGCGGTGTGCATGCGTGTGTGCGCCTCTGCACACACACGCGCGCATGTAAATATTGTGTTTGGAAAAAAGGACAGGATCGTGGGATGTCTCCGTAAGCCAGGGGGGCTCGGGGTTTTAGGGCCAGCTGGCGGAGCTGTGTCCTCCCATGCTGTCTCAGGCAGAGAACTCTCTATGGTTCCCGGCCCAGGCCCTTCATCCACAGCCGGAGGGAGGGTTCCTGAGGTAGCACTGTGGGCCTGTGGGAAAGCATGGACTCTGGAGCCAACAGGATTAGAATCTAGCCCTTGTCTCCCAAGCAGAGGTCTTTAAGGTCCCTGAAGCCTGGTTTCTTTACCCATAATAATGATCATACTAATACTCATTTCTGGGCACTTTTGAGCACTAAAGAGACAATATGCAAACAGTAGCACAAGCAGGGTAATTTCTAAGGCTTAGTCAGTGTCCCTCCTGTGCGCCGTTTCTCTCTGCTCTGCTCCAGGGCTGCAGAGAGGAGAGCAGTGGTTATGGCCAGCACCATTGCCCACCGGAGCGGGTGCAGGGCCTGAACCCACAAGGCCTGTGTCTGGGCATTTGTTCTAAGTGATGTTGGCCTGAAAAGTGCACCCCTTCAGGGAACCCTAGTTTCCTTACCTCCTTGGAGATGAACTTCTTCACTCCCGCTCACCTCCTCTGAGGCTTGGCCCGCTGTCTGTATTTGGAGGAGATGGAGGGGACCCTTGGAGCGGACAGAGTCCTTCGCCCCGACGGGACTATCCCAAGGTGCCAGACTTCTGACGCTCTGCCTGAGTCACTGCACTTTATTTTTCATGGTGGGCCACTGAGAAATCAAGAAGAGAAGGAAAGTTTCAGGACAGCTTTTTTAAAAGATAAAACAGTACCAGCACAGTAACTCGGTAGAAAATAATAGAAGGGGATTGAGGAGACTGGAAATGCCAGTTTGTTTGCGGGCCTGCATCTCTGTAACAGCGTCCCTGTGTCCCAGCAGTCCGCCTCCACGCCTGCGGGAGGAGGGATACATCTGACTGGGTTTTAGCTGGGGGCTTGGTCTCTGCGTTTCCCAGCCTCGCTCTACACCTCCTGCAACCAAAGGTGAAAAGGTTCAGCGGTGTTTGTTTGCAGCGGCGGCCCCTCCGCCCCGGCGAAGCCAGGAAGCATAGGTCTGTATTCTCTGCCTCAGCTTCTCCCTCTCCCAGCTTGCTGCTCTGCACATATGGCTTCCGTTTTCCTAAGCCACAGCAAAGCACAAGCAGGCACCCACTGGAAACACACCTCTGCGTATCAACACAGGGCTGGCTGCGCGGGATGTATCAGCTGTCTGCTTCTAGGTAATGGCTGATCTAGAATTGAGGAGGAAAACAAGAACACAAAAAAACCCTGCAGATAGCCCCCCCTGCATGTTGTAAAACCCGTGCTTCCATAGCAGGGCTTCTCAAGCTGGGCGCTCTTGATACTTGGGCCGAATGATTCTTCGTTGCCGGGGAGGAGTTCTTTCGTGCATTATAAGATTTTTAGCAGCATCCCTGGCCTCTACTCGCCGGATGCTAATAGCATCCTCCACCCCAGTTGTGACAACCAAAATGGTCACAGACATGGTAGAACACCACCTAGGAGGCAAGATTGCCCCTAGTTTAGAACCACTGCTATAAGCAGAGAAGCAACTTTTTATTTTGGGTGTTACGGACCCATTTTGTTCCTGAACCTGAAACACATGTATTAGTTTTTCATAATAAATTTAAAGCAATGAAACAGGAATGCTAGGCCTCTCCTTGTTGGTGATTATATCCACAGAACTGCAGTTTACAGACCTTCACTTAAAATTCCATTTGGGCAGTTAAAACAACAAAAAAATTTCTTTCTTCGATGCTTTCCTGAAATTTGAATTTCGGGAAATTCAAATAACTTGTCGATAACTGGACTTGCCCGCTCAGATCTTTTCAACATCAGTTTTGTCTAGCATGGCTTTCTAGGTTTTTTTTTTTTTTTCCTTTAGAAACCATGTTGGTTATGTGTGAATTGCCCATCTTTTTACAGTCTCTGTTCAATAAGCTTGTACAAGGAGTCTCTGGTAAGAGACTGGTGTGGGAGGGAAAATACTTCTCCCTAACCACAGGAAGGGATATATATATATTTTTTAGCAATGCCTTTTAACTGTGGATGCCCAGGGTACCTCACCCCGCAGGAAAGAGAGAGAACTCTCTTTCTGCAATTGGAAAATAACACTTCACTCGAGCTAATAAACCCTTTCACGAGCTTCCTCTCATGGAAGAGACAATCCAAATCATGAACATTTGTTTAAAATTCCCACATGCCTTGACAGAGAAGGCCCTTTAGTTTAAGACACATGCAGCTAAAATTAGTGAAGACCTTGTGATATATATTTTTCACATGCATGTTCAAGTGTTTTGTAATGGGATGAACTTTGGGTGCATTTTATTATATAGTATTAAGCATTTTTATCAGTGATCAGAAAACACTGTATCTGTGCAGACACGGATGGATTTTGACAAAAACTGCTGGTGGGTCATGGCAACAGCCTCCAGAGGACCTAGGAACTAAAAGGCATCTGCCTTTTATTTAACTAAAATCTTAAAAAACAAAAATAACTCAGATGCTTGAACTTCGATTGTAAAAAAACAAAAGAAAAAAAAGTTGCGTGGTCAGGCAGTTTTCTTTTTTATCATCTGGCATAATTTTTAACTAAAGAAACAATAGAATCAATAGTGTTATAAAAAGCCACTTATACGCTGAGCTTGAAACAACTACTTTATGCCAGAAAATTCCTGTCGCTACCTCTGTCAGTGACTGAGTAATTCAGTATGTCTTGAATGTCAATATATTTTTATTACTCTGCTAAAGTTGGCGTCGCTGGGTTAATTGTCATTTGAAATGATCAATTGGCCCCTTGTTTGGGGTTATTTTCACATTGATGAAAGGGAAAAGTTGGCAAGATACAAGTGTTCCTGCAACTCATAGGTAAAGTCTGTTCTTTGGTAAGCCCTGCCCTTCATTTACCAACCAACCAAACACAGATCACATTCTAGATTTTTTTCAGTAAACGATTTACGACATAAAGGTCTCGGTTCGATGCCTCTGAAGAACCAGCATGGTAGGTACCCAGCGCTGGTTAAGCCCTTACTTTGAGCAACGGTAAAATGGTTTTAAATGGAAACCATTTTTTAAGTCGAACCAACGGAAAATGGTTCGCACTTCACCATTTTATGAGACACAGAATGTCCAAAGCAGTAAAAAGAGAAGCCACAGAAACAATGAAAGTGAAAATCCCTCAGCAGATGGTGTTAAGGCAACACTCACTTTGCATTTTAGCTCCAGGAAGTCTTAGAGGTGAGGGACTGCCAATATATTGCTCACCTTCCGGTGGGCAGAAGTTCCTTCCATCAAACTGCAAAAGACAACCAGATCAGTTTGTTTAATTATTAAATTGTGTTCAAATGATCCACTCTAGAGAATCACATTGCCAGTCCAGATGCATCCGAGAGGTGTCATGAAGCCTCTTGGTGGTAAAAAGGATTGTAACCCTGTCAGGAAACACGGAGAAGCTGCCACACCTTTGCTCCTCCTAGTAGACTGGCATTTTGCGTGATCATATGTGGTCTTGCCAGATGGTTTCTACTTGCAAGAGCTTGTGGGAAATTAAAATGCATCTGCCATTTGATAGTAAGTCAAAAACTGGACAATTAAACCGCATCTCAGTTCTCTATTTTCCCACCTGTACTAAAAACGATGTAAGACAAGGAGGTGGCAGAGAGGGAGAAAGACACTGCCTACTTCACTGCTCTGCCTACAGTCGCCCTCTTACAAGTGCCTTAAAAATGAGCTCGATTATTCTCAGCGTGAGATGGTGTGTGGCACTCACCTCTCAAGGTGCTTCCTGATGCTGGGACTGGGCCCCTTGCTGCTCCTCGGTGCCCCCTTCTGGCGACCAAGAGGGCCGCGGCAGGCAGGGATGATAATAGAATCTCTGGTCAGCTTCCCTTAGCGTAGGGTTCAGGCTCCAGGAGTCATCCTTCTAAGAAGGACACCACGGGTCCTTTTCTGAAACAGAAGAAACCACACGTCACATTAATTTTTAGACACAGATCAATCGGGGGGAAAAGGATACAGTAAGGGGTACTGAAGATGTGTGGTCATTTTAAGTTTCATGGTAGTTCCTTAAAAGATTAAGCCTCCTGGAAAATGCCACATTTTATGCCAGTTCCTTCTGCTGTTCAGCGAGAAAGCTGGATTGCACGAAGGACACACTCAGAGTTAAAGCTTGCTTGGAAAAGTCCTTGACTAATAGTTACCTGTTAACCCTCTTCTCTGAGAATAGACGTCTCAGCGCAGGACATGTGGCACAGCACGGGCTCCAGACTCCGACGTGTGTCACTCACGAGCTGTGCCTTTGAGCCAATGACCAAACCCGCTAAGCCCCAGCTTCCTTGGCCGTAAAATAGGAACAGCAACAGCGCTGCCTCATCAGGTGCCCTAAGGGTCAGAGGCAAGCCGGCTGGTAGAACACACAGCCCAGTGCCTGCAAACAGCACCCAGTAATCGCTGTTGTTATTGTTTTCCTTACTTTCTCTTCACTCACATCATCGCTCGTACAGTAATCCTGGAGAGAGTCGACGTTGTTAGTCCCCTTTCCTAAAGGAGGACACGGAACCTCAGGGAGATTTAGGAAACTTGCCCGAGGTGACCTGACTCGTTTCCTCTTGTAAGTATGTGCCAGAGGAGGGCGTGTCACATTCTCTGGGAGGTGAATGTTTGGCTCGCTCTGAAACAGTCCACGTTGGGATTGGACATTCCCCACCCAGGTGTGCCAGGCCTCACCCAACATAAGGAAGTAAGGAAATCGGCACCTTGCGGTGCAGGAGCCCCAGAGTTCAAATCCCGGTGACCTCGGGCACGAGAGGATTAGAAAGGACGCAGTGTGTAAAGTGAGGATTAGAAATAACGCTTGCAAAGTGCGCGACACATACACGGTGTTCAACAAAATTAATCGCTTACGACCAGCCATGCTGGCTAGGGCTCATCAAAGCTCCCAGAAGCACATCTGGGGGTCGAGGCCAGTCCTGCATCAACTAGACTTAGAAAGTCCACATCCGCTCCCATCCACCTATCCAGGCTGTGCTAGGGGCCCAGCCACACCCGGTTCCGGCACTAATCCAGACAGCACTGGAACAGGGCAGAGGCGTGCAGCCTGCAGCTTCCCTTTCAATTCGCCGATCCACAGCCCAAGGTCGAGGCCTCGCCCCGCGCCTGGCCTGTACACAGAAAGATCTGTTGCCCGACCAAGCGATGCAGCATCAGTTTTGCACATGGAGAAAGGGATTCTCTGCACTGGGTTCCTCTCTACACTGATTCCATTATAGTAAAGCAATTTTTAAAACCTCCGAAGTAGCTATAACGGGACTATCTACATTCTTTCTAAAGACCATGCTGGCCATGGTTCCCACGGTCACAGTCCCCAAACCACAGGGGTCTTCTTCCCCCACAGCCTGCCTTTCACGCATCGTGGTGCTTTTTCTGCCATTTTTCAGCCGGCCTCAAGCGTCACGTCTTTATCTGTTGAGTATCACCCTCCAAAGTAAACTTTAGCGCCCCACCGTTGACACCACATTGCTCTCTCCGAACACGAGCACACTCTTTCTTTGCCCTTTGACCTGCCGGCGTGTCTTCAGCCCCTTTTCAGAACCAATTCATTTCCAGTTAGAGCTTGTTCTGTCCCTTCTGTGGGCTCTGCTCAAGTTCAGGTCATTGGTCATGACCGTGGACCAGTCCCTTCCTCTCTCCAGGTCTCTGTGTCCTCATGTGAGCGGGGAAATTCTGGGCCCGGACAGTCCCGAAGGCCTCCACAGGTCAAAGGTTGCATCTCACAGGTCTCTCTGTACCTTGCTCTCCTCACTATGAAACGAGGATGTGTGTTTGTTTTCGTTTTGGCCGAGTGGCTTGCGGGATCTTATTTCCCCAACCAGGGATCAAACCCAGGCCCCTCAGCAGTGAAGGTGCGGCATCCTAACCCCTGGACCGCCAGGGAATTCCCCAAACGAGGAAGTTAGACAGTCCATCCAAAGGAGGCAAGAGCGGTTACTCGATTATTTTCTGATTCTTGCTCTTAGTACTTCAACAAGCAACCTTGTCAACAGTGTTTTCTTGCCCTTTTCCTCTGTAGACTGTAGACTGCTTTGGGATTACGTCTATCAGTTGCTTTCTGACAGCCGGTACGAAAACTTCATCCGATGGGAGGACAAAGAATCGAAAATATTCCGGATAGTGGATCCCAATGGACTGGCTCGACTGTGGGGAAACCATAAGGTAAAAGGGCATCAGATATTCGTTCTATAAAGTAGGGCCAAAATCTAGTCTTCATCCCTGGGTTGGAGGATAGTTGTCTGTCTTCTGCTTCCTGTCTGCCCGTAATTATTTAGTTTCCTCCTCACTGGACAATTAGTTGCAAAGGGGAGGAAATCATTAAAGATGCCCCTTGCCACTTGTTCCTTGTGCCAGGTGCCAGTTAAGTCTCCGGTCTGACAGGCCTCATTACGAGTAACCGTCACTCCTCTGCCTCGGCCTGGTCCTGCCACCCACGCCATCATTAGGAACTGGGTACCAGGGATGCACTGTGGCACTCTGTGACTCACAAGGGGGCTTTGGGAAGCGTTGCTTCTGTTCTGCTGGGTTAGAAACTTCCACGGTCGCTAAAGCCCAGTTCTACGTGGAAAATGCTTATCCTCTGACTTTAAAGCATCTCCTTGAAAAGCAAACAGTGCAAGAAGTCTGATGGCCCCTGCAGTTTTCCACCTTGGGAAGAGGGAATCGAATTTAAAAGATGAAGTCTTTTATAGTTAGGAAAACCATTAAAGTGCATAGATGTAAAAAGTGGGTGAAACAACCTTGACGTCCACTGATGGATGAATGGATAAAGAAACCATGCTGTATGCACACAATGGAATATTCTTCAGCCTTAAAAAAAAAGGAGCTTCTGCAGCGTGTGGCAACATGGATGAACCCTGAAGACGTGACGCTGAGTAAAGAAGCCAGTCACAGAAAGACAAATACTGCCTGATGCCACTTACTCGAAGTTAGAGCTAAAATAAGCAAATTCTTTGAGTCCAGGAGTGGACTGGTGTTGCCAGGGACTGGGGAGAGGGGGGAGATGGGAGTTACTAATCAAGGGCCATAAAGTTTCCATTAAACGAGATGAGTAAGTTCTAGAGATGTGCTGTAGGACACTGTACCTGTAGTGAACCCTGTATTAAGTGCTGTATTATGCACTTAAAAATTTAAGAGGGTAGATCTCATGGTCAGTGTTCTTATCACAGTAAAATAAAGTAAGATACACAGAGCAAAGAGTTCCCCTGCCAAAAAAAAAGGAAAGAAAATTAAGATAAATCTGTATTCCTACTTAAAAAAAAAAAAGAGTCAGCAAGATCCAGGCCTGACCACAGACAGGTAGCCGTGGGGCACCAGGAAGGCCCAACTCCAGATCCGCCGAAGGAGAGGCAGGCCTGTACAGGGGAGACACCGCTGAGCTCTGCCCCGGCTGCAGCCTTGGAGGATGGCAGCCCGCGCTCTGGCCCCGCCGTGGAGGACCTAGCAGAGGCTGTCGTGACCAAATATGGCCATACCCCACTGACACCATCCACCCTGTGAGTCACTGAGAAAAATCGCTCTGCAGCTCGCACAGGGTGCCCTCACCCCAGGGCTCGGAACAACTGTATTCTTGCTTCCATGACAGGAATTTAAACAAAAAAATCTCTTCCTTAAAATGACAAACCAGAAACACAAGCCTGAGAAAGGTCACTGTAAAAATAAAAATTTTTTTTTAAAAAAAAGGAAAAAAGGAAGAGAAATCCTCTGTGGGTCAGAAGGTGAAGGATGACCCCCAGATAGGGGAAACTGCAGGAAATTCCTCGGGCACAGCAGAGCGCAGTCCTGGGAGAGGAAGTCGGGGAGGCCGCTGCGGGATGTGTGCTTTGTTAGCTAGACTCACCTTAGGAGAAACCTCAGCGAGGACGTCTGTGAAAAAGCCCAGGGGTGGGCGTGGCAGGGAGCAGATTAGCAGGTGGCTTTCCCAACTGGCGGGGCCACAGAAGCAGATTTGAACAGCTCCTGCAGCGTCTTTTCTGAGGTTCGTTTCATTGTGTCTTTGTGCTTTTTTTCTCTCTTCCGCCTTTGAACAAGCAGAACAGAACAAACATGACCTATGAGAAAATGTCCAGAGCCCTGCGCCACTACTACAAACTAAACATTATCAGGAAGGAGCCAGGACAAAGGCTTTTGTTCAGGTAGCACTTCCTTTTTCTCCTTTCCTTCTTCTGGGAGGATACTGTTTTCTTCAAATAAGAGGGAGGAGGGAGACTGTTAAGATCTCTACCTGCCTATCTGATCCTCAAAGCCATCACCGCTACACATTCGATACCAGGTGGTGGTTGGTTAGAATTTAAGAAAAAAAAAAATTTTTTTTTCCACTTATGTCTAACCTAGAGTAAAGCCAAAACTAAATAAACACAATCTGACTCACCTTTCAAATAATGCAATGATCAAACAGTATTATCTGGCATTTATATCTATGGTAGTTAAAGGGAGCGATCAGAGGGACCAATGGCAAAGCAAGGAACTGAACAAACCTAGGCCTCCCGGTTGCCAGCCCTGGACCGGTGTTTGTCCTGGCCCGTTAGTGAATCATGAAATAGATTTAATGAGTCTAATTTTTTTTTTAATGAAATAGAACAGAATTGAATAGGAAAGGACAGAGTTGAAAATATCAGACTGTATCACATGAATTAAGAGTGCCTGTTGATTCATGAAAACTGTGATTCAGGGGGGTGTGTGTGTGTGTGTCGTGATGTAAAATACATTTATGACAATGCATTGTAAAAGTCTGAAAGCTGCTGTAGACAGTCGTCTTTCCAGAATTCCTCCCAGCTAATGAGTTCCAACCATTTAACCTACCACATAGATTGTGATTCCCTAGACAAGAGAGGAGAAACAATTAGAAGAGGAAAAAGAAGGGGTCTAATGGACCAATCAGGAGAGGTAGACATAGCTCTCTGACACTGGTGGTAATTGATGTGGTGAGACCAAGTGAAGCTTGGGAGAAGGTGGGATTGACAAACACGACCTCAGGTTCTGCGTTTTGGCAGGTGGGACAAAGGAGAGTTACGGATTGGGCTAGAGATGTGGATTTGGGTGGAAAATGACAAAATGACACTGTGTATGAGTAAACGAGCTCACTGGGATAAGTACTTATTGGAAAGAGCAGAGAACCTGGGCCTTAGCATTGGAAAGGTGTGGTAAGGTAGGAGCAGTAAAAACACAATTGCGATCTTCAAAAGAAACAGAGAAGGCTTTTCAAGAGCTGGAAACAGAGTAGAATGAAGTGGAAAAAGAACCCTCCTTTCTCCGGCTCTGCTGATGCGTTCTTTTCATCCTTCACCCTAAACTTAGTCCTTGGCTTCTGTTCTCCCCACTCTGTACTTTTTCCCTGGATGGATGGATCCCGTTACACAGCTTCAGTTATCACCTCCATGAATGGGCTCTCACGTCTCTACATGCAGCTCTAAAATCTCCCTGAAATTCCAAATCTGAATTTCCAAGAGCTTCTTCCAGGACATGTCCACTTAAATATCACATTAGTATCTCAGACATGAAATGTTCAAGACAGGCCTTCTTCCCATACTGGAAACCTACCCACCCCCAGAATAAATGTTACATCGGCAGTGGCATCACCGTTGTTTAAGTAACCAGCCTTGACACTGGAGTTACCTTTGACTCTTCTTACAACTGAGTCATTATTGTGCTGGACAGTCCATTGGCTCCTTAGCACCATTCCCACTCCAGTCTGTTTCAGGGGCTAGAAGCCAGGGAACCACATTTCCCAAGATTTCTTACCAGCAGGCTCCAGGTTGGAATCTACCAATGGCAAGTACTCTCACGAGACCTGGAAGATGAAAGCAAAGCAGAAGCAGTATTATTGCTTCCCTGGCAGTGGAGGCTGATGTCTAGACTTCACGACTGGTACCTAGATTAATTCAGCAATCTCTGCCTCTGGTCCATTCTCCTGCCTCCCAAATTCATAATCACACTGCCAGCTGCCCTCCAACACTAATAGGGTTCCCTGTGCATCACTTTAACTTTTGCTTTTTTAACATATATATACCCCCCAGGTCTACCTCAAGTCCACTACCCTTTATGAGACCTTCTTCAACTGCTCAGACACGCACAGATACCTTCTTCCATCATCTGTTGGGTTTCCTTGGCCCTAAACCACATCGTGATTTACATCTTTAATAGTTGTATATATGAAGTCCTTCTCCCCAACAAGTAGGTCATAAGCTCCTAGAAGGTATATATATATATATACCTTTATATATATATAGTTCTGTTTTATACCTTATGGAGGCTTTTGATAAATGTTTCTGGGCAAGCCTGGTGTGGGATATCAGAAACTTAATATGGAAAAGCCGTCAAAAGAGGATAGGGGTAGTTCGGAGGGCCAGGTATAATAGCACACCTGTGGACTCAGCCTGGAAGGGATTATTAGTGACTTCAGATGTTGAGGGAGAAGCGTTAGCTCCAGGATAAAAGTGGAAGACAGGTTGCAGATGCTACGGAACAGACTGCTTGAAAAAAAATCAGCAATAGGGGCTTCCCTGGTGGTGCAATGGTTGAGAGTCCGCCTGCCGATGCAGGGGACGCAGGTTCGTGCCCCGGTCCGGGAAGATCCCTCATGCCGCGGAGCAGCTGGGCCCGTGAGCCATGGCCGCTGAGCCTGTGCGTCCGGAGCCTGTGCTCTGCAGCAGGAGAGGCCACAACAGTGAGAGGCCTGCGTACGGCCAAAAAAAAAAAAAAAAAAAAAAATCAGCAATAATGGGCAGAAAAGAAGTCGTAGGTGGAAGGTTCACAGGCTTCCAACAGTGATTGCAACAAGATAAAAGGAAAGAAGAGTGCTATTTGTGAAGAGAGATTAGTCATTTTTGAGGAAATGAATGTCTGAAGCCAGGCTCGCCCCAAAATGAAGGCTTCTCGGTATAAAACCCAGTGTGTAATCAAGTGAAGTGTTAGACTGGAGGGACTCTTGGAGACTTTGGTTGGGTGATGAGACAGAGCCCAGACGGTGAGTAGGGCTCAGATAGATAGCGGAAGGAGTCAAGAGGGTTCCAAATAAGGGCAAAGCTAAAGGTTTGGAGGATGGCATGAGCTGTGATTGATATAAAAAGAACTGGCGAGACTGGAGTGAAGGGTTCATGCTAGTGAACAGTGGAAAACAAGAGTTTCCGGGTTGAGGTGACAGAGGGGCCCGAGGGGCAGGCCCAGAGAGTGGATCCTTGACCTGATAAGTGGTCGTCACAGGATTTTTTTGTTTTTTTTGGCCATGCCACAAGGCACGTGGGATCTTAGTTCCCCAACCAGGGATCAAACCCATGCGCCCTGCATTGGAAGTGCAGAGTCTTAACCACTGGACCGCCAGGGAAGTCCCTCATCATAGGCTTTTGAACGTGAAGTGATGAGAGAAAATGTATGTTTTAAGACAGGTCATGTGGTACCGAGCAGAGGAAGGGAACAGTGTGTGGGCTGTGGAAAGGGCCCTCCCACCATAAGGACAGAACGTTCGCAGCCAGGCACCCTTCCTGAACCATGTAAATCATGGTCAAAACATGGCACTGATGTAATTTCCAGATGACCCCAGCGACCCAGAAGATGAGGCTGGCTGTTTGCACCTAGCTGCAAAGGAAGACAGAATAAAGGGGATGAATGGCTAGCATTTGGGGTGGAGCAGTGATAACATTGAAAAAGATTCTTTCTTTCGGCCTTTCTAATTTCCAGAAGCTCCACTATCTTGCCCTATTCCTCAGATTTTCCACCTAGCATTTAATCGTATCCTTCGCCTTAGATTCAAGTCTTGAATACCATTCCTCGGGCGCACAGTCTGGGATGGAAACGGATACGCAGCGCTCACGGGTCTTTGTAACCCTCTGAAAATCAGAGATGCAGGTACCTGTGCTGTCCCAGGGCTCCCTCGCACGGTCACGCAGGAATGCATCACACGGCTCCACCTTCTTCAGTCATCCTAGACTTTTGTTTATCGTTGTTTTGCCAACTTTCAGGCAGTCAGAGGAAGGGGTAGCTTTTTCTAATTTGGGCTAAGTTAGCATTATGACCAGGTTCAGTAGCTCTCCAGCTATGTGGAGGCGATGGGAACTCTCTTTTTAGAGTTCAAGGTCAAGACAACTTTAGGAAATTGTAACCTCTTCACGCCACCATTTCCTCTTCCAAAGGTTTATGAAAACCCCGGATGAAATCATGAGTGGCCGAACAGACCGTCTGGAGCATCTTGAGTCCCAGGAGCTGGATGAACAAATATACCAAGAAGATGAGTGTTGAAGGAACCAGCCCCCGGCTCAGCGGGCCGATAGCCAAGGGCACCCTGCCCGCCAGGACGGCTGGGGCGTGACGGAGCGGAAGGGAAGAGACCCGGACATGGCAGTGACACTTCTCTCGCCCAGCGTGAGGGACCCCGGAGCACCTTAGACAAACCACTCAGCAAAGGCGGCGCTGGAATTCTGGCCAAGGGCACCAGCCTGGGACTCACGTTCATGGTTCCTTCTCATTTGGAATCTCTTTCTGTAATTCCTCCCCCACCCCGTTCCACCTATTGTTAAGTTTCATGGTGTTTTTGGTTTTGTTCTTTTTTAAGACCATGCAGTTTGACTTTTCATCATTCATATAGGGGAAGACATCGAGGTTGTTTTCCTATGGAAATATATATCTATTATATATATATATATTTTTTGCAAATCTCACAAAGTGCAGAAGCGCAACTGGTCAGGAGAGAGAACACTTACAAAAGGGTTCAGGTTCTCTTGACCCTGCCACGTGGATCAGGTTTGTGCCTGTTGCTGTTGGGTCTTGGCTGGAAAAAAAAAGAAAAAAAAGAAAGAAAAAAAAAATAAGATGCTTTTAAAAACGATAAATTGAAAAGGAGAGCTCTCTTCTTCTCTCTCTGGCTCTCTTTCCTTCCCTGCCCCATCCCGTCCTCCCTCCTTGCCTGTTGTTGAATTTCAGATGCCTTTCAGCGGGGTTCAGCCTCTTTGGAGAGTCTTGGGAATTGTTGGCACCTAAACGGGATCAGTGGTCTGGGTGCTTTGTAGCCGGCGCCACAAAAAGCAAACCCACATCCCAGCATTTGGCCACCTATCGGAGGGAGGCCAGAGACGTTACGGAGGCTGCTGCCTTCCGGGAAGATGCATGCTAGTCCGGCAGGCTTCCCCTGACACAGCTGTGAGAACCGCGGGGCCCGGTGGTTCCACAGAGCGTAAGATGAGCCTGGAAGGCTGTCCAGGTTATTTGGAAGCCCCAGCATCTTGGGATTAGTTTGCAAGTGCTGCGAAGTGGGGAAAAAAAATGAAAAAAAAAAACCACACAGGCCTGATGGTCCAGGTGACAGATCTTCTGCAGTGGGGTGTGAATTATTCCAAAGTAGGTTATGGACGGTCATCTCTGCTCCATCCCAAAGGCCATCGTGCAGTCAGTTTCATACCCTCACCTAAATTTTTTTCAATTCCCAGCCTTTTTTTTTTTTTTTTTTTTTTAAGTTTCCTGATCCCAACAGGACACAGGGCATTTGAGGGGGAGGACCCTGGAGTGTGTCCTCTCAGTTGTTACTGGTGTTTGCCACGCCTGGGCAGACGGGAAATTCCTCAGATACCTTCCTTTTACCCTCTTCTTTCCTAGCTGTGTTTCAGAATGGACCCATGCGTGGCTCTCTTTCACCTCAAAATAAGGTCAGTAGTATCTTATAAGATGAGGAAGATGCCACCCCTTAGTACTTCTGATGATAACGTAGTTTTCAAGAGCTGTTACAGTTTTGGGGGGGAGGGGTTTCCTGTTCAATAGCCATCTAAATCAACTCTTCCAATACAGGCTCGGAATCCAATATTAGGAGTACAGTCTTTTTTTACTCACGAAGATTAGACCTCCCTTACAAAGCACCCCGTCCTCGTTTCTCTCCGCTTCCTCTGCTCAGTTGGGTGAGCATCTCACGGCCACGCCCCCTCCAGGTGAAGCCACCAGATGCCCAGGCATGTCCTCAGGCCATTTCTGAGTGAGTCAGGCAGGCAGGGGTTGTGGTCACACGGGCAGGAGGAGTTCTCCACCCCTCCCCCAGCTCCAGCCTCACTGATGAGGACACCAGCCTGCGGGGAGGGAGGGACAAATAGGCTATCTCCTCTCATCCAACCACGGATAGATGCGCAGGGGTGGCCGGCCTCCTCCCACCCTCACACACTCCTCCCACTCTACCTTCCAGAAGGTCGGGTTCGCGGTGAGGTCAGGGACCTTCTATGTGTCCCCAGATGAAGGGTTTGGGTTCAGTCTGCTCGAACGGGGATGAAATCCAGCTGGATCCCAGCATACTACAGATGTCTTTCAAGAGCGTTCCATAGCACACAGTGATGATCTTCCAGCCTCTGAGATGACTGATGTTGGCTCTCAGATGGAGAGATTAAGCCAAATACCTGGCGTGTTGTGAAGCCTTTGAGTTGCAGGGCTGGAGAGAGAGGGTGGATCTTTACTGAGGCTCTCTTTGTGTGACATAAAACCAGAGACCCAGGCACGATGTCGCTCTTCCCTAAGATTAGAGCATCTCATTCCGTTCACCCAGGTTTAAGGACTCGGGCTCTTATTGTCCAAAGAATCTTACAGTTGAATTATGGAGGGGAAATTCCCCTTTGCCCCCAGGATTTCTGTATTTAAAGCAATATCCTGTAAGAGTCTGTAAGACTTAGGCTGGCACCTTCAGCCACTTGAAGGAATAGAAGGTGGCAATTCCAATGTAGTCTTCACTGTCCATCCAGATGTTACCGTTATTGGTTTTCTGTTCACTCCCTTAATGGCAAAGGTTCTTCTCATTGGTTCTTTGAGAGAATACCTGAGTGATGCCGATACCAGGGACACAGCATTTACACACTGCAGACCTGAAAGATGTCAGGTTCAATTTAGGCAACTTTGATGGAGCACCTGCTAGACACCCCGAGAGATTCCCAAGAATCGGGCACCATCCTTGCCCTCCGAGAGCGTATCTCCTTCCTGCAGAATCTATCTAGCGTGAAATTTCTCACTTCAACACTAAGCACTAGGGGGGACGAAAATTTCACCTGGGACCAAACCAGAAGTACGTCCATGATCTGAATAGTTGGCCTTTCCCTGCTGCCATCGTGGGAGGTCTTGGCTTGCAAAGTGAGAAACTGGGAAAGGAGAACTCAGAAGAATGCTGCAGGGGAGCAAACTTGCCTCCAGCTGGGTCCGAGGCAGACAGTCTCGCTTGTACCTTGAAATTATCTAGCGTCTACTCTTCCCTGCACCTTGAGGTAACCAGGGTGCTTCCTCTCCATCAGAAGACAGCAGTGGCAATTGGCTGGACGGGCTACGTGGAAGTAATGCTATCCCTAAGATCTTTCTGTCCCGAGGCAACTTTGTCGTGCCTACGGTAGCATCACCGATGTTCCACATCCTTTGAGGGGCAGGGGTATCCCCACAGGAAAAGAGGAGTAACAACTGATGGATTTTTTTCTCTTTTCAGCAGTATGTTTGGAACCCCCTGCTCCATCATCTTCTTACACTGATACCTTGGTCCAAGTGAGAATGTAGGTTTAGCAGAAACTTAAATGGCTTTGACGCGATGTACCTAAATGCCTAAGTAACCACACCTCCTCCGCCATTCACTGCCTAGGATCCAACTCTGAATACATGTCTGAAACATTCGCTCCCCTTTTGAAGAAGGGAAATCTGAGTATCACAGAGGTCCTGTGACTTGTCCTAGGAACAGACGGCATGCCAGGGACAGAATGAGGATTGGGACCCAGCCTGGCCATACCCCGACCCGATCTGACCCATTCCCACCCAGGAAGCTGAAGATAAAAATTGGGGGAAATACACAAAGAACAAAAGGCAGTTTCTTTGCCCAAGCATTCGGTGCTAGTTAGTTTTCACCCACTCAACCTGTTTCTCTTCTGAACAGTAATGGAGGGAGTGATCCAAGGAGCCGGGGGTGGGGTGGGAAGGGGGGTGACAGTGGTCCCTGCCTGCCTAAAAACCACAGAAGACTAACCTGATACCCTTTGGGCCCCATCTGCATCAACACTAAACAACGACAAACTCCCCGAATCTTTCATACATGCCAAGTGAACATTCTTGAAGATATTTCTCTGTGACTGCAACCACCTGCAAACGAGGACGAATCTAGAATTTTTTTTTTAATTTCTAATCTCTTGTTGTTTATGAGGTGTGGGGTTTATAAGGGACTGAATCAAATGAATGTAACAAAAAAGAAAAACAAAAAAAAAAAAGCCTTTTCTCAGGGCCAGTGAATTGCAAATAATTTTTAAAGAAAAGCCTATAATTGCATCATCTCAATAAATTTTTTATAAAAAAAAAATCCAAGTCTCTGTTTTTAATAATATGAAATGGAGTCAGACAGGCAGGGTGGTCCAATGAGGTAAATCCTGTCTCCACTCAATTACGGTGTAAAGTGCAGTCATGGTTTTTCACTGGCAGGAAGCCTCTGTCACAGAGCAGTTTGCAGGCAATCTTTAGACAAGTGGCACCAGAAAGGTCAGAGCAAACATTTCAAATCTGAGCAGCTGCCGCACGTGGAGAAATTTGCCAGCAGGAACCTCAGTCAGAGATGGCTTGGGTCCTGCGCTGTGCCGAAGATTATCAGTTTGCTGCGGACTCACCTGACTCAAAGAGTTAAAGGACCCCAGGTCTTCCCACCATAGACTGCTCCTCCGCTGTGCTGAAATCATGGGTGTGCGCGTATAGGTGATGAGGGCATGAATGGGACTACACCCAGGCCTATGATGGCCCGGAAGGGCATCCGTCACACCGCTCAGAGCCAGCCCTGCGCTCAGAATGTCTCAGCCACACTAGCCAGTGGAGCACCTGCCCACCGGTAGGCACTTAGGATCCCCACATCAAACATCCTGCAGTCGACCAGAACTATCTACCTGCCATCAGTGGTGGGTAGAAACTAAGAGAAGAATGGAAAAGGAAGCAATTTATTTTTCTTGTAAGCAACCCCGATATAGGTTTGGGAAGCAGAAGTTTGGAATCAGTGGTCTCCGAAAGTGTTGTGAGATTATTTCTATATTTAAGTTGTCCCAGGTATTCTGTCACCCATGACCTTGACTTACTGAAACCTGGCCCCATATTCTGTATCGTCAGAGCACAGTATCGAGGGATAGGGGTTTAGGCATTTCCTAAGGTGCTAATAATGCATCTGAAGCTACTGTTTCTATAACCAGCATCAGTATCCCCTGGGAATTGCTAGAAATGCAAATGTTCCCGTCCCCATCAACTGAATCAAAAACTTTGGGAGTGGGGCTTAGTCATCTGGTCTACCAAGCTCTCTGGGCGATTCTGATACACACTAAAGTCTGGGAGCCACTGCTGGCATCAATTTGTTCATCACAGTATGAAAAAGAGTGTGTGGTGATTTAAAGTAAATACACAAAATAATCGATGACAACTAATTTGCATTAATGTTAGTCATAATATGCTGCATTTTCCCTAATACTAGACATACTGTGGAAGGAGGCTGAAGGGACAGAATCACATAACAAAGTCCTCTTCTTGCCGCCTCCTCCTTCAGCAGTCTGTTTGCTATAAAGATGAGCTATTTTAAAGGTAACTAACAGCTGACCTGCCCTTGTACATCAGAGCATGGGAAATTCATTCCCTCCTATCCACTTATCTGCCTAACTAGCCTAATCGAAAAAGAAAAGGATCATGAATATTAGCTAATAAATGCATAAATTTTAAAAAAAGAAAAGGATCATTCTCACTGCCCTTGGCTGTCTGTTCCTGGAATTATTAAGCAGAGCCCGGGTGACCACTTAGCCAGGGTTTTTGCAAGAGACTTCAGAACCACTGGACCAGACCGGCGCTGCTCATACCTGAAAGTGCTTCGAATCACCTGGGGGTCTGGGTAAGAAGCAGATTTTGCCAGTAAGGTCACCATCTTAGGAAACGGGCAGAAGATCTCCTCTTCTACTCTCCTCTCCGGGCGAGGCTCAAGATTCGGCATTTTTACCAAAAGCTCCCCAGTGATGCTGAGGCTTCTGGTCCTCAGACCACACTTTGAGTAGCAAGAGACCAATGATCTGTCAGCCCTGAGATTCTGAACCTAAGGCGGCACTGAGCTGGCCTCTCTCTTTGGTGCACTCCTTTGCCAATTCCTCCCCTAGAATCGTCCCCAGGGCCAATCCTGCTCTGCAGGGAAGTCTGCTTGTTCTCCTTTTAGGGCAGCAACAACAGTAAACACCATGAGCAAAAGTCTCTGCTGAGTGAAGGAGTAACTATTCACATGCCGGACCTTAACACAGGTGCACATAACCAGATGCTTCATGGTCACCATCATTACGGGAGGGAAGAACTCCTGGCATCACTGCGTCTTTTAGCCTCTGGAAAGACCAATCTTGAGTAGTACGAGCAGACAGAAAGCTGACAATGCCATTCTTGTTCCAAAAGATCCTCTATTCGAACTGCCCAAGACATTGACATTAAGAGCAGACAATCTTGGGGCAGTGTCCTCACTGTTCACCTTTTCTTTAAGGACCTCATTCCTGCTAGATTGATGAGGTCGATCTCTGCTACTGAAAGCCAACACATAAATTCCGCCAAATCTCTTTGAAGGCAGTAGAAGATCTCTCTCTCTCTCTCTCTCTCTCTCCCCAAACCCTCTTAGCAACACTCTTCTGGAGTCTTCTGAGGGTCCCTGTGCCTGTCCCCTCAACCAGTTTTGGTCATGAGATCCCATGTCAGACCACCTGAGTTGGCCTTTGCCTCCTTCCATGGCCTGGGAGCGCTACACACTCCCTCCTTGGTGTCCCAATGGCAAGCACTCCGTAAATCCAACTAGATGCCCGTCTGCCATGGATTGCTCATCGCCCCTGTCCCTACTAGAGCTCTCAGAGGGGAAGAGAGTGTTTTATGTGCTTTTATGTGCCCAGCCCCTCGCGTGGTGCCTGGTACGTGTGTATCTGAATAAGTGTTTTGAATGAGGGAGTAGAGTCAAAGAGGTCACTTGAGTTAGACAAAAATTTCTTAGATATGACCCCAAAAACACAATTCAAAAAAAAAAATTGTTGACAAATTGGACTTTATCAAAATTAAAACTTGCTCTTCAAAAGTCACTGTTAAGGGACTTCCCTGGTGGTGCAGTAGTTAAGAATCCGCCTGCCAATTCAGGGAACACGGGTTCAAGCCCTGGACCGGGAAGAACCCACATGCCACGAAGCAACTAAGCCCGTGTGCCACAATTACTGAGCCCGCGCTCTAGAGCAGGTGCGCCACAACTACTGAAGCCCACGTGCCTAGAGCCCGTGCTCCACAACAAGAGAAGCCACTGCAATGAGAAGCCCGCGCACCACAACGAAGAGTAGCCCCCACTCGCTGCAACTAGAGAAAGCCCATGCGCCACAACTACTGAGCCTGCACTCTAGAGCCTGTAAGCCACAACTACTGAGCCCACACGCCTAGAGCCCGTGCTCCACAACAAGAGAAGCCACCACAATGAGAAGCCCGCGCACCGCAACGAAGAGTAGCCCCCGCTCGCTGCAACTAGAGAAAGCCCGTGCGTAGCAGCGAAGACCCAACGCAGCCAAAAATAATTTAAAAAAAATGTCACCGTTAAGTGAAAAGAAAATGAAAAGACAAGCTACAGACTGGGAGAAAACACGACTCTTGCATACAAAATAAATTCACTGCATGCATTGAACATATCGACATTTTTACTTTATCTAAAGCTACCTTAAAAGACAGTCATCTTTCCATTCATAACCAGGTAGTGTTAGTCACTCACACATAAAAGACAGAGATATATTACATGTCTACTGAAATGAAACCATCTTCCAAACGTGTTTTAAAATTATTTCTTCTGTCTGTCATGTTGGCAAAACACTTTTCACTGTTCTGTAATTCATATTCCCTCTTCGCGTTCCTTTTGCAAATCTCTGAAATAGGCAGCCTCTTGGGAGGCATATTAAAGGGCTTTAAAATGAGTTAATAAAATAAATTCCTCATTCCTGGTAAACAGCATTACGCACTGAATCTTTGGTCTCAGAACTTGAGCCTATTGCAATTATAGGCAAAGAGATATTTCTGGACAGTGGGCCTCAGGGCTGCAGGAACAGACTGCAAAATCATCAAGGAGTGACCAGCCGTGCCAGGAGCAGAACAGCATCAGAGATAGGGCATTACCAGCAAGGATGCTGGTTTTATCCACCTGAGGATCCTGTCTACTTGGGCGTCAATGCCCAACCTCCACCTTGCCAGTCACATCAGGAATTCTAGATAGAGACCTGGGTTCATTGGTACCAAGTTTCTGAGTGAGTCCGTTCTTATTTTGTATCCCTTACGTAGACTGGTCCCCAGCACAGCTGGCTGCAGAGAGCCACAGAGCAGAGTGTTGAAACAGGGCAGTCAGAACACCTGCCTTGAATCCCACCTTCCTCTCACTTGCTGTCTGACCTCGGGTAATTGGCTTAACGTCGCTGTGCCTCTGTGTGTCCTCACATGTGAAATGGGGATGATGGTCCTAGCAGCGCCCACTTCAATGGCTGTGCGGAGTAGATGAGTTATCGCGGACAGGACTTAGAAAAGTACCGTACGTGGCACATTACATATTACCTGCTATTATTTTTGTACTTCACTCTGGATCTACTGAGCTACCAACAGCAGCTCACCCCGAGCGCCTCTGCTTTTATCAGTCCTACACATCGGGATTCCCCAAAAAGACACCTTCTGAAAGAGTTTCCACCGCTCATCTCGTTTGAGTTTGGAGACCGTGAAACAAGGTACAACCCCATCACTTATACAGATGAGGGGTCCGAGTCCAGCCAGGTGACGGGCTGCCCGAGCCCCTCACGCCCCGGGGGTGTCTGAACCGGGGTCCGCGGCCCAGCATCCTCTGTGGACCATGTTCTCAGCCTCACAGAGCCCCTGAGCGCTCGGTGAAACTTATTTGTGGCGTTGGACTCGACTCAAGGGAAATACTGCCTCAGTTCGGGTTTACTGAGGGCATTTTGATCTGGTTTTGTTCCAGTTCAATAGCTTTAGGATGTGTGTAGGTTTTGTTCTATCTTAGATTACTTTGTGAGGTTCCTTGATTTTGTTTTCTCCTTCTTGTTAAGGAAGTCTCTACTCAGCCCACATGTGCACAAAACAGTGCTATTTGGGTTCAGTCTGGGGACTGGGAAATTAGGACAGTACTTTTGAGAGGCCCGAACACGGGGAAAGCCACGTCACAAAGCCCTACAAGTCTGGATGTTCCGGAGATCCAGCAGTGAGACACCCCGACTATCTTGCTCAGGCTGGACTCCTGCTTTTCTGTTAGAAAGGGGAAACATGCACGTGACCAGGTGAGAATCTCCTCTTTCCAGAGACGTGTGGAAAAATAGGAACAGCAGCTGTACTGGATTCTAAACCCATCTAACCACTACCTTAAGCAATTCACTGAAGGTTTGAGCCTGTTTCCTGGAGAGTTATTTCCCTCAATGCACCACTGCAATGATTCAATGAAGAAAATGTGTAACGATCTTGGCACGTCCGTGTTAGTTCCCTTTTCTCTTTCCTGCCCGCCAAACCCTCCCCTCGACCCATGTACACACTGCCCTGCCAGCATTACATGTCTGTAATCCTGATTCTATAGAATTGCATGTGGGAAAATCACCCAATGACGACCGCTGAGGGATGTTAGACCTTTAGTTTCTAGTCAACTGAATTACCATGTCCCCCTTTCGAGACACACATGGCCCTGGGTCAAGACCTTCACCAAACTGAGGTAGATTACCTTGCAACACAACCTGGGAAGTCAGACATCCTTCCTCTGCCAGCCTCCTAAAGGAGGAGCCTCCCCCAGGACTAGAAATCCACAAGCTCCTCCACTCCCCCAGCCTCTTCCTCCCAGTAAAATCCTGCAGAGACCATTTGCATCCGCTTGGAGCAGGTTAGTCAAATCAGCAGATGAATACAAACTCTCCAAGGAATTTGAAATCTGCTTGGGGCAATTCAGTTTGGAGCTCTTTCCGTTCCCTTCTCTAATAGCCCCCAATCCAGTTCCCTGCCTGAGAAAAACCCAGGAGAAGATGGAAAACTCCAGTGATGGTTTTCCCCAAGTCCATCCCCCCAGATAGAAAGATTTTCTATTGAAAGGGAAATCTGGGTTTTGGTTTAGCCTACTTAGGTGTAATCAGGGTTTTAGACACTCAAATATAGCTCCCTTGTGGGGGAATGCTTCATTCTCTCCTGCTGCTGCCAGCATTCAACACCATGGTCATCTTCAAATATTGCTCCAGTGCCCATGATGATATGGCACCTGGCCACGTGCAAGGGAAAGCCACCCTTGAGGACCACTGAGTTCCTTCCCATGAAGGGTGTGGACTGACTCATTCAACATGAATGTAGGAAGAGGTGCAACTTTAGGGACTCCTGCACCTTGTCCTGCCACTTGGCTGAGAAGTTGGCCATGAAGAATACCTGGTTCAATGAAACAACCTAGATGTCCATCGATAAATGAATGGATAAAGAAGATGGGGTGTGTGTGTGTGTGTGTGTGTGTGCACGCGTGTGTGTATATACACACATATACATACAATGGACTACTACTCAGCCATAAAAAAAGAATGAAATAATGCCATCTGCAGCAACATGGATGGACCTAGAGATTATCATACTAAACAAAGTAAGTCAGAAAAAGATACCATATGATATCACTTATATGTGGAATCTAAAATATGACACAAATGAACTTATCTACAAAACAGAAACAGACTCACAGACACAGAGAACAACTTGTGGTTGCCAAGGGGGAGGGGGCAGGGGAGGGATGGATTGGGAGTTTAGGATTAGCAGGTGCAAACTATTATATAGAGAATGGATAAACAACAAGGTCTTACTTATATAGCACAGGGAAGTATATTCAATATCCTGTAATAAACCATACTGGAAAAGAAAAACCATAAAATTTTTTTTTTAAAAAGGAGGAAAAAAAAAAGAATACCCAGTTCAGTTCTATGCTTACCTACAAAGGCTTCTTCCATTTCAGACACATAAGGTGGCTTGACCAGCAGTCGAGCGGGAATTACACCAATGTAAAATAATGATACAGTATCATGATGTAGCGGCTCCTTGAGTGTCCCTCCCTTTATAATTTTGGGTGCCAAACTTTGGATGGGCTCGGACTTGCCAAAGCACACCCCCTACTGGGTGCTCCACAGAGGAACCCTGTTCTTGGGAGACTGCGCAGGCATAGTTCTAACAGTTCCAGCCCAACAGCCTCAGGCCAGTCCACTTCCAATGATTTTGAAAAATGCCTGCTCTTTGTTTTTGGAACATCTTTTGAAGGAGCTCCAGGTTCCTCGGGTAGTCTGTAGCTTCTGAGATGGATCAGTAAGCTTCTTCAAAAAAGTAAGATCGGGGTGGTCTCCTGAAAAGAGCACAGGCTCTGGTATCAGACAGAGCTGAGTTTGGAACCTGGCTCTACCCCCTGCAGCAACGTGACCCTGTAAAAATTACTCATTTTCTTTGAGTAGCCATTTCCTTTTCTACAGTTCTGAAGGGTTTCTTTGAAATGTAGAGAGAATGTATGTAAAAAGTGCCTGGTACATTGTAGGTGTTCAATAAATGATACAATTATTCAACTGGGTGGGTCCTTTCTCCAGAAACTGGATGGATAGGTAGATAGATACGCAGTCTTCTGTCCAAAAGCCTTATCTTCCACTCATCAAATCATACCTACCTTTTCTCTTCATATTTTATTCTTTTTTCCACTCATTCATCAAGGAAAAAAAATTATAAGAAACAACTTCAGTGTGGAGGCTGCTCTCGATCTTTTTCCAAATGAACTGACCTCTTTCCCAATTAACCATGTACATGGTGAGGCTGAGAAGCGTTTTTGATTCCCAAGTAAAAATCTTTATACTTACCCTAGAACTTACAAGGACTGTTTGCATGTGCTGTATCTACAAATCCTTATGACAAACCCATGAAAAAGATTTTCTCTCTCACTTTAAGGAAAAGGAAACAAACTCAAGAGGTTGTGGGTTACTTGGTGAAGTTCACATAGATTGAAGCAGGAGAGCTTGGTTTCAAACCAAGATCTTCCGATTTGTTTTTTCATGTTCTCTGTTATCCAGGAAAGGAAACTCTTCAAACCACTGTCAGCCTTTGACACAGATCCCTCTTGATTTGGCTATTAGAGAACTGTTAAGGAGTGAACACAGGACAAGTAAGTCTAGCTGGAGGGAAGAGTTGGACATGGCCGTGACGTAGAATTTGGAGTCCTGAGAACTCAGTGAAAGGTGCCTCTGGTGTCTGGTGAGGCAGCAAGAAATAGCATGAGAACACTGGATGTGGGGCACCAAAGAAAGGAAATGGATCTGAAGGACTTACGGAAGAATACTGAAAATAAACTTCCTCTAAGTCGTCATTTCACCCTGGGCCAGCCTCAGCTCTCTTTTTCACTATCCTGACTCCACAAACTTCACCAACTTTTTCCATGGCCTTTTCGCAGGAAGGAGAGGATGTGGTGAAGGGATTAAGGAGGAAAACCCTGGTGAACTCAACAGGCAGAGGTGGAGTACAAGGCCAGGATCAGAGCTGTGTGCATCACCCGGGTAGCTGAAAGGGATAAAAGCCCAATTCAAGAGTATAAGCACTGAGGGTATTTGAATAGCAAGGGGCAAGTAGCTGGATATGGGATGAGAATCAAGAGATATACAGAAGCAGCTTCTAAAGGTAACGATGCTCAAAACCGTAAGTGTCAGAGGATAATAAGAGAGGAGGGTTGTATGTGTGTGTGTATATGTACTTGTATGTGCTTATGTGTGTGTGAACAACTGATAATATTGCTATAGCAGTTCCAAACCCCCCTCCCACTAGTGTTTATATGTCACTAAAAATACAGTTTGAGTCATAGGAACATATCAATAGACTATTAGAACTAGAAGGAAATCTTACATAATTTTACGTAAATTGGAGCACAAAGGAATTAATGACTGACCTGAAGTCACACAGCTACCCAGCGGCATAGCTAGCATGCCCTGTATGGTTCACTGGCTTTGGCACAAGGAGTCAGGAAAACAGCTAGGCAAGGAATTAAAAACAAAAACAAAAACAAAAACCAGTCCTCAAAAGCTACCAACCAACAGCATAAACATGAAGGCAAAAGAAGAGAGGAAAATTTTCTGGAAAGCACACATTCAGATATGAAAAGTCCCATACTTGAGAAGACAATTTAGTCTTAGGAAAAACATATTCTGAAAGCAGAAAAAGCATAAGATATTGTTTCAGAAGGAAATGCAAAAAAAAAAAACCATAAAAAATATTAATTTTATGGACAGCTTGGTGCCAAGGTGTTATAATAAAGTGCATGGCAGAAGTATTTGATTTTGCTGAAGAAATACAAGGAACTGGTTTGTGTGGGAGGAAAGAGGCTTGGATGCTCACTGCAATTTAAGTTTAAAAAGAGGATGAATAAACCTAGTTTATTAGCTGAAAGTTTGCAATTGGGTGTTCCAATAAAGTGGCTTCCTGTAGGCTTCTCAGCAATTTATAAATACACCTGGACAATTTCAGAAACAAGGAGTCCACTGAGGCTATAAACTAGGCCTTGTTTTTCATTCTTGTTCCAGAAACTGTTAGGTAGACTAGTGGCCAAAATGGCAAAACTTTGAATGAATTGAGGTTAAAGCAAAAGTTTTAGGGTCATAGTGTGGGGTAGCATACAGAAATGTAATACATATGACAACTAAAGCAAGAACGATAGAAGGGAAGGTGATAAATGTACCTATATGATTACCAGGTTCTTACATTTTACATGAAGCAATACAATAGTAACTCTAGGACTCTAAAAAAGTTAGGAATAAATATTGTAATGTCTAAGCAATCACTTTAAAATGCGAATAGGCTAACAGATGAATTAAAATGGAATTGTTAAAAATATTCATTTAAACCAAAAGAAACCAGGGATGGAGTAATAGAACAGATGTGACAAAGAGAAAACAAAGAATAGAATGTAGACAATCAAACTGATAACTACACTAAATGTGAAAGGACTAAACACTCCAAATAAAAGACAGAGATTGTCAGAATGGCTAAAGAGGCAAGACTCAAGTATATGCTGTCTATATAAGAAACACACTTGAAGTATAAAGGACATAGGCAGGTTAAAAATAAATGGATAGAAAAATATGCCATGCAAACAGCAAGCATAAGAAGGCTGAAGTGGCTATGTTAATATTAGACAAAGTAGACTTTAAGGCAAATATCAATAGTATTACTGGAGATAAACAAAATGGGAACTTCTGAAAATAGGCATTAGTTTGCTGACTATAGAACTAAAGAGTCAAAAAGGTCAAAGTACAAGATGTACTCAAAAGACTAACATAACCTTGATACTAAAACCATATAAGGATGATACAAAAATGGAAATTATGCAACAATCTCACTCATCAGATAGATATAAAAATCCCAAATCCAGCAAATAATAATAATAACACTTATACAGGCTCTGGAAGGTATTATGAAATAGCCCAAACCATCACACTTTGAAAAAGAGCAAAACAATTCACTGTTGCTCTTCATAATACTAAAATATTTATACCTGACTGAGATGCAAACAAATTTATGATGGGTAGCACTTACGGTCCTGGAGACACCCAGCTTTCAGATTTTATACTGCAGGAGAGAATTGGCCCTATGCAAATTTGTAAATAGGTAAATTTTGCCTTTGGAACCTACTCTGCTCCTTTCCCCACCCTTAGTGGATGATCTCACCTTGAATGGTCCAACTACCTTTCCCTCTAGGGAAAGGCTTTGGGGTTGGGGTAAGCTATTCACTATCTGTATATACTCTCTATAAAATAATGGTAATACCCAGTTCCTTTAGTTGGTGTGATATGACTAAATGAAATAATGAATGGTAGATGTCTACTATAGCACTTGGAAAATAGTAGGAATTCAATTTTTTTGTGTGGAATGAAGGTTTTGCTCTGTGTTCTAGAATGGCTGATTTTTTCAGGAGCACAGAGAGGGATGATGGGAAATATTGCCCCTGATATAAAATCTCAACAAGTTACACAAAGAGCAATAAATCAACCAGATTATGAACCATACTTTGAGGGTAAAGTATTAATTAAAGGCTTAATTTTATTTATTCCCAAACAGTATGAATTGCCTTTGGTCAGTCCTTTTTCTCACCTATAACCAACCTCTTTTACAAATCTTAGCTACTTATATCCAACAAATGATCTCATTAAATCCCTTCTCTTAATAACTCAATAAAATTTGTTAGATTAAATGAATCAAATGTAAACATATTGCTTTTAAAGGATATCTCTGCCATTCCTTGGTCCATCTAAGTGAGTATCATTAAGTCCACACCAAAGCCATCTAACATTTGACATCTTAGGAGTTCAAAGTTCAGAGTCAGACAGGCAGTATCCAAAAGCAGAACCAGATTTCTCTACTCAAAAGGAGGAGCTCTGTCCTATTTCATAACTAAATAAAGTACACTGACACTTTGTGAACCCTCCATGCCTAGCTCTCTATGTTCAATTCTGTAGTGAGGGGGAAATAATAGAGTGACTTGGAAGCATCTGGAACAGCTAAGGCATTCATCATGAGAGTCCATTACAGGGATAAGGTGTGTATCACCTCACAGGAAGCTATCGCCCCATCTCTTCTTATAGCTCTTTCCACTATATTGGGCACTCCATAAAAGTGCATCAGCCAGAAAGAAGCCTATCCATTTAAAAAAAAAAACACATCCAGAAACTAGATTCCAAACCACAACTATCCCAACATTAGCTCTGATAAATAGTGATGGGTTGACTAACTACGTGAATATACTGGTTTCCAATAATGATTTTTTGGATTCTGACTTGATGTGTAATTATTTATGCATGTCTTTGCTGCTGCCCATCCCACCCCAAATTTCTTAAGCTCCAGGAAGGCAGAAACATAACTGACTCATGTTATCTATGCTTTATTACTCTTGTAGCTGGGAAATATTCTCAGGGAAGAAGGATCAAGACCAAGCGGTCCCTGTGGGAGCTCTGGAGAGTGAACTGGGGCAGAAAGGCTGATCTGGTCATCCAAAACCAAGAACTAGGGTGGAGGGAGTTGAGCAAAGGGGAAGCACCTCAAGATGGGAAAGCTGAGTGGGGCTCTCAAAAGATCCAGGCTCTTCCAACCACCACGGGACTCCTGCTGTAGTCGCATTTTTAAGGCAGTCCTGCCTGGTTGGAAGAAGGGAACAGCCAGCAGTTTGAGGAAATGGGAAACAACATCAGCCCCAACAAAGTAAAGAGATCCCATTAGACCCAAGACCGTCTCTTAGTGAAACAATAAATATTCAAAAGATTGAAGAGATCAAATGTAAACACATCCCGTTTAAAGATACTTTTGTCATTCCTTGATCCATCTAAGGGTTCCTTGGGCTTTCCATTGGCAAGATTCACCTGTGTGGTACCTAAAAAAGGCAAAGAGTTGACAATGCATTCTAAACAATTCTGACCTTTTCCTGGCTGTACCCCATCCAGTCAAGTTGCCCAGACCCTTGTTAGACTGACTGGCTTAGTAATGACTAGAGTCAGTCCTACTAGCTTGGTAGAACCTATAACCCCACAGCCATCTTTGTTTCTTCCTGTCATAAACTATATCCTTTTATCCCCCTTTAAAAACAGAGATAGAGTAACAGGTATAAATGCTATGATGCAATCCAGCTCAAGTGGCAATAATCTATCCAGTTTTGAGGAAACATCTGTGCATGGTTTGGCCAATCTCTGCCTCTGAAACTAACCTAGGACTTTTACTATGAGTCACCTACTGGAATCTCCTTTCAGACTCCACCTTGCTTCTCTACTTGCTCCTGGGGTCTGACTCCTTGCAACCAGTCTTCCTTTGGGGTAACCCCTAGCCTCTGCCAAGCTTTACCCTTGCCAATGGGGCAAAGTTCCTAGCCCCAACTACACAGAGACTCAGCCCAGATTCCACCCAAACCCTCAGCGGAGACACTCCCCAGGCAATAAAAATAAAAAAGAGGGACTTCCCTGGAGGTACAGTGGTTAAGAATCCTCCTGCTAATGCAGGGGACAAGGGTTCGATTCCTAGTCCGGGAAGATCCCACATACCACGGAGCAGCTAAGCCCGTGTGCCACAACCACTGAGCCTGTGCTCTAGAGCCCGTGAGCCACAACTACTGAAGCCCACGCACCTAGAGGCCATGCTCCGCAACAAGAGAAGCCACCGCAATGAGAAGCCCGCGCACCGCAACGAAGAGTAGCTCCCGCTCGCTGCAACTAAAGAAAGCCCACACGCAGCAACAGAGACCCAACACAGCCAAAACTAAATGAATTAAATAAAAATTTTAAAATAAATAAAAATAAAAAAGATATAATGAGATGTATTTAAATGCAGCCCCTATGAAGTTCTTTGTGGTAATTTCATCTTCTGATAGGCAGGCAAGGGCTTTGCTCCTTCACACAAATCACCAATTAAAGTTTAGCTGTCAGGGTAGCCAGCCCGTTCTCACCTTTGCCAAAATATAAATCTGTGACAGAGGGATTTCTAGGAAGCAGAAGATCAGAGAATGTGCTTCTTTCTTCTAGACACATATATTCCCTAGGTCAAATAGGGAAATAAGGAGAATATTCTTACTCTCTTCCCCAGCTCATATTTGTAAAATTCTCTACTGGATTCTCCGTAGCCCTAGCGAAACCCAAAACTAGAATATTTAACAAAATCCCTAACCGTAGCCAATTTTCAATATTTTTAGAATTCAAAATTTTGTTTAATCAAGAAACAATTCATTTGTCAGGCATATTGGTGATATGAAATGTAAATACCGGTTTCAGAAAATGAAATTACTATTTTAAGACCTGAATAACCTATTTTTGTCTTTGTTTTAATATACTTTATTTTTTAAGAGCCATTTTAGGTTCACAGCAAAACTGAGCAGAAGATACAGAGATTTCCCGCACACCCCCTGCCTCTACACATCCACAGCCTCCCCATTATCCACATGCCCCACAAGACTGGTACATTTGCCACAACTGATGAAATGATACTGACACTTCATTATCACCCAAAGTCCCTAGTTTACATTACGATTCACTCTTGGTGTTGCACATTCTATGATATTTTGGACAAATGTATCAGGACATGTAACCACCATTATAACATCACACAGGATAGTTTCACTGCCCTAAAAAATCTCTGTGCTCTGTCTATTCATCCCTTCCTCCCTATAACCCCTGGCAACCACTGATCTTTTTACTGTCTCCATAGTTTTGTCTTTCCCAGAATGTTATGTAGTTGGAATCATACAGTACATAGCCTTTTCACTTGGTACTATGCATTTAAGGTTTCACCATGTCTTTTCATGGCTTGATCAATCATTTTCAGTGCTGAATAATATTCCATTGTCTGGACGAAACAGTTTATCCATTCACTTACCGGAGAACATCTTGGTTGCTTCCAAGTTTTTGCAATGATGAATAGAGCTGCTATAAACATCTGTATGCAAGTTTTTGTGTGGACGTAAGTTTTCAATTCATTTGGGTAAATATCGTGAAGCGTGACTGCTGGATCATATGGTAAGACTACGTTTAGTTTTGTAAGACGCTGCCGATCTGTTGTGCAAAGCAGCTGTACCATTTTGGATGCCCATGTTCCTCAGCAATGAATGAGAGTTCCTATTGCTCCGTAACCTTGTCAGCATTCTGTCGTTAGTGGTCTGGATTTGGGCCATTGTCATGGGTGTGCAGTGATACCTCATTATTGTTTTAATTTGCACCTCCCTAATGACATATGCTGTGGAGCATCTTTTCCTGTGCTCGTCATCTGCAGACCCTGGTGTTTTTTTTTGGCTGCACCAAGCAGCCTGTGGAATCTTAGTTCCCCGACCAGGGATTGAACCCAGGCCCTCGGCAGTGAATGTGTGGTGTCCTGACCACTGGATGTGACTCATCTTTTAAGTGAGCTGTTTTCTTATTGTTGAGTTTTAAGAGTTATTTGCATATTTTGGAGAACAGTCCTTTACCAGATATAACTTTTGCAGATGTTTTCTACTACTCTGTGGATTGCCTTTTTGTTCTGTTGACAGTGTCTTTCATAGGATGGGATTTAATTTTAAGTAGTCCGACTTATCCATCACTCCTTTCATGGATTGTGCTTTCGGTACTGTATCTAAAAAGTCATCACCAAACCCAAGGTCATCCTGTTAGATTCTCTCCTGTGTCACCTTCTAGAAGTTTTATAGTTCTGCATCTTACACTTAGGTGTATGATCCATTTTGAGTTCATTTTTGTGAAGCGTGTAAGGTCTGTTTAGATGCATTTTTTTCTTTCTGCATGTGGATGTCCAGTTGTTTCAGCACCATTTGCTCAAAAGCTTATCTTTGCTCCGTTAGATTGCCTTTGCTCCCCTGTGAAGATCAGTTGACTATATTACGTGGGTCTATTTCTGGGCTCTCTATTCTGTTCCACTGACCTATTTGTTCTTTTCCCAATAACACACTACCTTTTTTTTTTTTAAATAAATTTATTTGTTTATTTATTTTTGGCTCCAGTGGGTCTTCGTTGCTGCGCGTGGGCTTTCTCTAGTTGCGGTGAGCGGGGGCTACTCTTCGTTGCGGTGCATGGGCCTCTCATTGCAGTGGCTTCTCTTGTTGTGGAGCACGGGCTCTAGAGTGCAGGCTCAGTAGTTGTGGCGCACGGGCTTAGTTGCTCTGCGGCACGTGGGATCTTCCCAGACCAGGGCTCGAACACGTGTTCCCTCCACTGGCAGGCAGATTCTTAACCACTGCGCCACCAGGGAAGTCCTAACACACTATCATGATTATTGTAGCTTTATAGTAAGTCTTGAAGTCAGGTAGTATCAGTCCTCCAACTTTCTTCTTCAATATTGCGTTGGCTGAATGACTTTAATAAATTTTAAGTCTTTATTGTTTTGGATAGAAGTTTTACCACTGTTATAGCTCCTTGGTTTATTAAATATTTAGACAGTTTAATTTTTTGCTGACGCAAGAACATGTGTGTAATTGTTTGCCCACATACAAAATGACTGCAGATTACATTATTCTTTGGTGATTCTGCTATTTCCATAACCTCTACTCTGTTTCTCATCCCTTCAGTTCCCCCCATACTTTCTCCTTCATATTCAATACCACCTATTACGTGGGCATAAATTGAGGTTTCCACAGGAACTACGTTTTACACTCAATTTTATGACGAATGGTCTGGGAGGTGCTGAGAGGAACTTTGTGTTCCTTCTGTGGAGTGAATTACTCTCCCACAGAAGCTCTAGATTCAGAAGCCTGATCTGGGCTGCCGCAGTACCCTGAATCCTTATCTCAAGATGTGAGTCACTATTCTGATACAACTATAATAATGACAACTATAATTTGCAGGTAAATACTAAGTTCATCTTTCTTTTTCAAAAACTCAATTCTGGGAATTTTTTCTTATCCCTTCCCCTTTTCCTCACTTCACTTTTTCAAAAATAAGCAACGTGAGCTCTCTCAGAAACTTTAAAGTTATATAATAGATGCCACTATGAACAGTCACCAAAACCTGCATCTGTCAGTGATACATTCCTCCCCAAATCCCCCATCCAGACACCTGCAGGTTACTTTTCAAAGTTTCTTTGCATCTAGAGATATGGGAAGGACTGTACCTTGGGAAGAATTACACAGTTCAGGGATTAGAATTGATCTAATGAAAGTTGATAAGACTTGTTTGCCTGGGGTCATTGAGTTGTAGCCAAGGCAGCTCAATGAATCCAGTTTCTAGCTTATCACTTTTCACCCTTCATCAAGAGTAGGCACTGGAGAGACAGCTGAATCCACAAAGCCAGTATTGTCAATTGTGATTAAAAGAAGTGTGGGATTCACTTTCTCTAACACAAGGGGGAAACCAAAGCTGACTCAACTAAGAGGAGGGCAAGAGGAGTCCTGGCCAGTGTCACCTCACCTGGAGAGGGAATCCAGAGAAGACTGGGGTTTCCATTGTACAGTGTTTGGGGAATGCTAGAGGAACAGGGCTCTCATTGTTCCAATTCCAGCATTTAACTACCAAAGATGAGAGCTTCCTTTCTACTTATTACCTATGGTCCAGAGTCGCTGGGAGAGGTAATCAGACCATACTGTAACATCCTTTGAACTCCCTGGAGAGCTTAAGCAACAGTAAAGCATGTGGGATCCTTATCAACATTAACTCTCTTGGGTCCTCCTCTCCCATCTTTGTTACCTGGGCACAGTCACTCAACTTGGTTCAGTCATTCATTCTCTGCTGCTGCTGTTTGTATCAAGTCCATTAAAAAGCTCATTCCAGGAAGTAGAAAATAATGTAAAAACCTGTGTCAGCCTCCAAAGTGTCAAAGCACAACTTGGGGGGTTTAACGTGAGCTCGATCTCTTTCCAAATACCAGATCAAAGACAGTACACATTGATTCTGCAAACTTAAAACCATCAAAAGAGGCCTTGGTCTTCAGGTAGCATTACTGTATCTACTTTAACCTGCCCCAGAAAGAAAAACACTAATGTCAAATCAGGAGTTTTATTATTTTTCACATCAAAAAGGAGGCTTTACAAAAGTGTCTACAGTTAAGGATGTTAACAAAAAACGCAAACATGAATGGAAACGTTACTTTTTAAAAAAAAACAAAACAAAACAAAATGTATTCCTTTCCAGGAAGATCTGAACAGTGCAGGTATGTGGAAGAATACGGAGTTATTTCAAAATGTACCATGTTGGATTTAACCTTTAATTATAAGCAGCAGTTCAGTGTGACGATTAAGTATCAGGGCAGTGCAACAATACATCCCATTTGCCAGTAAATAAAACATGTTTTACTGCAACATGCTCCATTCTGGAAACATTCCCCTGACCCTCTTATAAACTTAATAGTCACACTACTGTCTGGATAAGATTCTTTTGTCTCATGAATTTTTCCCCCATACTGCTTGGAATATCTCCCGTCTGGTCAATAAATCTAAAATTCAGGGACTTATCTTAATTATCTAAAATAAGGTTTCTAAAAAGGCATCCATCAAAAACTCTTATAATAGGAATAGAAGGATACTTCCTTGACATTACATATGAATATATACACACATTACATATATATAGAACAAGTGTAAACACATTACATACATACATATATATGTTTATATATGATCTCTGATAAATTCATAAGACAAGGCTATCACTATTTCTATTTCTGTTTAACATTACTCTGTAAGTATTATTCAAATGAATTAGACAAGAAGAAAAAAATGACAAGTGTAACCTTTGGTGATACTACGATGTTTTCTTGGAGGACACACAAAAATTCACTGAAAATTATTATAAACAATAAGACATTGGTCAAGATGGCAGTGTGGAAAGATGTAAAGTTAGCGTCTCCCAACAACTAGGGCACCTGCCAGCCACTGGTGCAGGACTATGACCCCCAAGGAGACGGGAGGAACCCCAAAGTGAACCGGCAGCTTGCAGGATCCTGGTTCACGAGCTCAGGGTCAGGCCAAAGCTCCTGCAGTGGGAGCTCCGTCCAAACCACTGGACTAACAGAGAAGCTGAGATCCCAGGGAATATTCATTGGAGTAAGGTCTCATGGAGTTCCTCATCTCAGCACCAAGACCCAGCTCTACCCAATAGCCTACACACTCCAGTGTTAGAAGCCTCAGGCCAAACAACCAGTAAGACAGGAACACAATCCCACTCCAAAAAAAAAAAAAAAAATGAGACAGCAAAAAACTATGTCACAGATGAAGGAGCAAGGTAAAAACCTACAAGACCAAATAAATGAAGAGGAAATAGGCAATCTACCCAAAATATGTCACAGATGAAGGAGCAAGGTAAAAACCTACAAGACCAAATAAATGAAGAGGAAATAGGCAATCCACCCAGAAAAGAATTCAGAGTAATGACAGTAAAGATGATCCAGAATCTCAGAAATACAATGGAGGCACAGGTTGAGTAAATACAAGAAATGTTTAACAAAGATCTAGAAGAACTAAAGAACAAACAAACAGAGATGAACAACACAATAACTGAAATGAAAAATACACTAGAAGGAATCAATAACAGAGTAACTGTGGCAGAAGAATGAATAAGTGAGCTGGAAGACAGAATGGTGGAAGTAACTGCCGAGGAGCAGAATAAAGAAAAAAGAATGAAAAGAATTGAAGACAATCTCAGAGACCTCTGGGATAACACTAAATGCACCAACATTCAAACTATAGGGGTTCCAGAAGAAGAGAAAAAGAAAGGGTCTGAGAAAATATTTGAAGAGATTATAGTTGAAAACTTCCCTAACACGGGAAAGGAAATAGTCACTCAAGTCCAGGAAGCACAGAGAGTCCCATATAGGATAAACCCTAGGAAAAACACACCAAGACACATATTAATCCAACAAACAAAAATTAAAGTCAAAGAAAAAATATTAAAAGCAGCAAGGGAAAAACAAAAATAACATACAAAGGCTTCCCCATAAGGTTATCAGCTGATTTTTCCATGGAAACTCTTCAGGCCAGAGGGAGTGGCAGGATATACTTAAAGTGATGAAGGAGAAAACCTACAACCAAGATTACTCTACCCAGCAAGGATCTCATTCAGATTCGATGGAGAAGTCAAAACTTTTCAGACAAGCAAAAGCTAAGAGAATTCAGCACCACCATATGAGCTTTACAACAAATGCTAAAGAAACTTCTCTAAGCAGGAAACAAAAGAGAAGAGAAGACCCACAAAAACAAACCCAAAACAATTTAGAAAATGGTAATAGGAACATACACATCGAATAATAACCTTGAATGTAAATGGATTAAATACCCTAACCAAAAGACACAGACTGGCTGAATGGATACAAAAACAAGACCCATATATATGCTGTCTACAAGAGACCCACTTCAAACCTAGGGACACATACAGACTGAAAGTGAAGGGATGGAAAAAGATATTCCATGCAAACGGAAATCAAAAGAAAGCTGGAGTAGCAATCCTCGTATCAGATAAGATAGACTTTAAAATAAAGACTGTTAAAGAGATAAGGAGGGACACTACATAATGATCAAGGGATCAATCCAAGAAGAAGATATAACAATTATAAATGTTATGCACCCAAAAAAGGAGTACCTCAATACATAAGGCAAAATGCTAACAACCATGAAAGGAGAAATCGACAGTAACACAAAAATAGTAGGGGACTCTAACAGCTCACTTACACCAATGGACAGATCATCCAAAATGAAAATAAATAAGGAAACACAAGCTTTAAATGATACAATAGACCAGATAGATTTAACTGATATTTATTGAAACTTCCACCCAAAAGTGGCAGAATACACTTTCTTCTCAAGTGCACATGGAACATTTTCCAGAATAGATCACATCTTGGGTCACAAATCAAGCCTCGGAAAATTTAAGAAAATTGAAATCATATCAAACAACTTTTCTGACCACAACACTATGAGATTGGAAATCAATTATAGGAAAAACAACTGTAAAAAACACAAATACACGGAGGCTAAACAGTGTGCTACTAAATAACCAAGAGGTCACTGGAAAAATCAAAGAAGAAATTAAAAAATACATAGAAACAAATGACAATGAAAACATGAAAACCCAAAACCTATGGGCTGCACCAAAAGCAATTCTAAGAGGGAAGTTTATAGCAATAGAATCTCACCCTCAAGAAACAAATCTCAAATAAACAATCTAACCCTACACTTAAAACAACTAGAGAAAGAAAAACAAAGAAAACCCAAAGTCAGTAGCAGGAAAGAAATCATAAAGACCAGAGCAGAAATAAATGAAATAGAAATGAAGAAAACAATAGCAAAGATCAATAAAACTAAAAGCTGGTTCTTTGAGAAGAGAAACAAAATTGATAAACCCTTGGCCAGACTCATCAAGAAAAAAGGGAGAGGATGCAAATCAATAAAATTAGAAATGAAAAAGGAGAAATCACAACTGACACTGCATAAATACAAAAGATTATAAGAGACTACTACAAACAACTATAAGCCAATAAAATGGACAACCACGAGAAAATGGACAAATTCTTGGAAAGATACAATTTTCCAAGACTGAACCAGAAAGAATTAGAAAATATATACAGACCTATTACAAGTAAAGAAATTGAAACCATAATTAAAAATCTTCCAACAAACAAAAGTCCAGGACCAGATGGCTTCACAGGCGAATTCTATCAAACATTTAGAGAAGAGCTAACACTTATCCTTCTCCAACTCTTCCAAAACATTGCAGAGGTAGAAACACTCCCAAATTCATTCTACAAAGCCACCATCACCCTGATACCAAAACCAGAAAAAGATATCACAAAAAAATTATAGACCAATATCACTGATGAATATACATGCAAAAATCCTCAACAAAATGCTAGCAAACGGAATCCAACAGCACATTAAAAGGATCATACACCATGATCAAGTGGGATTTACCTCAGGGATGCAAAGATTCTTCAATATACGCAAATCAATCTATGTGATGCACCACATTAACAAATCAAGGAATAAAAACCATATGGTCATCTCAATAGATGCAGAAAAAGCTTTTGACAAAATTCAACATCCATTTATGATAAAAAGTCTCCAGAAAATGGGCACAGAGGGAACCTATCTCAACATAATAAAGGTCATATATGACAAACCCACAGCAAGCATCACACTCAATGGTGAAAAACTGAAAACATTCCCACTAAGATCAGGAAGAAGACAAGGATGTCCTCTCTCGCCACTCTTATTCAACATAGTTTTGGGAGTCCTAGCCACAGCAATCAGAAAAGAAAAAGAAATAAAAGAAATACAAAAGGAAATTGGAAAAGAAATAGTAAAACTGTCACTGTTTGCAGATGACATGACGCTTTACACAGAAAATCCTAAAGATGCCAACAGAAAACCAGTAGAACTCATCAATGAATTTGGTAAAGCAGCAAGATACAAAATTAATGCACAGAAATCTCTGGCATTCCTATACACCAACAACAAAAAATCAGAGAAATTAAGGGAACACTCCCATTTACCACTGCAACGAAAAGAATAAAATACCTGGGAACAAACCTGCCTAAGGAGGCAAAAGAGTTGTACTCAGAAAACTATAAAACACTGATGAAAGAAATCAAAGATGACATAAACAGATGGAGAAATATACCATGTTCTTGGATTGGAAGAATCAATATTGTGAAAATGACTAAACTACCAAAGCAATCTACAGATTCAATGCAATCTCTATCAAACTACCAATGGCACTCTTCACAGAATTAGAACAAAAAATTTTACAATTCATATGGAAACACAAAAGACCCCAAATAGCCAAAGCAATCTTGAGAAAGAAAAACGGAGCTGGAGGAATCAGGCTCCCTGACTTCAAACTATACCACAAAGCTACAGTAATCAAGACAGTATGGTACTGGCACAAAAACAGAAATATAGATCAATGGTACAGGATAGAATGCCAGAGATAAACCAACACACATATGGGCACCTAACTTATGACAAAGGAGGCAAGAAAATACAATGGAGAAAAGACAGCCTCTTCAATAAGTGATGCTGGGAAAACTGGACAGTTACATATAAAAGAATGAAATTAGAACACTACCTAACACCATACACAAAAATAAACTCCAAATGAATTAAAGACTTAAATGTAAGACCAGATACTATAAAAACTCTTAGAGGAAAACACTCTTTGACATAAACCACAGCAACATCTTTTTTGACCCACCTCCTAGAGTAACAGAAATAAAACCAAAAATGAACAAATGGGACTTAATTAAACTTAAAAGCTTTATGCACAGCAAAGGAAACCATAAACAAGACAAAAAGACAACCCTCAGAATGGGAGTAAATATTTGCAAATGAAACAACAGACAAAGTATTAACCTCCAAACAGGTTAATGGAGCTCAATATCAACAGCTCATGGAGCCCAATATCAAAAAAACCCAAACAATCCAGTTAAAAAATGGGCAGAAGACCTAAATCGACATTTCACCAAGGAAGACATACAGATGGCCAAGAGGCACATGAAAAGATGCTCAACATCACTAATTATTAGAGAAATGCAAATCAAAACTACAATGAGATATCACCTCACGCTGGTCAGAATGGCCATTATCAAAAACTCTAGAAACAATAAATGCTGGAAAGGGTGTGGTGAAAGGGAACCCTCCTGCACTGTTGGTGGGGATGTAAATTGATACAACCACTATGGAAAACAGTATGGAGGTTCCTTAAAAAACTAAAAATAGAACTACCATATGACCCAGCAATCCCACTACTGGGCATATACCTGAGAAAACCATAATTCAAAAAGGGTCATGTACCAAAATGTTCACTGCAGCACTATTTACAATAGCCAGGACATGGAACCAACCTAATGTCCATAGACAGATGAATGGATAAAGAAGATGTGGCACATATATACAATGGAATATTACTCAGCCATAAAAAAGAAAGGAAATTGAGTTAGTTGTAGTGACGTAGATGGACCTAGAGTCTGTCATACAGAGTGAAGTAAGTCAGAAAAACAAATACCATATGCTAATGGAATATGGAATCTAAAAAAAAAAAAATGGTACTGAAGAACCTAGTTGCAGTGCAGGAATAAAGAGGTAGACATAGAAAATGGACTTGAGGACATGGAGTGGGAGGGCGAAGCTGGGGTGAAGTGAGAGTAGCATGGACATATATACACTACCGAATGTAAAACAGTTGGCTGGTGGGAAGCAGCAGCATAGCACAGGGAGATTGGCTCAGTGCTTTGTGATGACCTAGAGGTGTGGGATAGGGAGGATGGGAGGGAGGCTCAAGAGGGAGGGGATATGGGGACACGTGTATGCATATGGCTGATTCGCTTTGTTGTGCAACAGAAACTAACTCAGTATTGTGAAGCAATTATACTCCAATAAAGATCTATTAAAAAATAAGAAATTAAAGCTGTCTACATACAAAGTTAAAATTTTAAAAGCAAAGTCTGTATGAACAACATCTGCTTAGAATTTATAATGGAAGAAATGATTCCACTCACAATGGAAGCAAAAGATAACACACCTAGGAATAACTCTTAAAAAATTAGCAAGAAAATTTTAAAATGCTACTGAGGGAATCCCCCAAATCTTACATAAATAAAAAGTGATGTGTTCTTAGACAGGAAGACTCAACATCATAAAGAAGTCAATTCTTCCTAAATTAATCTAAACTGTATGTCGTCCTCATAAAATCAACAGAATTTTTTTTTGAACTATACAAAGTGATTCTAATGTTCATTTGGAGAATAAACACACAAGAACTGCCAGGATAACTCTGGAGGGAAAAATAATGAAAGAAATCTATTCTCCCAAATTTTAGCTAATTAAATTATGGTACTGGTACATAAATACATCAATAAAACAGACTAGAAAATGAAGAACTTGACTCAAATTCATATAGGAATTTTGTATAAGATAAAGGTAGAACTTTAAACCAGTGAAAGCAAAATGATTTTTCAGTAAATAGTGTTAAGACAACCGAGTTGTCATCTCACGAAAACATTACACATGTATTCCAAAATTAGTAAAATAAAAACCAAATGAATCAAAGATCGAAAGGCTGTTAAGCCCTAAAAGCATTAGAAGAAAACATGGGGAAATAGTTTTTTATAATCTTGAAGTGAGGAAAGCCTTTTCTAACGTGCCAAATGGTGTGAATCATTTGTCCATCATATCCATTATCCACTCCCCCACTTCTTCCCAGGTAAATAAAACCCCAGTTCTTTTCAGGGTGACAATAGTCTCAACTCCCAAAGACGGGTCATGATGGCAGTCTTGTTCTCCACTCTCCCAGACTCCCTTACAGCTGTAGGGGTTGTGTGACTTGGTTTTGGTCATTGAGACTTAAATGAAAATCTGCTGGGAAATGTTCTTGTTTTCCCAATAAAAATAAAACATGCTGGCACCCTAAAGAGATCATCTTGGGACCGGAAGGGAAAGACCAAGAAAGTAAAATAAGAGACATTGGTCCTGAAAAGGTTGAACAGCTGAACCAATGCTAACAACCATCTATATCTCTAGACTTCTCGCCATGAGACACACACACACACACACACACACACACACACACACACACACACACACGCACTCTATTTACTTGAGCCACTGTATTTAGATTTTGGTTTCCTGCAGTTGTGCGATACTTGCAATCCTAACTGACATGCTAAGAATGCCATGAAACTCAGAAACCGTAAAGCCTGAGCAATTTGACAACATGCAAATATTAAAATCCTTTGAAAAAAAAATCCCAAGAGAAAAAAAATACTGTGATGAGATTTTAACTTTACAGTCAAAGGGTTAATATCTTTGCTATATAAAGGGGTCAACAAATAAAAACATCATTGTCCAGTAGGAAAATGGGCAAGAGATAGAAACAGTGTTCATCAAAAAAGGAATACACAAGGTCGTAATCATATGAAAAGATCTTCAACTTCACTCATAATAAAATAATAGAAATTTAATAATAGGAAAAAGAATTCTACCTCAAGACTATAACACAGAAACCCTGCATGAGTTTCCAGACCGTTCGCCTGCCTTGTGGACTGAGAACTTGCCACAGCTGTGGCTCTACAGTTGTGAGGACGTGGCCAAGACGGTGGAGCAGGAAGATGCTGAGCTCAGCTGCTCCCGTGGGCACACCAAAACTACCACTGTTCACAGAGCAACTACTGATGAGAAAGACCAGAATCCAGCAGAAAAGATCTTCTACAACAAAAGGTATAAAGAAGGAACCCCAACGAGACTGGTAGGAGGAGCGGAGACACAGTAAAGTCAAATCCCATACCCCTGGGTGGCTGACCCACAAACAGTGGGATAATTACAATTGCAGAGATTCTCTTCAAGGAGAGAGAGGTCCCAGCCCCACATTGGGCTCCTGCACCAGGAAGACAAGCCCCGGAATGCTCAGTTTTAAGGACAAGGAGGCTTACTTTCAGGAGAGTCAGAGGGAAACAGAGACTCCACTCTTAAAGGACACACACACAAAACTTCACACACGCTGGGACCCAGGGCAGAAGGAGTAATATGAAAGGAGCCTGGGTCAGATGTACCTGCTGACCTTGGAAAGCCTCCCAGAGAGGCAGGAGGCAACCGGAACTCACCTTGGGTATACAGGCTCTGGCAGCAGCCATTTCTGGGAGCTCATGCTACCACACGGACACCAGTGCTGTCAAGTGTCATTCTGGAATCCTCCTAGGACCCAGCCTGAACAACAGCCTATCAGCACCAGTACAGAGATACCTCAGGCCAAGCAACTAGCCAAGCAGAGACACAGCCCTATCCACCAGCAGGCCTGCTACCCTGAGGCCCCCCGAGCCCACAGCTGCTCCGAGACCCAGCCCTGTCCACGAGAGGGTCCAAGACCCGGCCCCTCACACCAGTGCATTGGCACTAACCCCAGGACCTCCTGGGCTTCAGCCCCACCCACCAGCTCTGGGACTCCCAGGGCCTTTAGTCAGCGACCCCAGGACCTGATTACTTCCACCAGTAGACTGGCACTAGCCCCAGAGCCTGTCTCCATCCACCAGCAGGCTGGCCCCAGCCCCAGGATCCCCTAGGCCCCAGCCCTACCAACCAGCAGGCCAACACCCAGCTCAGGGAAACCTTGGGCCCCTCAGCCAGCAGCCCTGGGATCCAAACCCACCACCTACCAGTGGACCAATATGAGCTTTGAGATACCCTAAACCCTGCAGCAAGCCGTCAGGAGCCAGCCTGTACACAAGAAGGCTGACACCATTCCTGGGATCTGCAGGGCCTTGTAGCCAGGACACAGCGCTGCCCACCAGTGGCTAAGCGCTAACCCCAGGAACACCTGTGCCCTGACCTAGCCCACCAGCAGGTTGCCAGCAGCCATGGGAGCCCCTGGGCCCTGGCACCACCAACAAGGAGGTCAACACCAGTCCCACTCACCAATGGGCCAGCATCAGCTTTGGGATACCTCAAACCCCACAGCCGGTCAGGTCAAGAACCAGTCCCACAACCACCAGCAGGGCAGCATTAGCCCCAGGTCTTCCCTGGGCTCCACAGCTAACCACCTCACGACCCAGCCCCACCATCCAGTGGCTGACAGCTTCTGTACAAGGCAGGGCCTGGCAACCGGCTCGACTGGGGACCACCCATGCCTACCAGACCACCCACAGTAGTCAGCCCGTCACAACAGAAAGACCCATGCAGCTCTCAGAGAAGGCACCAATAGAGCATATAGCTCTGGTGACCAGAGGGGAGTGTGCTGCTGGGATGTACAGGACATCTGATACAAAAGGCCACTTCTCCAAGGTCAGGAAATGTAACCAACCAACCACATACATAGAACTAAAAACAGAAAATTAGGCAAAATGAGGCAAAAGAGGAATATGTTCCAGATGAAAGAACAAGATAAAATCCCAGAAGAACTAGCTCAAGTGGAGATAAGTAATCTACCCAATAAAGAATTCAAGGTAATGGTCATAACGATGCTCAAAGAACTTGGGAGAAGAAGGGATGAGCACAGTGAGAAGTTCACCAAAGAGTCAAGAAAAATCAAACAGAGCTAAAGAATACGATAACTGAAATAAACATATGCTAGAAGGAATCAACAGTAAATTCGATGATACAGAGGAATGAATCCGTGAGCTAGAAGACAGAGTAGTGGAAATCACTGAAGCTGAACGGAGAGAAAAAATAAAAAGAAATTAGGATAGTTTAAGAGACCTCGGGGACAATATCAAGCATACTAACATTCTCATGATAGGGGTACCAGAAGGAGGAGAGAGAGAGAAAGGGGCAGAGAAGACGTAAGAGCTGAAAACTTCTCTAACCTGGGACAGGAAACAACAACCAGGTACAGGAAGCACAGAGAGTCCCAAACAGAATCAACCCAGAGAGGATCACACCAAGACACACTAATTAAAATGGCAAAAATTAAAGAGAGAGAATATTAAAAGCAGCAATGGTAAAGCAACAAGTTACATACAAGGGAACTCCCATGAGGCTATTAGCTGACTTTTCAGCAGAAATTCTGCAGGCCAAAAGGGAGTGGTACAATATATTAGAGTGATGAATGGGAAAAGCTTACTATCAAGAATGCTCTACCCAGTGAGGCTCTCGTTCAGATTTGATGGAGAAATCAAAAGCTTTACAGAGAAGCAAAAGCTAAGAGAATTCAGCACTACCAGACCAGCTTTGCAACAAATGCTAAAAGAACTTCTCTTGGCAGGAAAGAGACCAGCAACTTAAAACAACCTTGTACATATATAAATTGCTATATCAAAACCTCATGGGAACATCAAATCCCAAAATGACAATAGATACACAAAAAGGAAAAAGCAAAGCAACCCAAACACAACAGTAAAGATGGTCATCAAACAAGACAAGAGAACAAAAGAGGAAGGAAAGAAAAAAGACCTACAAAAACAAACCCAAAACAATTAAGAAAATGGCAACAGAAACATACATATTGATAATTACCTTAAATGTAAATGGTTTAAATGCCCCAACCAAAAGACAAAGACTGGCTGAATGGATAAAAAATAAGACCCATATACATGCAGTCTACAAGAGACCCACTTCAGATCTAGGAACACATGCAGACTGAAAGTGAGGGGATGGAAGAAGGTATTCCATGCAAATGGAAATCAAAAGAAAGCTGGAGTAGCAATACTCCTATCAGACAAAATAGACTTTAAAATGAAGACTGTTATAAGAGACAAAGAAGGACACTACATAATGATCAAGGGATCAATCCAAGAAGAAGATATAACAATTGTAAATATATATACACCCAACATAAGAGCACCTCAATATATAAGGCAAATACTAACAGCCATAAAGGGAGAAACCAACAGTAACACAATAATAGTGGGGGACTTTAATACCCCACTTTCATCAATGGACAGATCATCCAGACAGAAAATCAATAAGGAAACTCAGGCCTTAAATGACACATTAAACCAGATGGACTTAATTGACATTTATAGAGCATTCCATCCCAAAACAGCAGAGTACACATTCTTCTCAAGTGCACACGGAACATTCTCCAGGATTGACCACTTGCTGGGATACAAAGCAAGCCTTGGTAAATTTAAGAAATTTTAAATCATATCAGGCATCTTTTCCAACCACAACACTGTAAGATTAGAAATAAACGACAAGAAAAAAACTGTAAAAAAACACAAACACGTGGAGGCTAAATAATATGCTACTATACAACCAATGGATCACTGAAGAAATCAAAGAGGAAATCAAAAAATACCAAGAGACAAATGAAAATGAAAGCACTATGATCCAAAACCTATGGGATGCAGCAAATGCAGTTCTAAGAGGGAAGTTTATAGCAATAAAATCTTACCTCAGGAAACAAGAAAAATCTCAAACAACCTAACTTTACACCTAAAGCAACAAGAGAAAGAAGAACAAATAAAACCTAAAGTTAGTAGAACAAATAAAACCTAAAGTTAGTGGAAATCATAAAGATCAGAGCAGAAATAAATGAAATAGAGACAAAGATCAATGAAAGTAAAAGCTGGCTCTTTGGAAAGATAAACAAAATTGATAAACCTTTAGCAAGACTCATCAAGAAAAGAAGGGACAGGACTCAAATCAATAAAATTAGAAATGCAAACAGAGAACTTACAACTGACACCACAGAAATACAAAGGATTATAAGAGACTACTAAAAGCAACTGTATGCCAATAAAATGGACAACCTGGAAGAAATGGACAAATTCTTAGAAATGCACAACCTTCCGAGACTGAACCAGGAAGAAACAGAAAATATGAATAAACCAATCATAAGCACTGAAATTGAAACTGTGATTAAAAAACTCCCAACAAACAAAAGTCCAGGACCTGTTGGCTTCACAGGTGAATTCTATCAAACATTTAGAGAAGGGCTAACACCTATCCTTCTGAAACTGTTCCAAAAAAGTTGCGGAGGAAGGAAAACTCCCAAACTTATTCTATGAGGCCACCATCACCCTGATACCAAAACCAAAGATGTCACAAAAAAAAGAAAATTACAGGCCAATATCACTGACGAACACAGATGCAAAAATCCTCCGCAAAATACTATCAATCGAATCCAACAATACATTAAAAGGATCATACACCATGATCAAGTGGGATTTATCTCAGAGATGCAAGGATATTTCTATATCCACAAATCAAACAGTGTGATACACCACATCAACAAATTGAAGAATAAAAATCATATGATTATCTCAATAGATGCAGAAAAAGCTTTTGACAAAATTCAACACCTATTTTTCATAAAAACTCTACAGAAAGTGGGCATAGAGGGAACCTACCTCAACATAATAAAGGCCATATACGACAAACCCACAGCTAACATCATACTTAACAGTGAAAAGCTAAAAGCATTTCCTTTAAGATCAGGAACAAGACAAGGATGTCCACTCTCACCACTTTTATTCAACATAGTTTTGGAAGTCCTAGCTACAGCAATCAGAGAAGAAAAAGAGATAAAAGGAATCCAAGTTGGAAAGGAAGTTAAACTGTCACTGTTTGCAGATGACATGATACTATACATAGAAAATCCTAAAGATGCTACTAGGAAACTAGAACTCATCCATGAATTTGGTAAAGCTGCAGCTTACAAAATTAATACATAGAAATCTGTTGCTTTTCTATACACTAACAACAAAAGATCAGAAAGAAAAATTCAAGAAACAATCCCATTTACCATCACATCAAAAAGAATAAAATACCTAGGAATAAACCTACCTAAGGAGACAAAAGACCTGTACTCCAAAAGCTATAAGATGCTGATGAAAGAAATTGAAGATGACACAAAAAGATGGGGTGATGTACCATGTTCTTGGATTGGAAGAATCAATGACTACACTACCCAAGGCAATCTACAGATTCAATGCAATCCCTATCAAATTACCAATGGCATTTTTCACAGAACTAGAACAAAAAAAATCTTAAAATTTGTATGGAGACACAAAAGACCCTGAATAGCCAAAGCAATCTTGAGAAAGAAAAATGGAGCTGGAGGAATCAGGCTCCCTGACTTTGGACTATACTACAAAGCTACAGTCATCAAAACAGTATGATACTGGCATAAAAACAGACATATAGATCAATGGAACAGGATAGAAAGCCCAGAAATAAACCCACACACCTATGGTAGATTAATCTATGACAAAGGAGGCAAGATTATACAATGGAAGAAAGACAGTCTCTTCAATGAAGGGTGCTGGGAAAACTGGACAGTGACATGTTAAAAAATGAAATTAGAACATCCTTTAACACCATACACAAAAACAAACTCAAGATGGATTAAAGACCTAAATGTGAGACTGGACACCTTATAACTCTTAGAGGAGAACATAAGCATAACACTCCCTGACATAAATCACGGCAATATCTTTTTTGATCCATCTCCCATAGTAATGGAAATAAAAACAAAAAATAAACAGGACCTAATTAAACTCAAAAGCTTTTGCACCACAAAGGAAACCATAAACAAAACAAAAAGACAACCCACAGATTGGGAGAAAATATTTGCTAATGTGACCGACATGAGATTAATCTCCAAAATTTACAAACAGCTCATGTGGCTTAATATCATTAAAACAAACAACCCAATCAAAAACTGGGCAGAAGACATACAGATGGCCAAGAAGCACATGAAAAGATGTTCAACATTGCTAATTATTAGACAAATGCAAATCAAAACTACAATGAGATATCACCTCACACCAGTCAGAATGGCTATCATCAAAAAATATACAAACAGGGCTTCCCTGGTGGCGCAGTGATTGAGAGTCCGCCTGCTGATGCAGGGGACGCGGGTTCATGCCCCAATCCAGGAAGATCCCACATGCCGCGGAGCGGCTGGGCCCGTGGGCCATGGCCGCTGAGCCTGTGTGTCTGGAGCCTGTGCTCCGCAACAGGAGAGGCCACGACAGTGAGAGGCCCGCATACCGCAAAAAAAAAAAAAAAAATCTACAAACAACAAATGCTGGAGAGGGTGTGGAGAGAAGGGAATCCTCCTACACTGTTGGTGTGAATGTAAATTGGTACAGGCACTATGGAGAACAGTATGGAGGTTCCTTTAAAAACTAAAAATAGAGCTACCATATTATCCAGCAATCCCAATCCTGGGCATATATCTGGAGAAAAACATGGTTCAAAAGGATAAATGCACCCCAGTGTTCATTTCAGCACTGTTTACAATAGCCAAGACATGGAAGCAACCTGAATGTCCATCAACAGACAAATGGATAAAGAAGATTTGGTATATATATATATACAATGGAATATTACTCAGCCATGAAAAGGAATGAAATAACGCCATTTGCAGCAACATGGATGGACCTGGAGATTATCAGGCTAAGTGAAGTAAGTCAGACAAAGACAAATATCATACGATATTGCGTATATGTTGAATCTAAAAATAAAAAATGATACAAATGAAATTATTTACAAAACAGAACAGACTCACAGACTTAGAGATTGAATTTATGGTTATGGGTGGGGAGGGATAGATTCGGAGTTTGGGGCTGACATGTACACACTGCTATATTTAAGATGGATAACCAACAAGGATCTACCGTATAACACAGGGAACTCTGCTCAATATTATGTAACAACCTAAATGGGAAAGGAATTTGAAAAAGAATAGATACATGTATAACTGAATCACTTTGCTGTACACCTGAAACTACCACAACCTTGTTAATCAACTATACTCCAATATAAAATAAAATGTTTTTTAAAAAAGCAGATTACACATTCAAGTGCACATGGAACATTCTCCAAGACAGAGAACATGCTAGACCACAAAAGAAGTCTCAGTAAATTTAAGAAAACTGAAATCATATCAAGCATCTTCTCCAACCACAACACTATGAGACTAGAAATGAATTACATGGAAAAAACTGCAAAAAAAATACAAACACATAGAGGCTAAATATGCTACTAAACAACCAATGAATTACTGAAGAAATCAAAGAAGGAATTTAAAAACAGCTAGAAACAAATGAAAATGTAAACAGAATGATCCAAAAATCAATAGGACGTAGCAAAAGCAGTTCTAAGAGGGAAGTTCATAGCAATACAAGCCTACCTCAGGAAATAAGAAAGGTCTCAAATAAACAACCTAATCTTAAACCTAAAGGTACTAGGAAAAAGAAGAACAAGGAATACCCAAAGTTAGTAGAAGGAAAGAAATCAAAGATTAGAGCAGAAATAAATGAAATAGAGAGAACAACAAATAATAGAAAAGATCAGCAAAACTAAGAGTTGGTTCTTTGAAAAGATAAACAAAATTGATAAACCTTTAGCCAGACTCATGTTTTTCTTAAAAAAGAGGACCCAAATAAATATAAGCAGAAATTTAAAAAAGTTACAACCAACACTACAGAATACAAAGGATAATAAGCGACTACTACAAACAATTATATGCCAATAAAATGGACAACCTAGAAGAAACGGGTAAATTCCTAGAAATTTACAGTCTCCAAAGACTGAACCAGGAAGAAGAATATGAACAGGGAAATATCAGAAATGTAATCAAATCAGCAATTTTTAAAAACTCCCAACAAACCAACCCCAGGACAAGATGGCTTTGCAGGTGAATTCTACCAAACATTTAGAGGACAGTTAACACCTATCCTTCTGAAACTATTCCCAAAAATGGCAGAGGAAGGAACACTTCTGATCTCTTTCTATGAGACCAGCATCACACTTATACCAAAACCAGACAAAGATATCACAAAAAAGAATATTAAAGGCCAATATCACTGATGAACATAGATACAGAAATCCTCTATAAAGTATTAGCAAACTGAATCCAACAGTACATTAAAGGGATCTTACACCATGAGCAAGTCTCCCAGGGAGACAGGATGGTTCAATATCTACAACTCAATGTGATACACCCTATTAACAAACTGAAGAATAAAAACCATATGATCATCTCAATATATGCAGAAAAAGCTTGACAAAATTCAACATCCATTTATGATAAAAAGAAAAACCTCTCCACAAAGTGGGTATAGAGGGACCATACCTCAACAAAATAAAGATCATACATGATAAGACCACACTTAACAGCATACTTGCCACTTTTATTCAACATAGTATTGGAAATCCTAGCCACAGCAATCAAGAAATAAAAGGAATCCAATTTGGAAGAGAGGAAGTAAAACTGTCACTGTTTACAGGTGACATGATACTACACATAGAAAATCCTCAAGATGCCACCAAAAAACTACTAGAGCTCATCAATGAATTTGAAAAAGTTGCAGGATACAAAATTAATATATAGAAATCTGCAATTCCATACACTAACAATAAGCTATCAGAGAAATTAAGAAAACAATCCCATTTACAATTGCATTGAAAAGAATAAAATACCTAGGAATAAATCTAAGTAAGGAGGTAAAAGATCTGTACTCAGAAAACTATAAAACACTGAGGAAAGAAACTGAAGATGATACAAATAGATGGAAATATTTACCATGCTCATGGATTGGAAGGATTGATATTGTTAAAAGTATCATACTACCCAAGGCAATCTACAGATTCAGCGCAATCCCTATCAAAATTCCAAAGGTGGGGCTTCCCTGGCCATTGAGACCCTGCGCTTCCACTGCAGGGGGTGCAAGTTCGATCCCTGGTCGGGGAACTAAGATCCTGCATGTCACATGGTGTGACCAAAAAAAACCAATTGCATTTTTCACAGAACTAGAACAAAATATTCTAAAATTTGTATGGAAACATAAAAGATCCCAAATAGCCAAAACAATCTTGAGAAAGAAGAATAAAGCTGGAGGTATCATGCTCCCTAACTTCAGACTATACTACAAAGCTACAATCATCAAAAATAGCATGGTCCTGACACAAAAGCAGACACATATATCAGTGGAACAGAACAGAGAGCCCAGAAATGAACCATGCTTATATGGACACAATCTATGACAAAGGAGGCAAGAATATATAATGGGGAAAAAAATAACCTCTTCTATGAATGCTGTTGGGAAAATCAGAGAACTGCATGCAAAAGAATCAAACTGGACTACTCTTATCAAATCATGCACAAAAATAAATTCAAAATGGGTTAAAGACATAAATGTAAGACCATAAACCATAAAATTTCTCAAAGAAAACATAGGCAGTACACGCTTTGATATTGTTCTTAATTTTGGGACATGTCTCCTCAGGCAAGGGAAATAAAAGCAAAGACAAATGAGACCACGTCAAACTAAGAAGCTGTTGCACTATGAAGGAAACTACAAACAAAACGAAAAGGCCACCTACTGAATGAGAGAAGGTATTTGCAAATGGATCTATCTGATAAACGGTTAATATTCAAAATACACAAATAACTCATACAACTCAACATCCAAAAAAAAGAAGAAAAACTCAGTGAAAACATGGGCAGAGGATCTGAAGAGACAGTTTTCCAAAGAACACATAAAGATGGCCAATGGGCACATGAAAAGATGTTCAACATCACTAATCAGGGAAATGCAAACCAAAACTACAATGAGATATCACCTCACACCTGTCAGAATAGCTATTATCAAAAAGACAATAAACGACAAGTGTTGGTGAGGATGTGGAGAAAAAGGAACCCTCACGCACTCTCAGTGAGAATGTAAATTGGTACAGTCACTGTGAAAAACAGTATGGAGGTTCTTCAAAAAATTTAAAATAGAACTATCATATGATCCAGCAATTCTACTCCTGGGTTTTATCTAAAGAAAACAAAACACTAATTAGAAAAGTTATACACACCCCTATGTTCACTGTAGCATTATTTACAATAGCCACAATATGAAAGCAACCCAAGTGCCTGTCAAGAGATGAATGGATAAAGAAGATGTATGTATGTATACACACACACACACAACACTGGAATATTACTCAGCCATAAAATGAAATCTTGCCATTTATAACAACATGTATGGACTTAGAGTGTATTATGCTAAGTGAAATAAATCAGACAGAAAGACAAATATTGTAAGAGTTCACTTATATGTGGAATCTAAAAACAACAATTGAAGAAGCATAACAAACAGAGTTGTAGTTACAGAGAACAAACAGGTGGTTGCCAGAGGGGAGGTAGGGGGTGGGGAAACAGGTGAGAGAGGTTGAGATACAAACTTCCAGCAGCAAAATAAATGAGTCATGGGTATGAGATGTACAGTGTGGGAAATATAGTCAATAAATGAGTCATGGGTATGAGATGTACAGTGTGGGAAATATAGTCAATAATTATGTAATATCTTTGCATGGTGACATATTGTAGCTAGACCTATCCCAAGACTTACTGTGGTGATCATTTTGACAAGTATAGAAATACCACATCCCTATGCTGTGTAGCAGGAACTAACATAGTGTTATAGATCAATTATACTTCAAAAACAGTAAAACAAACCAACTCATAGAAACAGAGATCAGATTTGTGGTTACCAGAGGCGTAGGGTGGGGTAGGGGTAACTGGATGAAGGCAATCAAAAGGTACAAATTTCCAGTTACAAGAGAAATAAATACTAGGGATGTAATGAACAACGTGATAAATATACTTAACTCCACCGTATGTCATATGTGAAAGTTGCTGAATTCTAAAAGTTCTCTCATCACAAGAAAACAAATGTTCAATTTCTTTAATTCTTCATCTATGTAAGATGATGGATGTTCCCTAAATTACATCATTTCATGATGTAAGTCAAATCATTATGCTGTACAGCTTAAACTTATCACAGTGCTGTATGTCAATTCTCTCTCAAAACTGGAAGAAGAAAAATAAAAACCAAAATAAATAATAAAATAATTTAAACTGCAGTAACATATCATTCTCATCAATTTATTTGGCAGAGATTTAAAACAAAGTTTGACAAAACAAGGTATTTTTGAGGAAACTAAATTTCTGTTAGGAGAGGAAAACAGAATAACCCCCATGGAGAGCAATTAGTCAATGTCACAAAAATTACAAATGTCACTCCAGCAACTGCTACCTGTTTATAGAACTAAAGGACTGGAAACAATTTAAATGTCCATCAATAGAGAACTCATTAAATTATGAAATATTTATATAATAAAACAGTAGGCATCCTTATAAAGGAATGAAGAAACTCTATATGTACAGTTGAAGAATCTTCGAGATATGCCGTTAAATGACAAAAATCAAAGTGCAGAACAAGTGTGTGGTATACAACCATTTATACTAAATATACATTTTAAATGTGATTTTATATTCATAAAATACCTTTGATAGAACACACGAGAAACTGGTAATGGTGGTTGCCTCTGAGAAGGGGAGCAGAATAGCTGGGTGTTCCAGTTACCTATATCCTAAAGCTTAGCAGCACAAAACCACATCTATTTTATCACACTCACAGATTCTGTGGGTCAAGAATTTGGCTAGGGCACAGTGCAGGGGATGGGGGCGACTTATGTCTGGTCCTTGATGTCTGGAGCTCCAGCTGTGAACTGATTGGCAGCATGTGACTCAAATGGCCGGAGCCTGACACACCTGAAGACTCTTCACTCCCCTGTCTGCCACTCAGGCTGCCATGACTCAGCTGGCATTGTTAACCAGGGTGCCTACAAGCAATCTCTCCAAGTGACTGTAGCTTTCTCACAGCATGGCGGCCTCAGAGCAATTAGACCTCCTATGTGGCAACTCAGGGCTCCAAGAGCAAGTGTTCCAACAAGCAAGGCACACGCTGCATGGCCTTTATGACTAGCCTCCAAAATCATATCCACTGTCCTCTACTGGTTGAGTTACAAACCTGCTCAGATTCAAGAAGCAGGGATACAGAAATTGAAGAACATCAACTGATAATAGTAGTTATCTCTAGGGAGCAGAATTTAGGGGAGTTTTAAATTTTCTTCTTGTTGTCTACCTTTATTTCTTAATTTCTTTAAATAAGCAAGTACTACCTGTGTTATAAGTGTTTTAGAAAACTCATGGATCTATTTTAAGACTCTCTTGTGTGTGGTACAGCAAAGCCGTATTTCCCATGCATTTTCCTCGTGAGTTTGAAGTAGTGACAAAGTACAGGGATACCTCCATACATATTTTCCATAAACTCTCTCTACACCAGGATGCATCACCTAAGAAGCATTATAGTTACATATGACCACACGAGCGAATACATTTTATCCATTTGTAGCACGTTCACCTTGCAGAATCGAGTTACACAGGCACAGAAAGACAGTTTCAGTGGACTTTACCTGGACCTTATCCAGCTGTGTGGCATGGCTCTGCGGGACCTACATCCCAAGTCCTTGTCACCTGGGTGTGAAGCAAGCCGAGGACAACAAGGGGCTGGCCTGCCTCTGTCCTCTTGCCCTGGCTGTCACACCTTTAGAAGCAGCTTTTCTCCCTCTGCCTCTCCTTCTATATTTCTTCTTCCTTCCCTCCCCACACACGCACCTTCCCTAGATGGTTTTTTTTTTCTTTAATCTATTCCCTCTCCAGCCTTCTCTACCCTCTCCTTTTCTCCCCACACCACACCCACCTTCATAAGGACTAGACAAAAACCCCATGTAAGGGCAGGCAAGGCAGTGGAGGGGAAAGGGGAAAACAGCCTCAATCAACACAACAGGTCTACCGGGCTCTGTCACCTTATCTCAGCTACCTGTTTTGGGTGGGTTTGTTTTTCTTTTTCCCATATCACTCTATTTATTTCATCAGTGGTCTTACCTGATACTTTCTAATTTCCTTTGTTTCTTTATTGTGGTGAAATATATATACCATGAAATGTACCATTTTAACCCTTTTGAAGTGTACAGTTCAGTGGCATTTTAGTGCATTCACATGGTTGTGCAACCTCACCAACATCCACATCTGGAACTTTTTCATCATCCAGAACAAACTCTGTGCCCGTTAAACATGAACTCCCCATACCTCACTCCTGCCCCTGGCAACTACCCTTTCTACTTCCGGCATCTACGAATTTGACGATGCTAGGTATTTCATATAAGTGGAATTATATGGTAATTGTCCTATTTGTGTCTGGTTTGTTTCATCTAGCATAATGTCTTCAAAGTTGATCCACGTTGTAGCATGTGTCAGAATCTCTTTCCTTCTCAAGGTCAAATAATATTCCACTGTTGGTACATACTATGTTTGGTTTATCCATTCATCTCTCGGTGGACACTTGGGTTCTCAGCAATCGGTTTTTTCCAAACAAAGTGAGGATACCCTCCCTCCGCAGATCCTTCGTTCCTGGTCCGCAGGCTCCCTGCACCCCTGCTGGGGCGCCACAGAATTGGGTCCTGTGCCCTCCTCTCACCTCTTCCTATACTCTCCCAAATGACAGCATCTACGGTCTGAAATACCCTCTAGTGCCAATGACTTCAGGCATATCTGTCCAAATGAAACTTCTCTCAGAGCCCCAAACCTTCCACCCACCTCCCTACCTCACAGCTCTATTTATGCATATCTCATCATTTATGCCTCTCTCATCATGTGTTCCAAACTGGATTTCTTGATTTTTCCTCACCCCTCCATCCTCAGGACAAAAGTGACCAGAACCCTTCCGTAAATCAGCCAGGAGACCAGAGGTTTAGCCTTCAGAGAAACTAAAGCTTGCCACCTCAAGACACCAGCCACAGAGGAGGGTGAGAGTAAGATTCAGATCTGAAAATAAGGTAATTACGAGAAAGTCTGTATGTGCTATGGTAGGAAGCAGACCCAGCCCCCTTCCCCCTGCCATGCTCCCAGAACAATAAGAGTCAAAGGGACTGGCATCTTCTTCCCTAGAGATACTGAGAGGCCCCACAGAAACGATCCTCAGACACTGATACTGGGCCAGTTCACTGTCTGTTTCCTCTCCTGAGAGGGCCTCCTAGTCACCAAGAACAAAGCAGCCATGCACACGAAGCTTTAATCCATGCACTGGGGTCTCTCTCTCTCTCTTTTTTTTTTTTTTTTTTTTTTTTTTGCGGTATGCGGGCCTCTCACTGTTGTGGCCTCTCCCACTGCGGAGCACAGGCTCCGGACGCGCAGGCCCAGCGGCCATGGCTCACGGGCCCAGCCGCTCCGCGGCATGTGGGATCTTCCCGGACCGGGGCACGAATCCGTGTCCCCTGCATCGGCAGGTGGACTCTCAACCACTGCGCCACCAGGGAAGCCCTGGGGTCTCTCTCTTGAATGTCAATAAACAGCCGAGGATCAACAGGCATTTAAAGAAAATAGCAATGCACCAATATTATCTAGAAATTTAGAGATAAAACCAAGAAAATAGCTAAGAGAGTTAAAGATGGTTCCGCTGGGAAAACAGCTAAGAGAGTTAAAGACGGTTCCCTCTGGGGAGCAAAACTGAAATAGGAGGGGACTGGCACTTTCCGCTGTACTTTTTTTAGTATTGATTTTTAAATGTGTATATTTTAATAAAAATAATTAAAGAAAACAGGAGTACCACCACCTACCTAGCTGCTCAAGACTTGAGAAGTCTAGAAATTCTCTGATTCCTGTCTTTATCTCCTCCCATAGTATTTATTCTATCACTAAGACCCATCTACTTCACATCCTAAGTAGTTCTTGATCCCATTTGTTTCTTTCCATCTTTGTCACCACCATCCTCAAACAAGCCACCACTACCTGTCCCCAGTTACACACAGTTCTTTACTGGTCTCTTTTCCAACCCTGCCCCCCTCTTATTTATTCTTCTCAGGGAACTAAAAGTGATCTTCTTAAAAGGTCACAGGTCACATAAAACCCAACAATGTCTTCCCATTACCCTCAGAATGGAATACAAACTCCAGCAGCAACCCCAAAGGCTGCTTGATCTGAGCCCTGCCTTCCTCTTCACCTACAGCTTGCTTTGTTCCACTCTCTTCCTTGTTCATTAAGCTCCAGCCTCACTATTTTTCTTTCCTTCAATTTCTTTTATTTTTCAATTTTTTTTTAAGATTTTTTTTTTGACATGGACCATTTTTTTTTTAAGTCTTTATTGAATTTGTTACAATGCTGCTTCTGCTTTATGCTTTTTGGTTTTTTGGCCACGAGGCATGCTGGATCTTAGCTCCCCGACCAGGGAGCGAAGCCACACCCCCTGCATTGGAGAGCGAAGTCTTAACCACTGATCGCCAGGCAAGTCCCTCCTTCAATTTCTTTTAAAAAGCCAACATCTTTGCTGCTGCAGGCCTTTGCATCTTCTCTTCCATATCCATGGAGAGCTTTCATCCTACTCTTCATCTGGCTGGTCCCTTCCTGTCCTTCAGGTCTCAGTATAAATATCACCTCCCCAGGGAGGTCTTCCCTCACCAACCTGGCAAAAATGAGTCGCGCATACCACTCTCCAATTCATCCTCTCATGGCTTCCTTCACAACATTTTAAAACTACGTTTCTTTGTATCTATTCATTTGCTTTATTGTTCTGCTCCCTCCATGAAGGCAAGAACCATGCCCTACCTCTAGTACCTGGCACAGTAGCTGTGTGAATAAATTACACCCTAAACTGGATGTAAATCTCAACGTGCAATCTCTCCAGGCAGTTTTCCAGGTTGCGCTATTCTTCAGAGTGAGCACAACCAACCCGGTTAAAGGTTAAAGGAGTATGACAACACATGCTCCCTACTGTGTGACACAGCATCGGTGCCCCTCCAAATTGCTAAGACAGCTCCCTATTTATATCGGAGGAAGCAGAGGACAGGAAAAACACACATACAACCTGATTCGGGGGTGGGGAGGGTACTATTTTTTTTAATGGCTCAATAAATCTTTCTTAAATAGGGAGGAGCCCCTATCTTGAGGGGCTTTGGGGAGTGGGAGTCAAATGCCGATTTTCATTCAAGTCGCATTAGTATGGGTGACATGACAGCTTAGTACTTAATCGTTATGATGACTTAAAATTGTAGTCATGTGATTTTATTATTTATTAGGACACCAGGAACTCAGATGATGAAAAGGGATAGAAAGGTGAATTACCCTCAACTGTGCTCTTCAGACATTTTTAGTTATATCTAAACCATATCTTCATCAAAAAGATCTGCAGTTAAGACAGTGCTGGTGAAAAGATGTTTGTACTTTGTCTAACTTGGAAAGAAATATCTACTTTTTTACCTTAAAATAAAAATCATGTCACCCCTATAACCCATCCTGTGCAAAATCATGGTGACTTATTTCAGGCACTATTGGACACACACTTGAAAAGAGAGATGTATACTCTGCTGATGTTGAAATCTGAAATCACACAATCTTCTCTCCTACTTACCATGGGGCAGCAGCTCAAGTGCTACCTTGCGAGGAAAAGAAGGATCAAACAATTCCTCAACATCCCTTCCAGCTCTAAGATTCAATAATTGTATGATTCATGATTTGCTGAAGGAAATTAGCTTAGGAGACTGGATGGTGGTAAGCAGTGAAATTCTCATAAGCTTGGTCATAACTACTGAGCTGCTAAATCTATACATTAGCATCCCAGAAAAAGAAAAAGCCAGAGGAGAAAATATCAAATTTTCTATCAGCAGAAACCAGGAGGAATGAAATTCTACTTATCATTTATTTGCTCATTAAGCAAAACTTCTTTTAGCACTCACTATATAACGGGCACAGTGTGTGAAAAAAAATGTATCTGCCCCTCCTTTAAGTCCACATGCTCTAAGAGTAGTGGAGTTAGACTCAAAAGTAAACAATTGTAGCACAGTCTGGTGAATGCTAATTGTTGGCATCCGAGCTGCAAAATGCTATAGGAACCCAGAGGGATGAGTAGCTCTATTGAGAAAGAGAAGAAAGACTTTATTAAGGAGATGATATTTGAACTGGGCTTTGAAGGATGAGTAGAAGTTTTCTCATGAAGAAGGTAAAGGGGATTCCAAAAAGAAGGAATTGAAAACAAAAATGTAGACATGACAGAGCATGATAGAAAAAGAAAAAGGAAATATTTGGAGTGAGTAGAGCAGGAGTACATAGGGATACAAGACTAAAATCAATGCAAACAGGGAACCGATCATTAAGGATTTTGTATGACATGCTAAAATCTTACATTTTTCCTATAGTGTATATGATTGAATGACTTTTACCAGGAGTGCTTCATGATCAGATTGCTCTTGTTAAAAGAAATCCCTAGTGGGACTGTAGAAAATTAAAGGAGAACAAAGTCAAGGAAAGCAATCAGGAGGCCACTGTAATAGTCTAGTCAAGATATAAGGGCTGGGGCTTCGCTGGTGGTGCAGTGGTTGAGAGTCTGCCTGCTGATGCAGGGAACACGGGTTCGTGCCCCGGTCCGGGAAGATCCCACATGCCGCGGAGCGGCTGGGCCCGTGAGCCATGGCCGCTGAGCCTGCACATCTGGAGCCTGTGCTCCGCGACGGGAGAGGCCACAACAGTGAGAGGCCCACATATCGCAAAAAAAAAAAAAAAAAAGAAAGAAAGAAATAAGGGCCTACCAGGCCAGAGGGAGTAGCATGATATATTTAAAGTGCTGAAAGGGAAAAACCTCTTAACTCAATATTCTACCCAGCAACATTATCATTTAGAATTGGAGAGATAAAGAACCTCTCAGACAAGCAAACACTAAAAGAATTCATCAATACTAAACTGACCCTAAAAAAAGTGTTAAAGAGCCTTCTGCAAGTGGAAGAGAAAGGCTATAACAAGAAGTAAAATTTTACAGAAAAGGAAAAATTCCCAGTAGCAAAAGCAAATATATGGTAAAGGCTAGGCATCAACCACTTAATAAGCTAGATCAAAACTTAAAGGACAAAAATTGTAAAATTAACTATACTAGACAGTTGAGGGACAAACATGATGTAAAATATGTCATAAAAACACAAAATGTGGGGGAGGGGAGTAAAAATGGAGCTCATTTAGAATGTGTTTGGACTTAAATGACTATCAGTTTCAAACAAGTAGATATAGAAGTCAACATATATGGACCCCACGGTAAGCACAAATCAAAAACCTACAATAGATACACAAAAACTAGAAAGGAACACAACCACATCACTACAGAAAATCATCAAACCACCAGGGAGGAAACAAGAAAGAAGAATAGAGAAGAACTACAAAAGCAACCAGAAAACAAGTAACAAAACGGCAATGAATACATGCCCATCAATAATCACTTTAAATGTCAATGGACTAAATGCTCCGATCAAGAGACATAGAGTGACTGACTGGATTAAAAAAAACAAGGCTAATCTATACGCTGTGTATAAGAAACTTACTTCAGAGCTAAAGATACACAGGCTGAAATTGAATGATGGGATGGAAAAAGATAGTTCATGCAAATGGAGAAAAGGAAACAGGGGTAGCAATACTCAGATAAAGTAGACTTTAAAACAAAGCCTATAACAAAAGACAAATAAGGGCATTATATAATAATAAAGGGGTCAGTACAAGAGAATATAACATTTGTTAACATATATGCACCTGATATAGGAGGTCCTAAGTATATAAAGCAAAGGGAGAAATTGACAACAATATGATAATAGTGGGGGATTTTAACACCCCACTTGCATCAATGGGCAGATCATCCAGGCAGAAAATCAATAAGGAAACAGTGGTCTTAAGCAAGCTGGACTTAACAGATGTCTATAGAACATTCCATCCAAAAACAGCAGAATACACATTTCTTTTCAAGTTCACATGGAACATTCTTCAGGATAGATTATATGCTAGGCCACAAAACAAGTCTCAACAAATAAGACAAGAGAAATTATATCAAGCATTTTTTCCAACCACAATAGTATGAAACTAGAAATCAACTACAGAAAAAAACAGGAAAAGAATACACACCTGCAGACTAAACAACATGATACTTAAAAAATAAAAAAACCCACAATGGGTCAATGAAGAAATCAAAGAGGAAATCACAAAACACCTTGAGACAACTGAAAATAAAAACACAGCTTTCCAAAAACTGTGGGATGCCACAAAAGCAGTTCTAAGAGGGAGGTATATAGCAATACAGGCTTTCCTCAGGAAAAAAGAAAAGTCTCAAGTAAGCAACCTAACCCACCCTCTAAAGGAATTAGAAAAAGAAGAACAAATAAACCCAACATCAGCAGAAGGAAGGAAATAATAATGATCAGAGAGGAAAATAAAATAGAGACCAAGAAAACAACAGAAAAGATCAAAGAAACCACGAGCCAGTTTTTTGAAAAAACTAATGAAATTGGTATGTCTTTAGCCAGGCTCTTTAAGAAAAAGACAAGAGAGGACCCGAACAAAGTAAGAACTGAAAGAGGAGAAATTACAACCGTTACAACATAATCATAATACTATGAACAGTTATATTTAAACAAATTGGAAAACCCAGAAGAAATGGACAAACTTCTAAAAACATACTATCTTCCAAGACTAAATCAGGAAGAAATAGACAGTTTGAACAGACAAATTACTAGTAGTGAAATTGAATTAGTAATCAAAAAACTCCCAGCAAACAAAAGTCCAGGACTGGATGCCTTCACGGAAGAATTCTACCAAACATAAAATGAAGAGCTATTATGTATCCTTCTCAAACTATTCTGAAAAACTGAAGAGGAGGGAACACTCCCATATTCATTCTACAAGGCCACCATTACCCTTTGTCTGGATACTAAAACCAGATAAAGACACTCAAAAAAAAAAAAAGGAAATATACAGGCCAATATCACTGATGAATATAGATACAAAAATTCTCAACAAAATATTAGCAAACCAAATTCAAGAATATATAAAAAGGATCATATGCCATGATCAAGTGGGATTTATCCCAGGGATGCAAGGATGGTTCAATATCCTCAAAATCCATGTGATATACATGAACAGAAGAAGGATAAAAGTCACATGATCATCACAGACACAGAAAAAGCACTTGACAAAATTCAAGATTAATAGAGGGCTACTGGCGCCCGAGGTAGAGGCAGTGGCAATGGAGTTGGTTGGGGGCAGCGGCAGATTTGAGTCTTAAACAACTGCCAGGGAAGAAGGCCAGTGCAGCTGCTGTTGCAACCCAAGATTTTGATCCACATCCACAGGTTGGAATATTGGTGAGCCAGCCATCGTCAGACGCCTCACTGAGGACAGATGAGGAAACTGAGGCTTGGTGAAGTCACGCAACTTGTCCAAAGTCACACAGCTTCTAAGGGGCACAGTCAAGATTCACAGCCAGGCTGCTGGTGCTTCAGCCAGGAGTCAGGGTTGTGCTTCTGAGGTTGGAGAGCCAGGTTCAGAACACTGGTCCACAAGAGACCTCCCAGCTCCACGTAATATCAAACAGCGAAAATCTCCCAGAGATCTCCATCTCAATGCCAAGACTCAGCTCCACACAACGACCAGCAAGGTACAGTGCTGGACACCCGACGCCAAACAACTAGCAAGACAGGAACACAACCCCATCCATAGCAGAGAGGCTGCCTAAAGTAATAATAAGGTCACAGACAGCCCAAAACACACCACCAGACGTGGACCTACCCACCAGAAAGACAAGATCCAGCCTCATCCACCAGAACACAAGCACTAGTCCCCTCCACCAGGAAGCCTACACAACCCACTGAACCAACCTTAGCCACTGGGGAAAGATACCAACAACAACAGGAACTACAAACCTGCAGCCTGTGGAAAGGAGACCCCAAACACAGTAAGTTAAGCAAAATGAGAAGACAGAGAAACACACAGAGGATGAAGGAGCCAGGCAAAAACCCACCAGACCTAAAAAATAAAGACGAAATACGCAGTCTACCTGAAAAAGAATTCAGAATAATGATAGTAAAGATGATCCAAAAGCTTGGAAATAGAATGGAGAAAATACAAGAAACGTTTAACAAGGACTTAGAAGAACTAAAGAGCAAACAAACAGTGATGAACAATACAATAAATGAAATTAAAAACTCTCTAGAAGGGATCAATAGCAGAATAACTGAGGCAGAAGAACGGATAAATGACCTGGAAGATAAAATAGTGGAAATAACTACTTCAGAACAGAATAAAGAAAAAAAAATGAAAAGATTTGAGGACAGTCTCAGAGACCTCTGGGACAACCTTAAACGCACCAACATTCGAATTATAGGGGTCCCAGAAGAAGAAGAGAAAAAGAAAGGGACTGAGAAAATATTTGAGGAGATTATAGTTGAAAACTTCCCTAATATGGGAAAAGAAATAGTTAATCAAGTCCAGGAAGCACAGAGAATCCCATACAGGATAAATCCAAGGAGAAACATGCCAAGACACATATTAATCAAACTATCAAAAATTAAATACAAAGAAAAATATTAAAATCAGCAAGGGAAAAACAACAAATAACATACAAGGGAATCCCCATAAGGTTAACAGCTGATCTTTCAGCAGAAACTCTACAGGCCAGAAGAGAGTGACAGGACATATTTAAAGTGATGAAGGAGAAAAACCTACAGCCAAGATTACTCTACCCAGCAAGGATCTCATTCAGATTTGATGGAGAAATTAAAACCTTTACAGACAAGCAAAAGCTGACTGAGTTCAGCACAACCAAACCAGCTTTATAACAAATGCTAAAGGAACTTCTCTAGGCAGGAAATACAAGAGAAGGAAAAGACCTACAATAATAAACACAAAACAATTAAGAAAATGGAAATAGGAACATACATATTGATAATTACCTTAAATGTAAATGGATTAAATGCTACATCCAAAAGACACAGATTGGCTGAATGGATACAAAAACAAGACCCGTATGTATGCTGTCTACAAGAGACCCACCTCAGACCTAGGGACACATAAAGACTGAAAGTAAGGGGATGGAAAAAGATATTCCATGCAAATGGAAATCAAAAGAAAGCTGGAGTAGCAATTCTCATATCAGACAAAATAGACTTTAAAACAAAGACTATTACAAGAGACAAAGAAGGACACTACATAATGAACAAGGGATCAATCCAAGAAGAAGATATAACAATTGTAAATATTTATGCACCCAACAGAGGAGCACCTCAATACATAAGGCAAATACTAACAGCCATAAAAGGGGAAATCAACAGTAACACATTCATAGTAGGGGACTTTAACACCACACTGTCACCAATGGACAGATCATCCAAAATGAAAAAAATAAGGAAACACAAGCTTTAAATGACACATTAAACAAGATGGACTTAATTGTTATTTATAGGACATTCCATCCAAAAACAACAGAATACATATTGTTCTCAAGCATTCATGGAACATTCTCCAGGATAGACCATATCTTGGGTCACAAATCAAGCCTTAGTAAATTTAAGAAAATTGAAATCGTATCAAGTATCTTTTCTGACCACAATGCTATGAGACTACATATCAATTACAGGAAAAGATCTGTAAAAAATACAAACACATGGAGACTAAACAATACACTACTAATAACCAAGAGATCACTGAAGAAATCAAACAGGAAATCAAAAAATACCTAGAAACAAATGAGAATAGAGACACATGACCCAAAACCTATGGGATGCAGCAGAAGCAGTTCTAACAGGGAAGTTTATAGCAATACAATCCTATTTTAAGAAACAAGAAATATCTCAAATAAACAACCTAACCTTACACCTAAAGCAATTAGAGAAAGAAGAACAAAAATAGCCAAAGTTAGCAGAAGGAAAGAAATCATAAAGATCAGATCACAAATAAATGAACAATAAATGAAGGAAATGAAAGCAAAGATCAATAAACTAAAAGCTGGTTCTTTGAGAAGATAAACAAAACTGATAAACGATTAGCCAGACTCATCAAGAAAAAAAGGGAGAAGACTCAAATCAATAGAATTAGAAATGAAAAAGGAGAAGTATCAACTGACACTGCAGAGATACAAAGGATCATGAGAGATTACTACAATCAACTCTATGCCAACAAAATGGACAACCTGGAAGAAATGGACAAATTCTTAGAAATGCACAACCTTCCGAGACTGAACCAGAAAGAAATAGAAAATATGAACAGACCAATCACAAGCACTGAAATTGAAACTGTGATTAAAAATCTTCCAACATACAAAAACCCAGGACCAGATGGCTTCACAGGCGAATTCTATCAAACATTTACAGAAGAGCTAACATTTATCCTTCTCAAACTCTTCCAAAATATAGCATAGGGAGGAACCCTCCCAAACTGATTCTATGAGGCCATCTTCACCCTGATACCACAACCAGACAAAGATGTCACAAAGAAAGAAAACTACAGGCCAATATCACTGATGAACATAGATGCAAAAATCCTCAACAAACTACCAGCAAACAGAATCCAACAGCACATTAAACGGATCATACACCATGATCAAGCGGGCTTTATTCCAGGAATGCAAGGATTCTTCAATAGACACAAATCATTCAATGTGATACACCATATTAACAAATTGAAGGAGAAAAAACCATATGATCACCTCAATGGATGCAGAAAAAGCTTTTGACAAAATTCAACACCCATTTATGATAAAAACCTTCCAGAAACTAGGCATAGAGGGAACTTTCCTCAAGATAATAAAGGCCATATATGACAAACCCACAGCCAACATCATCCTCAATGGTGAAAAACTGAAACCATTTCTACTAAGATCAAGAACAAGACAAGGTTGCCCGGTCTCACCACTATTATTCAACATAGTTTTGGAAGTTTTAGCCACAGCAATCAGAAGAAAAAGAAATAAAAGGACTCCAAACTGGAAAAGAAGAAGTAAAACTGTCACTGTTTGCAGATGACATGATACTATACATAGAGAATCCTAAAGATGCTACCAGAAAACTACTAGAGCTATTCAATGAATTTGGTAAAGTAGCAGGATACAACATTAATGCACAGAAATCTCTGGCATTCCTATACACTAATGATGAAAAATCTGAAAGTGAAATCAAGAAAACACTCCCATTTACCATTGCAACAAAAATAATAAAATATATAGTAATAAACCTACCTAAGGAGACAAAAGACCTGTATGCAGAAAATTATAAGACACTGATGAAAGAAATTAAAGATGATACAAATAGATGGAGAGATATACCATGTTCTTGGATTGGAAAGAATCAACACTGTGAAAACGACTTTACTACCCAAAGCAATCTACAGATTCAATGCAATCCCTATCAAATTACCAATGCCATTTTTTACGGAACTAGAACATATCATCTTGAAATTTGTATGGAGACACAAAAGACCCCAAATAGCCAAAGCAGTCTTGAGGGAAAAAAACGGAGCTGGAGGAATCAGATCCCTGACTTCAGACTATACTACAAAGCTACAGTAACCAAGACAATATGGTAGTGACACAAAAACAGAAACATAGATCAATGGAACAAGATAGAAAGCCCAGAGGTAAACCCACGCACCTGTCGTCAACTAATCTATGACAAAGGGGGCAAAGATATACAATGGAGAAAAGACATTCTCTTCAATAAGTGGTGCTGGGAAAACTGGACAGCTACGTGTAAAAGAATGAAATTAGAACACTCCCTAACACCATACACAAAAATAAACTTTAAATGGATTCAAGACCTAAATGTAAGACCGGACACTAAAACTCTTAGAGGAAAACATAGGAAGAACACTCTTTGACATAAATCACAGCAAGATCTTTTTTGAACCACCTCCTAGAGTAATGGAAATAAAAACAAAAATAAACAAATGGGACCTAATGAAAGTTCACAGCTTTTGTACAGCAAAGGAAACCATAAACAAGACGAAAAGACAACCATCAGAATGGGAAAAAATATTTGCAAACAAATCAACGGAAAAAGGATTAATCTCCAAAATATATAAACAGCTCATTCAGCTCAATATTAAAAAACCAAACAACCCAATCCAAAAATGGGCAGAAGACCTAAATAGACATTTCTCCAAAGAAGACATACAGATGGCCAAGAAGCACATGAAAAGCTGCTCAACATCACTAATTATTAGAGAAATGCAAATCAAAACTACAATGAGGTATCACCTCACACCAGTTAGAATGGGCATCATCAGACAATCTACAAACAATGAATGCTGGAGAGGGTGCGGAGAAAAGGCAACCCTCTCACATTGTTGGTCGGAATGTAAATTGATACAGTCACTATAGAGAACGATATGAAGATTCCTTAAAAAACTAAAATAGAATTACCATATGATCCCGCAATCCCACTACTGCGCATATACCCAGAGAAAACCATAATTCAAAAGGACACACGCACCCCAATGTTCACTGCAACACCATTTACAATAGCCAGGTCACAGAAGCAACCTAAATGCCCATCAACAGACGAATGGATAAAGAAGATGTGGTACACATACACAATGGAATATTACTCATCCATAAAAAGAACGAAATTCCGTCATTTGTTGAGACGTGGATAGATCTAGAGACCGTCATACAGAGTGAAATAAGTCAGAAAGAGAAAAACAAATATCGTATATTAACGCATGTATGTGGAACCTAGAAAAATGGTACAGATGAGCCAGTTTGCAGAGCAGAAGTTGAGACAGATGTAGAGAACAGACGTATGGACACCAAGGGGGGAAAACCACGGTGGGGTGGGGATGGTGGGGTGCTGAATTGGGCGATTGGGACTGACATATATACACTGATGTGTATAAAATTGATGACTAATAAGAACCTGCAGCATAAACAAACAAACAAAAAAAACTAATACTAAACTTTCTTTGGATTATTTGTATGGAAATATGTTAATATAAATGTTTCAGACATTACATGAAATTTCTAAAAATCTTCTATGTTCTGGTATTATGTTATGTCGTAATTCTAGTTATTACTTTGAAATGTATATCTCAGAAATAACTAAATTTCCTTGTGAATTGCATTATTATGAACTTTCATCAAATCTTTAACCGTGAGACGAGGGGAAGATGGCAGAAGAGTAAGACACGGAGATCACCTTCCTCCCCACAGATAGACCAGAAATACATCTACATACGGAACAACTCCTACAGAACACCTACTGAACGCTGGCAGAAGACCACAGACCTCCCAAAAGGCAAGAAAGTCCCCACGTACCTGGGTAGGGCAAAAAAAAAAAAAAGGAAAAACAGAGACAAAAGAATAGGGATGGGACCTGCACCAGTGGGAGGGAGCTGTGAAGGAGGAAAGGTTTCCACACACTAGGAAGCCCCTTCGCAGGCGGAGAGTGCCGGCGGTGGAGGGGAAAAGCTTCAGAGCCGCGGAGGAGAGCACAGCCACAGGAGTGCAGAGGGCAAAGCGGAGAGATTCCCGCACAGAGGCTCGAGGCTGAGTGGCACTCACCAGCCCAAGAGGCTTGTCTGCTCACCCGCCGGGGCGGGCGGGGCTGGGAGCAGAGGCTCGGGCTTCGGTTGGCGCGCAGGGAGAGGACTGGGATTAGCGGCGTGAACACAGCCTGCAGGGGATTAGTGCACCATGGCTGGCTGGGAGGGAGTCTGGGGAAAAATCTGGACCTGCCGAAGAGACAAGAGACTTTTTCTTCCCTCTTTGTTTCCTGGTGCGCAAGGAGAGGGGATTCAGAGCACTGCTTAAAGGAGCTCCAGAGACGGGCGCGAGCCGTGGCTAAAAGCGCAGGCATGAAACGCTAAGGCTGCTGCTGCCGCCACCAAGAAGCCTGTGTGCGAGCACAGGTCACTATCCACACCCCCCTTCCGGCAAGCCTGTGCAGCCCGCCACTGCCAGGGTCCCGGGACCCAGGGACAACTTCCCCGGGAGAACGCACGGCGCGTCTCACGCTGCTGCAACGTCACATTGGCCTCTGCCGCCGCAGGCCCGCCCCGGACTCCGTACCCCTCCCTCCCCCTGGCCTGAGTGAGCCAGAGCCCCGAGGCAGCTGCTCCTTTAACCCCATCCTGTCTGAGCGAAAGAACAGACGCCCTCCGGCGACCTACACGCAGAGGCGGGGCCAAATCCAAAGCCGAGCCCCTGGGAGCTGTGAGAACAAAGAAGAGAAAGGGAAATCTCTCCCAGCAGCCTCAGGAGCAGCGGATTAAAGCTCCACAGTCAACTTGATGTACCTGCATCTGTGGAATACATGAATACACAACGAATCATCCCAAATTGAGGAGGTGGACTATGAGAGCAAGATTTATGATTTTTTCCCCTTTTCCTCTTTTTGTGAGTGTGTATGTGTATGCTTCTGTGTGAGATTTAGTCTGTATAGCTTTGCTTCCACCATTTGCCCTAGGGTTCTATCAGCCTGTTTTTTTTGTTTGTTTTTTTCTTTAAAAATTTTTTTCTTAATATTTATTTTAATAACTTTATTTTATCTTACTTTTTATTTTATCTTTCTTTCTTTTCTTCCCTCCCTCCCTTCTTCCTTCCTTCCTTTCTCTCTTTCTACTTCTACTAATTCTTTCTTTATATTTTTTCTCCCTTTTATTCTAAGCCGTGTGGATGAAAGGCTCCTGGTGCTGCAGCCAGGAGTCAGGGTTGTGCTTCTGAGGTCGGAGAGCCAACTTTAGGACACTGGTCCACAAGAGACCTCCCAGCTCCACGTAATATCAAACAGCAAAAATCTCCCAGAGATCTCCATCTCAATGCCAAGACCCAGCTCCACACAACGACCAGCAAAGTACAGTGCTGGACACCCTACGCCAAACAACTAGCAAGACAGGAACACAACCCCACCCATTAGCAGAGAGGCTGTCTAAAATCATAAACAGTCCACAGACACCCCAAAACACACCACCAGACGTGGACCTGCCCACCAGAAAGACAAGATCCAGCTCATCCACCAGAACACAGGCACTAGGTACCCTCCTACACAACCCACTGAACAAACTTTAGCCACTGGGAACAGACACCAAAAACAACGGGAACTACGAACCTGCAGCCTGCAAAGAAGAGACCCCAAACACAGTAAGAAAAGAAAAATGAGAAGACAGAAAAACACACAGCAGATGAAAAAGCAAGATAAAAACCCACCAGACCTAACAAAGGAAGAGGAAATAGGCAGTCTACCTGAAAAAGAATTCAGAATAATGATAGTAAAGATGATCCAAAATCTTGGAAATAGAATAGACAAAATGCAAGAAACATTTAACAAAGACCTAGAAGAACTAAAGATGAAACAAGCAACGATGAACAACACAATAAATGAAATTAAAAATACTCTAGCAAAGTGAAAAAAAAAAAAAAAACTCTAGATGGGTTCAATAGCAGAATAACTGAGGCAGAAGGACAG